>NC_045764.1:36301251-36604281 GCF_008692025.1 Phocoena sinus | reverse complement strand
TTCCAAAGGGATCAGGAAGCTGCCAGGCCCCAGAAGGACACACACCTTGCGGCTGAGCTGCTAGAGGTGCCGCCCCTATGCACACCACCAGCTACTGTTGCCACCAACCCAGCTGCAGCCACTGCCGTGAAGCTGCCAGAGCCAGTCTGGCTTTTCCCTTCCTCCTGCATTCTAACCTCCTCTGTGCCTCCATGGGCTGAACCCAACTAGAAACCAGCTGGTCAGAGGAGTGGGATGGAAAAGAAGGGACGGTTGTCCTGTTAGATCATATGTGGGACAGAAACACGTGAGATGAAGGTCAACAGCATGGATCTCAGAGTCAGAGAGGCCTGGGTTGGTGTCCTTATTCTGTGACCTGGAGCAGGTCACCTCCCCTGTGTGAGTTTTAGTTTCCTCATCTATAAAATAGGAATGCTAATACTCATCTCAGAGTTCTTGTGAAGGTTCAAAAGGAAATGATCGTAAGGGGCTTCAGACCAGTGGCCAACAGCTTAGAAGGGGCTGGTTCCTGAACCTACCCTGCTCCTGCCTCTCACTTCAGGGCCTTTGTACTCTGTGCTTTCTCTTACCTCTGCCTGGAATGTTCCTTCCTATATACTTTTTAATGTTATTACTTTGTAGCCCAGACAGGACATTTTTAGTTGCAAGAGACCAAAATTTAGACCCAAAGGGCTTAATCAAAAGCAGAAGTTGTTAAAGCCGAAAAGTCCCAGCATAATTCTGACTTCAGGTATGGCTTGATCAGGGATTCAGGCAATAACATCAGCACACATTAACTCTGGATTGGATCACGTGCCTATCTCGATATCAATTTCTGTGGCTGGGGATGTGGTACATACGAAACATTCCACCCAAATAATTTGCGCTGATACTAGGCGTGACTGTGGTTTCCCAGAGGAAAATTAGGTAGCTATAAGGATGAATGGGTGCTGGGCAGGAAAAACAGCTATCCATTCATATTTCAGCTCAGGGAAAACATCCTGGTGCTCACTCTCCTCTGTTCAAGGTTAAGTCATTTCCCACTGTGCTACACAGTCAGAGCTCCTTGGACGTCACGGCATTCATCAGCTTATAATTGTACTCTGATGGAGCTGAATGAAGGAGCCTGCCTTCCACCCCAGATTGTGAGCTCCATTGATAGGCAGGGGCTATTTGGCCATCACTGTATCGTCAGTATCCAGCCCAGTGCCTACACATGCTAGACGCTCAACAGAGTCTGTACGTGAAGGGATGAATCTGGGACCCCGGTTATTATGAGGCCCAGCCTGCTACTGTGACTTTTTCCAGCTGCACTGCTTCTTAGGCTGGAGTCTTTCCCCTCCAAAGTCTTCTCTCCCCTGCAAGCAGGCTTGGGCACACTTATACAGGACACCCCTCCCGAGAGAAGAGAATGACAGTTTTCCCATGGGACGTGGGAGGCCTGAGACCCAGAACTCAGGGCGGGTGATTCAGGCCATCAGAAGCAACTTGATGAATCAGGAGAGAGGCCAGAGGAAAAAGGAGGGTTACTTTGGATTAAGAGCTTTAAGAGGAGTGATTCATGATCGTTGCGGCTGACATTTAAAAAGCCCCAAATACTTCTGGTAAACAGTGTGCTGCTTTGCACTTTGCCTCCCGTTTATCCTGGGAATGAAGCAGCCCACAGTCGCTCTGGGGTGTATCATATTTCACTTTCTGCTTCTCAAGCATCAGTGATGTTTGGCTCCTCAGTTTCCCATGTGTAACTTACTATCGCCAAAACTTATTTTCATGGAAGTGCTTGCACAGTAGACAGTTTGGGCTTTGGCGTCAGTTAGGGCACAGTGTGCACCCAGGTTCTGCCGTCTGCTCTCTGTGTGACCTAGGACAAGTTACTTAACCTCCCCGAGCCTCCATGTTCTCTCCAATAGCGAAAAGATGACAACATCAACCTCACAGGGCTTTGGGGATATTTAGACTGGGATGCTTCTTTGTAGTGCAAATTCCAGGTTTAACCAAAGCTGTGGCAGGTGGATGGAAGGGGTGGGAAGGAGCATGTGCGTCAGGCGAGGGAGGAGAACGGGGAAGCCGCAGGGCTCTGGGGTCTCCCTGCTCTACCCAGGGGTGGGCGTGAGTCTGAGTCCCCAGTAGAAAATCTGTGAACTGACGCTGGAAGGGCTCTTTGCCCAGATATAAACTCTGCCAGACACAGGGCGCAAACAGCATGCCTTCAGGGCCTAGGAGACAAAGTGAGACACTGTGTGTGTGCGCGAGTGTGTGTGCGCACACGCGTGTGTATGAAGGTGTAGGGTGGCCAGTCGGCCTGGTTTGCCTGGGACTGTGGGTTTCCCAGGGTGCAGGACTTTCAGTGTTAAAACCTGGAGAGGAGAGTCTTGGGCAACCTGAGACACGGCTGGTGACCCTGTAAGTGTGTCTTTTCCCTGACTTGTGCCTGGAGCCCAGAGGAGCTTCAGCACCCTGAGGACTCCAGGGCCTGAGCTTTCACAGCCTCAGGAGTCAGTGCCAGGACCCAGCTGATAACATGGTGTGGGGTGCCAGCAAAAGAGAGAGTGGGGGGTGATCTCACTGCCTCACCTCAGAACCCCCCTCAGACACTCCCAGAAGTAACTGGCTGAAATGTTGCAGGAGGCTGGAGGCCTGCCTTAGCAGAGGGGGAAAGAGCCAGCAAAATGTGGGTCATTACCACCATGGTGACCAAGGTGAGGTCTGGGGAAACATGGGTTCCATATAAGGGCCAAGCCAGAACCCGGCACTTAGTGTGATTTTTGTCATTATATTTTCTATTGGGCCATTGATAGTCTAGAGTACTACTTTTTACTTTTCATCTGGTCACTGTAGGGAAACCTTTCATGTTGGTAACTCTTGAATTGATTTCTGAGTATCCTGAATATAAAGCTACATTACTTGCCATTAATGATCAATTTTATCTCCAGTTCCAGGATCTGCGCTCTAATTTCTAAGCCACGTCTCATTGCACTTCTCAGACCGTCTAGATAACATTGGCTAATAGCAGCGCTGGTTGTTGCCTTTCGTTTTATTTCTGAATCCATTAATTATGCTCTAGTCAAGGGCTTCTTGGCCTTGGGGCACTCTTTAGAGTAGACCCGCTGAGTCCCAGCCCTGGGGAGTGTTCTAGTGCTTCACTCTTAAATATCCTGAAAGCTCTTAGCTGGAAATAAATATGCTTCATTGTATTAAAGAAGCATCTTCTGTTTTTAAGAGCCTTTGTAAAGGGTGGGTATTGGGTTATTAAAGACCTGCGTCAGCTCTCGTTCTAAAAAACCTCAGTGTCTTCGGCTGTAAAATGGGGGCAGGGGTAGGGGAGCGGGAGGAGCAATAGTAACCACTTCATGGGGCCGTTTTGAGGAATACGTGAGCTCACACACGTGAAGTGCTTGTCACACAGGCTGGCCGGTGCCATCACTGTCACAGGTCCCATCTCAGGGCTGTCTGGACACACTGCTCTCCTCCTCCAGGCCAGGAGACCCTGTGTTGCTCCCCTGCTCCTGCCCTGAAGGAGGGGCAGTCAACAGCGATCCTGGCCCCCCAGAAACCAAGTGCTCTTTTCAGGTGGAATTTGGCTGAGAGCCACAGGCTGGGCGGTTGGGAGGCTGGGTGGGTTGGGATGAGCCCCCCAGGGAAAGAACAAGAGCTGGAGGACTTCATGGGTCCTGGCTGTGCCCCATCCAGTTGTGTGACCTTGGCTTGTCACTTGACCCCCTGTGACCTGCTTCTTGAGAAGGCCATTCCTGAGGAAGCCTGAGGCCAGTCCCACCTACCCGGGAGGTGGAGAGAGGCCAGGGACGGAGCCAGGGCTGGGGCACTGGGTCCAGGGTAGAGGGAGGCATGGACTGTTGTTATTAAATAACAACATGACCTGCAGGGCAGACCCTGTGATTTTCCCCCAAGGTACCAAATTCCTCCCCCACACTGCTCCATGCTTGTCTCCCCCTGCACACACCTGGACAGTGCACTTTTCAGAGGAGGAAGGCAGAACCGGCCACAGAATCTGTGGGATCCAGTGCGACATGAAGAGAGCTGAGGTGTCAGGACTGCGAGGCAGTCCTAGTGGCATCTGGTCCCTGTATTCTTCCCTTCCGGTATTCTTGGGAAATGAAGCAGTAAGTACCTACCCTGGCTGAACTAGTGGAGTTGGTCTCTGACCTTTACAACCAAATAACAGCAATGTTAGGAATTTGGGACTTTCTCCAGTAGGTGGGAGAGGATATGACCCCCTGGTGTGGTGGGAAAATGTGGATGGAGCCAGGGAGCTGGCACTGGGGGCAGAGCTCCTTGTTGGGAGTGGAGGAGTCTGAGACGGCCGGAGCTAATAAGGTCGTTTTGAGGAAGGGGGTCCACATTAGGTTGTCAATCCTGAGCTCCAGGAGAACCACGAGTACCAAGGTCTGGAGCCAAATAGACGAGAGAAATGCAGGTGTACGTCTGAATTCTGGTGTGAGAGGACAGCATCTGGGGGCTTCTCTCTCCTGTTCTCACCTATAGGAAGTGCTGCTCCCTCCTTACAGTTCTGGCCTAGGGGTGGATCATCCAGTCCCTCCCTTATCTGAGAAAGGCTGGAACATTCAAACACTTTATTAAAGGCTTAGGAGTACAGACAGAAATAAAGATCAGGAGGCCAGGGGCCTGGAGAGGATGATCAACAGAGGTCTTGCATCTGGGGGTGGCTGGATCCCCCTTATCCAGGAGCAGAGGGCATGTCCAAAGAGTTCCCCCTTCTCAGTCCCTCAGCTCAGCCAGGCTCTATGTTTTCATTTCCCCTCATCCCTTCTGGAGCTGGGATGGGCTGAGGGGTACATAACTTTTTCACCAAGCAATTCAACTTTTAGGAGTCCACCTTACAGAAAAAGATACATTCAAGGATGTTCACGGCAGCCCTGTTTGTGATATCCTAATAGCTGTGTGTGTGTGTGTGTGTGTGTGTGTGTGTGTGTAATATTTAACATAGAAACAGGTCTGGAAGCATATGGTCCAAACTGTTAACAGTAGTTACCTCTACGGAAGGAAGGGAGTGGGGAAGGAAGAGAGACTCTCCTTTGCCTCTGCACACTTTATATACTTCTGCTAAGTTTGATTTTTTTTTTTTACTATTTTTCTAGCACGTATTAATGTGTAAATTATAAAATGTGTAATTTTAAAACAATTTAAAAATTACATTGTAGAAACCTAGGGCAGGACAGGAATAAAGACGCAGACATAGAGAATGGACTTGAGGACACGGGGAGGGGAAAGGGTAAGCTGGGACGAAGTGAGAGAATAGAATTGACATATATACAATAAAATAGATAGCTAGTGGGAAGCAGCTGCATCGAATGGGGAGATCAGCTCGGTGCTTTGTGATCACTTAGAGGGGTGGGATAGGGAGGGTGGGAGGGAGACGCAAGAGGGAGGGGATGTGGGGATATATGTATACATATAGCTGATTCACTTTGTTATACAGCAAAAACTAACCAACATTGTAAAGCAATTTTACTCCAAAAAAGACATAAAAAAATTACATTGTACAAAATTTTGAAAGCTAGAGAAAGGAACCTGGTGAAGTCTGATGCCACAGATTTGTAGGGGTATTGAACCTCGGGGTCATTTCATTTCCTCAAGCAGTTGCTGGCAGTCTGTGGGGAGGCCTGGAGGAAGGTGGTGTGGAAAGGACCCAGGAGAAGGTGGCGAGCTAAGATGCAGGAGCTCAGTAATTATTCTAGGCACCTGATGTCAGTTAGCCCATTTAATCCCTGAGAGGTAGATAGCCTTAATCCTAGATTTATAGTAGAGGAAAGCAGCTTGGAGAGAGGATGTATGGCAGGGTTGGGGTTCACACCTCAGGGTGCAGGATCTCTCCCACTTGTGGCTGCTTCAAGTCCAGTTCAATGGGGAAGGCAAGGAGAGGAGTAGAAAACTGAGTGCCAGTAGCAGTCTTTGAAGGCTGACTGCTAGGTGGAGGAGGAAATAAAGCCAGGAGGGGGCATTGGTTGTAAAAAGGGTCAGCTTAGGTGTAAGAGGTGTGGAATCGGAGTCGGTTTTGGTTTTAGATAGAATAAAGCTGTGTGGGACCCTGCATCTTCATGTCTCTCATGAACTGGTGAAGCGGCCATGAGGACTGAGGAGTCTCCTGGGAATGGCCTGTGGTAGTGGGTGGGTGGGGGCCCAGGCTGGCCTCTGTCCCTGGGGTGACTTCTTTCCCGGCCCCACTGACCTCATAAGAACTGCTGGAGGGGACTTCCCTGGCGATCCAGTGGTTGAGACTTTGCCTTCCAGTGCAGGGCTATGGGGGTGGGGTGGGGTGGGGTGCCGGTTGGGTCCCTGGCTGGGGAGCTGGGATCCCACTGGCCTCGGGCCAAGGAGCCAAAACACAAAACAGAAGCAATATTGTAACAAATTCAATAAAGACTTTAAAAATGGTCCACATTAAGAAAAAAAAATCTTAAGAAAAAAACCAAACTGAAGTTGACCTTCAACTACAATTCTGAGCCTGATGGGCGTCAAGCACCTCTGCTTGGGGGAATGGATTGGGGGTGGTGGAGCAGTATGTTCTCCTGCGTGCCATGGAACTTCCGGGTACCCACATGGCTGGGGGTGCCTCTCCTGCAGCAGGAGTGGGATTGTTCGTGAGCCCCCTACATACCCCACGGGCTGGGATTCTTCATAGGGGTTCAGGAGTCCTGGGTGAGCCAGTGGGTGGCCCATGCCAGTGAGGTTTGGGTTCTGTCATTGTGACCCCTTTTGTGTCCCCTGTCACTGAGGTCTGGGGAAACTGGGTAGAGAAGTGTTCAGGGACCTCGAGGTGCAGATTATGGCCAGGGAAGGAGGGGTGGGGTGGAACTGATGTTAGGCAGTTGAAGCTGAGATGGGGGGTGGCGGGGAGAGACTGTGACTTCCTGGAGTGTCCCAGGCTGAGTTCCAGAGTATGGATGAAAGTGAGTGGGGTGGTTGTTCCTTGTGACCCCAGAAGTGGGCAGAGGACTCCTACCGTTGCTGTCTGCTCCTGCTTTGTTCTTAGCCTTCGCTTTCTAAGTCTAGAGTCTCCCGATTGCAGAGCTGGAAATCAGTTAATGCTGCTATCCAACAGGTCTCTGGCAACAGAGAGGGCAAGAGTCCAGCTCAGGACAGCAAAGGGCAGCGCAGGAGGCCAGCGAGGCGGTGCTGGGGATAAGGGTCCCCACCCCGAATTAGAGCAGGGCTCAAGGATTTCCAAGGTGAGCCCAGGACACCGAGGTCCTGCCTGCGAAGGGGAGCCCAAAGGGCAGCCTGAAGCCCCTGGAGGAGGCAAGGTCAGTGCAGGGAGTCATCAAGGCCTGGCTTCTCAGTGAGGCGGGGAGGGGAGGACAGAGGGCGTGAGATAGACTTTCAAGCACTCTCACGGTTCAAAGCGTTTTCTTCACCAATTAGTCTTTATTTAGAAGATTGCAAATTCTGCCTGGAAAAATTACGTTCAAAACCCAGCAAAACAGAGGCAGAAAACACTACAATTGATGGTAAAATTCTTTTTCTGTGTCTTTCAAGACAGCTTCTTTGAGCCGCTGGTACTTTTATAAGGCAAGGAGGCACACATAAGATTATTGCTAAATGTGCCTAAACTTGATAGTGTAAGTCAGGTGCCAGTGGTTTGGGCCCGCTCGGCTAGTAAAGAGTGCCAATAGCACAAAACTGCCCTCGGGTTACCCGGCCTTTGAGCTCTGCCGCCCTCGGGGAAACTGCCCGGTGCACACCTCCGGCCCGGAATATCCCGGCTCGAGGGGCGCCAGGGCTGTGGATCTCAGGCTTGTCTTGAAGCCCGAGCCGCCGCAGGGAACCCGCCTCCTGAGCCCGTCTGGCAGTCTCAGCGCTGCAGCAGGGACTCCAGCCCGGAGCACGCGTCCGGGTCTTTACAGTATCCGGGCTGGAGGCGGGAGCCCTGGCACCTCAGGGTCGTGCCAGGGCCGTGCTAGGAAAGGTGTGGACGGCGGGAGAGGAAAGGGACCCGTCGCGCCGGGGTCTCGGTTGACCGGGAGCCTCAGGGAGGGCGGGAGAAAGGGTGGGTCCGAGGTGGGCTGCTCCGGGGTCCTTGATGGACGCCCAGGAGTGCCACCCTCTAGCTGATCGTGGGAGGAGACCCAGGCACAGAGAGGCTATGTGATTCGCTCAAAGTCACACAGCGAGCCGATGGCGATATGTGTGGGGTGTAGTTCTACCAAAGCGTCTCGCGTCATCACAGGCCTCGACCGGCACGGCGGACGCCTGGTTCTGCTCCCGCAAACAAGAAGCCTTTGGGGCCTTGGGCGCCCCGTCCTTTGGTTAAGAGGAGAGTAGGACGGCGTCCCCAGCTTGCCCCTAAACGTAGCTTCTTAGCATTCCAGCATCCCAGCCTCCCGGTCGCCTGTGTAGGCGGGCATGGTGCTCCAGGTCTTGGCGCCAGAGGGAAAGCACAAGGACTGCGGCCCCCGACAATGACGCCCGGACCCCACCTGCCTGGGACCACCCGAAACAGAGGTCCTTCCACCGGCCTCTTTTAATGGCTCCGAGATAGTGACCGTTATCTCTACTTATCTATTAGTTATGCAGCTGCTAAGTTATGGAGCCGGAGCCGGTTTTCGAACCCATTGGTCTGGGTTTTGGTGGTCGCAGGCCCCAGATCAGAGCCCACCGGCCCGGGGTGGCTGTGTGTGGCCTTGGGCAAGTCTTTCTCCCCGCAGCCGAGTAGCGCGCCCCTTCCGTCGTGGCCGCGCACGCTCAGTGGCGGGAGGGGCCCGGGAGTAGGCGGCGGGCGCCCCAGCTGCTTTGCATTGACGCCAGCACCCGCTAGAGGTTACAGCTGGGGGCTGGGCGCGGCGTGCTGCCGGGAAAACCTGGCCCGGCAAACGGAGCCGGAGCCGCTCCGCCCGCAGCTCCCGGGTGAGCGCCGCCGCTTCAGCGCTTCTCGACGGCACGGCTTCAGATCCGACTGGAGCCGAGGTCTCTCCTTCCCTACCCGGGCGGACGCTGCCTCGCCGCCCCGACCGGCTTCCTCCGGCCCCTACCCCTCAACGGCAAGAGATCTAGGCTAGCTTTCTCCGCCACCAGCCCTGGGACCAGGAGCATTTATTTATTCGCGGGGCGGCAGGCGGAGCGGCCTGGGTGCCCGAGCCTCGAGAGTCGGCTGCTAAAGCGCCGCGGAGCGGGAACGGGGCGGTGAGCGGGCGCAGCAGGGAACTCACCTCCCTCGGGGGTCGTGCCGCCCCACGGCGCGGACTGGCCTGCTCTCGGGTCGGGAGAGCTCAAATCTCCTCCCCCGAAATTCCCCGGAAGCGCGGCGCGGCCGAGGCGAGCGCGGCGATGTGAGGGAAGAGGCTAACGGCTCCCGCTTCAGGAAGGGCATGTTCGGAGGGGCGGCCGCGGTGCGCTGCCCGCCCCACCGCCCCCTCCCCACCGCCGCAGCTGCTGCTCCCGCACCGCGATAAAAGGGGCGGCCGCACTTCCTGGCGCGAGACCGGCGCTCGCCGCCGTCTGCTCAGGCGGCCGCGAGGCGCCGGGCTGGCCGTTTACTGACCGTTTCGCGGCTACCCGCCAGCGTGTCGGCGACGCCGCCTCCAGCATGGGCTGTGCCCAGAGCGTCCACGCTTCCGAGAGCCGGGCGGTGTACCACGGCGGCAACGAGGCCGAGGACGCGCCGGTCCCCGCGGCGCCGCCGTTGCAGCCCGGCGGGCCGCGCCTCCCACCCGTCCAGACGACGGCCGCCTCGGCCCGGTCCTGCGGCTCCAGCCTCGTGGAGTCCGAGGGAAGCGGCGGCAGCGGCAGCAGCAACGGCAGCACGGTAAGGGGTGCCGGGCGGGCAGGGGCTTCGAGGCTTTGGTCCGCGGTGAAATTCGGGCTCCGTGGCGCGGCAGCTTTCCCACAGGGACGGGTGGGGCTCCCTCCCTGGCCGCGGTGCCCTGTTGCCTGGCTTTGGATGACTTTTACGGACGCCAGCGGGCCGTCTTGCCAGGGCAGCGACTGGAGGCGGACCAACCCTAGTCCTGGGCACCGTGCTTAGTAGAGTTGTGCTTAGGACGCTTTCCGAGACGCGGCTTCGGTTCGTGGGACACATCCGACCCGACGTGTCGAGCAGGAGGGACCTCTGTGAACTTGACCCAGGCGGTTGCATCCATTACCTCCCAAACAGCGGGTACAGAGGAACCCCCACCCCCACCCCCACCAGCCTAGGATATTCTGGCGCGACCCTGAACGTTAAGTCAGTGTGAACTTTGTTCCTTTGGTTCTCGTGGTGGAAAGTGAAGGTCGGCTAGCACTGTGAAGCCGGGGTACTGGACCCTACCACCGTGTTGCGTTTTCCCTCTGTCAGCTTTGCACAAGCATGCAGTTGCAGTTTTCCATTTTCTTTGGGACTATTAAAATGTAATCTGGAACATCAGCTTTGCTTCATTGCACATGTATTTGAGGTTCACTTTCATTAGCATGCATGTTGTACCTGAAGCATATGTAATTAGTATCAGAAACGCGATTTTTCAAGCATTCAGCAGAGCAAAGTTAATTTTTTATTAAGCGGTCTTACGGGGACAGTTTGTGACTGTGTTTTTAAATTGCATGTCTTCTCCAGCGCCTATTGCCTTGGCTATGTTTTGTCAGAGTTTCTGGGCTTAGTCTTTGTTAAGGTTTTCTAAAGGGAAGGTATTTTTCCTTTTTAAAAAAAGGAAAAAAATGTTCATGAAGGCAGACTGCAGCAGCTTTCCGGTTCTCTGATTTGAAATGTTAGAGCTGGAATTCACGCGTTTGTTTATGTGTTATTAAACTAGGGGAAAATATTCCTGTATGAATGGCTGCAGATTGTTGAGGATCATCCCTCTGGTTGCTGCTGTGTTTTAAAAGTCATTTGCAAAACTGTCTTGATTTTCTTGCTTATTGAGTACTGCTAGACCTCCCAAATTAGAGGGATAGAAATTGGTTCATTTTCTGTCTTAAATTACTAGCAGTCATCATGCCTTTTCTATAAAAGTGAAAAGTCTTTTTCAGTGTTGCATAACACAGATGAAGTGATTTCTCCCCCTGTCTTGCGGTATCTGAAAATTCAAATTCATTCTGATGATCAGATTTGGATTCCTTCTCCTACAGAGTCTTTGTAGAAACCTGTGATATTTTTTTTTTTTTTTTTTTGCGGTACGCGGGCCTCTCACCGCTGCGGCCTCTCCCGCTGCGGAGCACAGGCTCCGGACGTGCAGGCTCAGCGGCCATGGCTCACGGGCCCAGCCGCTCCGCGGCATGTGGGATCCTCACGGATCGGGGCACGAACCCGCGTCCCCTGCATCGGCAGGCGGACTCTCAACCACTGCGCCACCAGGGAAGCCCCGAAACCTGTGATATTTAAACAATTAATCTCAGCTGCTCTTAATGTCACTGTAATGCTTGTATGTTAAGCTATCTAACTGGCTTTAAAAAAAAAAAAAAAGACGTCACAGGTGAAGTTGAATATGGAAGCTTTAACAGTTTTCAAGTGTTTGACCCAAATCTGATATTGGTTATCTTGCATTAAGTAATATTAAACTTTTAGTCACTAACGTAGCTTTTTAAGAAAGAGTCCTGGGTCCTGGGTCCCGAATTCACCCAGGTGTCTTGTAAGCATTTCCATTGTAGCAGCTTGCTCTTCTGCCATCCACATTGCCTAGAGGTCCCCTGTGTTTCTAAGAGTCTCAAGTATTCTGCCCATTGTCAGACCATTGTCTTGAGTTGGGGTCCAGAAAAATACATTCATCATTACAGTGCTTAATCCACTGGTATGCGTATAGTAGGTGCTAAATAAATGTTTGTTGAGTTTTATTTTTGTTGTTAACTGAAGAAACTTTTTCAGTCCCTGGAATTGGATTCCATGAAACCTCCAATGTAGGCTTTAAGGTTAGGTTTTTCAGGAGGAGGAGTCAAATTATAAATAACCCCACAACCATAGAAATAATAGTCCCATGCTTGTTATTCATGAACTATATATGTTGATACCACATCTCAGTTACAGATATTTGTAATTAGGCATATCAGGTAATAGGCAGAGGTAAATATCAGCATTTTTTTAGTTCAGTATTTTTTCTTTAAGGAAATGAATCTTGAAATTAAGATATTCAATATACTTTGGAAATTTAAAAACCCATGTTTAGGGAAGATAAGCTTTCAGCAGTTTAGCAAAGTCAAATTATTGTATAATGAATTTGAATTCCTTTATATTAACACATCAAGATCCAATTTTAGTTCATTAAAAATATTTTTCTTAAAAATATATTAAGTTAGCTTATTGTTGAGTGAATTCCAGTCAGAAATTCATTGGGGAAGTTTTTGTATTTCTATAGCATATAGTAAACACCAGTTCATCAGAATGCTTGGGAGATTGATAATCAATTGCATTCTCGGATTAATCATCCCCTACACCTGTAGCGTATCCCACATGTGTTCCATGAAGCAATTTGTGGACTGTTAATAAGTTTTAAATGAATAAAGTGTCCGTGGTCAAATTAGTTTGGGAATTACTGGCTCAGACTAAGTTTGGCAGATTTCTTTCATACAGGATTTGTCAGAAAGCTTAATTTCCTAAAATGCACTGTGAATCTCCAAGTGGTGTTTAGAGTGTGCAACATTTCCCAAACGTGTTTGATTATGGAGCCCATTTGTTGAGGTGTATCTTAGGCCACATGTTAAGACACGATTCCTAACATGAGATACCGATATTCAAAGTACAAGAAATGTACTTAACAGTAAAACTCAATAAACATAATCTGTTTCTTAGTGATTCCAAAGCTACTTTAGGATCTTGTAATACATTAGGCTGGGTCATCTTTATGAACTTATTTAAGTATTACTAAAAATACTCTGGCTGTTTATCCATTTCAGGAGTTATAGTCTATGTGGTTACAGATAATGAATGCTGTATTCAGTTTGAACACTTACAGTTTTGTATCAGGATGCACTCTAAACTGTAACATTTAATATTTTCTTGTCAGTCTTTAGATTTACTCCGTTTTCCCTTTCCTTAGCTAGGACTTTGAGTTGCCCTTGAAAGATTTATGTGAGTATCCGAGGAGACCCTACGCTCACCGTCCCTCCCTTTTTGTGAACACCTAGTGCACTGCTAAAGACGGATGCCCTCCCCACCGTGTGTCACTGATCAGCTCTGTGAGGGGCAGTCACGTCTGTTTTGTTCCCTGCTGTGTCCCCCCACACAGTAGGCCTTCCACAAACATTGGTTGAATTGGAGAATTGTGTGGACTAGACTGTAGAAGTGAAAAATCCAGCCAGCCCATATAAAGGAGAAATAGAAACCAGTTTTAACTAGAGTGGAGGCTGTAGAATTTAGATTTGGTTTTTGGAAGTCTCTGGTACTGCTCTTTCAGAGCATTTGTTCTCAGGGAATAATATATTTCCACCCTGGTAAGCCCAGTAGATTTCCCTATAGAGATTTAAGGATTAGTGCAGCTGGGTGGGCAGAACACAACAGGTGACAGATGATGGTGTGGTCACACGCTAACCTCTAACCAGGGGTTACTGCCTTCAGCTCTCAGACCGATTCTCCATTTGTCTATCTCTAGTATTTGCTTGTGTCATTTTTTCCCCCACCTAGTTTTCTCTTATTTTTCACCACCTTCCCCTTCTTCCTAGTCTTCCTCCCTCCTTTTCCCTGCCAGCCCACCATCCTCCACAAAACTGGTGAAATTACCCACCCTAGTGCACCAAAGTTTAGTGGTTTCTTGGTGTTTCCTAGCTGTGGAATAAAATTTGTTGCCTGCTCTTGACATACAGCGTGGATTAATCAAATTTTTATATTTTCCTAAAAGAAAGTGAATTTTTCTTTGTGTGTGACCTGAGTGACCCCCACCCCTGCAACTAGGGGTCACTGGCCCTTGGTAGATTATCTGGAGTTACTGAAAGTTTCCCTGTGAAAGTGTGGTTGAGAAAATGAGACCCAACTTTCTGTTCCTGAAATAGTGACTATAATTTTATCTTGAGCTCATGGGCTGTGAGTTCTGTCATCATTGTGTTCTTATGCCTTTTGGTGTATAGAATCTCATTATCTTGCCAGGCCTAGCTATAAAGATAACTGTTTTTAAAATTTTTCTTTAATGCCTATTATATACATAAAGTGCTTTGTATTATATATATATATATATATATATATATATATTTTTTTTTTTTTTTTAGTGCTTAATATTATTGCCACCGTAACTCTAAGTTTGGTTCTTAAGAGTGATGTTATGAATGTCACAGCTCTATCGGCTCAGACCTGCTCTGGGCTGGCCCTGACCCTATCCTTGCTGGAGCGAGTGTTGGGATGGGACCTGTGGTCCCTTCTGGCACAAATGTTCCCTGTGAAGTGGCTTATGACACTGGTTTTCCCTTGGGTGGCTTGCCTGTTTGGATTGAGTTCTTCAGTAAGGGAAGGTTTGTGATGTGAGACCGCAGGGTGAGGCAGACATCTCAGAATAACCTAAAATGCCTTAATGGGCAGAGTATTTTTAAAAATAAACATAAAAAGCAATCAAAGAACAGAGGGAGAAGTTGCTTAGGACATGAGTAAGCCCTTGGTGGTATCCAAAGTCAGTGGCTTCAGCCTGGTTTCTCAACACAGTGGGATGGTAGGAGGCATTGGACTCTGAAGTTCTTAGAGAGTAGACTGTTCATATGAGTAATATCCCCCTTTCCTTGATGCCTCCTATGTGGTAGACACTGTGCTGGATGCCTTTCAGATATAATCTCATTTCAACCCTGTGAGGTGGCTAGTGTCATTTCCCTTTTGCAGATAAGGCACCAGAGGTTAGAAACTCACCCAAGGCCATGCATTAAGATGGGATTCAAAGCCATTGCTCCTGGTGCGTTGCTCTGAGAACCACCTGTCTCTATTACATCTACCATTCTGTGGCCTTCTGCTAGGCAACAGACATCGCAGGTCCACCTGGGTTTTAAGCAGGCATCCTGAATCTGTGTTATTAAGATTTTGTTAAGTCTTGACTTACTGGGGCAGTTGGTTCCAGCCCTACCTTAGGCTCCCATGTTTGTGGAAGTCGCAGCCATATTCAGCCCTATCCCAGTTAATTCCTCAAGTAAGGCATTTTGTGAGGCCCTCTGATCTGTCCTCTTCACTCTCTAAAGTGAGTTGGCAGGCATCCCTCAGGGGTACTTTTTCCTCTCCCTCGTGCTCAGGCTGCAGGTAGCCTTCCCTAGCCAGGACCTCCGTAGGAGCCAGCCTGGAGTGCAGCCCCTCGCCCCCTTCTTCTGCCCACAGTTCTGCACATACATATCCTCCCAGACTTAGGCCCAGCTGAAATCTTTCTTGAGGCCCTGGTTATACTTGCACTCTCTTTCCCTTGCTCTTGGGACTTTCTCCTATAGCCCTTGTGGGCTCGGTTTTCTCTTTTGAGCCTCCCGCTGGATTATAGGTCACTTGAGGGCAAGGACTGTGTCCTAGTTTCATTACGGTTCCCCAAGTGTTTGGCACACTAAGTAAATGTTCGGATAAATACACCAGTCTCTAAGGCTGAAAGGGCTTTTATTCATATTCCACGGGTCTATCTCACCTGTTTAAATTTAACCAAAATTATTGGAGTGTGTTGTTAAATGTTATAATAAAAAGCCAAAATACCCTGAAGCCAGTGATTCATCTGTGGAGTGATTAGTAAAGCTTTTGCCTCTCATTTTGGCCGTGTCAGGGTTGAGCAGTGTTCCTGGGTCTCGTCCTTCTCTTCTACTTTTGTTCTGCTCTGGTAAGAAGAGTGGTGGAATATCTTGTCAGAGAGCTGTTTTTTTTTGTTTTTTTTTTTTAAATTATTTATTTATTTATTTATTTTTGGCTGTGTTGGCTCTTCGTTTCTCTGCGAGGGCTTTCCCTAATTGCGGCAAGCGGGGGCCACTCCTCATTGCAGTGCGCGGGCCTCTCACTATCGTGGCCTCTCCCATTGCGGAGCACAGGCTCCAGACGCGCAGGCTCAGTAATTGTGACTCACGGGGCCAGCCGCTCTGCGGCATGTGGGATCCTCCCAGACCAGGGCTCGAACCCGTGTCCTCTGCATTGGCAGGCGGATTCCCAACCACTGCGCCACCAGGGAAGCCCCAGAGAGCTGTTTTGACAAGTTTTGTGTTGCAGTTTCTTAGCTACAGGCCTCGTATGCAGTTTGCCCATCTATATAGACAGGAAGGATATCACAGATTTCCCCAGACTTTGGGGATGGCCTCAAAGAACTCAGCAAGGGGGGCTTGCCTGTTCTTTTATTCTGTGTGGATTGGAAGCACACCTTCGATCTGTTGAGTTCATGCTCATTTACTGTCTGCGTGCCTTTCCCTTTCATGTCCTGCTAGTGTAAGTACAACAGCTGCTTCAGCCTTGTCCCTCTGCTCACGGGACAAGCAAAGGGCTGGTGGCACATCAGCAGTTTCCACGTGGTCTTCAAATGTTTGCGGTTGCCGGCAGGTCCCTCGTGAGGTGTATTTGAAAGAACGGAGGTGGAGGAGCCAGAGGTGTTTGTTTTTAAGTCCAGCACTGTGAGGTACCGGCTGTGTAATATTTGGCAAGTTCTGATCCTAAGTTTTCTCAAGCATAAAATGAGACTAGAATACCTGGGTTTGGTGAGGATCACTTAAAATAATCTGTGTGAAAGTGTTCTGTAAACTCCAAAGCCACCAGTACATGTAAGGATTGATCTTTTTCTTTCAGTTACCTTTTTCAGAGGCAAACTTTGCTCAAATATATATGCTTTTTTTTTGTTTTTTTGCTAAATTTTTTTTAAGATTTTTGTTTTTTGATGTGGACCATTTTTAAAGTCTTTATTGAATTTATTGCAACATCGCTTCTGTTTTATGTTTTGGTTTTTGGACCGCGAGGCATGTGGGATCTTAGCTCCCCGACCAGGGATCGAACCCACACCACTTGCTTTGGAAGGCAAAGTCTTAACCACTGGACCACCAGGGAAGTCCCTATCTGCTTATTTTTTAAAGCACATCTCTTCCTTTTTAAAATATATTTTTGTCTTTTCCCTAATATTTTATTGTGAAAATTTTCAAACATACAGCAAAGTTGAAAGAATTACCGCGTGTATACCTACCACCTAGATTCTGCTGTTAACACTTTCTTTTATTTGCTTTACCACTTCTCTCTATCCCTTTATCCACCCAGAAATCCATTTTACTTTTGGAGTCATTTCCAAGTAAGTTCCACATATCAGTATACGTGACTCCTGAACACTTCAGTATGCATATCACCTAGAATTAAAAATTTACCTTTTTTTTTTTTTTTTGTACAAGTGTGTATGCTCGTGTAATGCAAATCTCTGTCAGGATACAGAATATTACCATCACCCCAGAAAGTTCTCTGTGTTCCTCTTGCATTCCTAACCCCACCCACTAACAACCACAGGTTTGTGTTTTTTTTAACATCTTTATTGGAGTATAATTGCTTTACAATGGTGTGTTAGTTTCTGCTTTATAACAAAGTGAATCAGTTATACATATACATATGTTCCCATATGTCTTCCGTCTTGTGTCACCCACCCTCCCTATCCCACCCTTCTAGGTGGTCACAAACCACCGAGCTGATCTCCCTATGCTATGCGGCTGCTTCCCACTAGCTATCTATTTTACGTTTGGTAGTGTATATATGTCCATGCCACTCTCTCGCTTTGTCACAGCTTACCCTTCCCCCTCCCCATATCCTCAAGTCCATTCTCTAGTAGGTCTGTGTCTTTATGCCTGTCTTACCCCTAGGTTCTTCATGACATTTTTTTTTTCTTGACTTCCATATATATGTGTTAGCATACGGTATTTGTCTTTCTTTCTGACTTACTTCACTCTGTATGACAGACTCTAGGTTCACCCACCTCATTACAAATAGCTCAATTTCATTTCTTTTTATGGCTGAGTAATATTCCATTGTATATATGTGCCACATCTTCTTTATCCATTCATCTGATGATGGACACTTAGGTTGTTTCCATTTCCATCTCCCGGCTATTGTAAATAGAGCTGCAATGAACACTTTGGTACATGACTCTTTTTGAATTATGGTTTTCTCAGGGTATATGCCCAGTAGTGGGATTGCTGGGTCATATGGTAGTTCTATTTGTAGTTTTTTAAGGAACCTCCATACTGTTCTCCATAGTGGCTGTACTAATTCATGTTCCCACCAGCAGTGCAAGAGTGTTCCCTTTCCTCCACACCCTCTCCAGCATTTATTGTTTCTAGATTTTTTGATGATGGCCATTCTGACTGGTGTGAGATGATATCTCATTGTAGTTTTGGTTTGCATTTCTCTAATGATTAATGATGTTGAGCATTCTTTCATGTGTTTGTTGGTAGTCTGTATGTCTTCTTTGGAGAAAGGTCTATTTAGGTCTTCTGCCCATTTTTGGATTGGGTTGTTTGTTTTTTTCTTATTGAGCTGCATGAGCTGCTTCTAAATTTTGGAGATTAATCCTTTGTCAGTTGCTTTATTTGCAAATATTTTCTCCCATTCTAAGGGTTGTCTTTTGGTCTTGTTTATGGTTTCTTTGCTGTGCAAAAGCTTTGGAGTTTCATTAGGTGCCGTTTGTTTATTTTTGTTTTTATTTCCATTTCTCTAGGAGGTGGGTCAAAAAGGATCTTGCTGTGATTTATGTCATAGAGTGTTCTGCCTATGTTTTCCTCTAAGAGTTTGATAGTTTCTGGCCTTACATTTAGGTCTTTAATCCATTTTGAGCTTATTTTTGTGTATGGTGTTAGGGAGTGATCTAATCTCATACTTTTACATGTAGCTGTCCAGTTTTCCCAGCACCACTTATTGAAGAGGCTGTCCTTTCTCCACTGTACATTCCTGCCTCCTTTATCAAAGATAAGGTGACCATATGTGCGTGGGTTTATCTCTGGGCTTTCTATCCTGTTCCATTGATCTATCTTTCTGTTTTGTGCCAGTACCATTCTGTCTTGATTACTGTAGCTTTGTAGTATAGTCTGAAGTCAGGAAGCCTGATTCCTCCAGCTCAGTTTTTCGTTCTCAAGATTGCTTTGGCTATTCGGGGTCTTTTGGTGTTTCCATACAAATTGTGAAATTTTTTGTTCTAGTTATGTGAAAAATGCCAGTGGTAGTTTGATAGGGATTGCATTGAATTTGTAGATTGTTTTGGGTAGTAGAGTCATTTTCACAATCTTGATTCTTCCAATCCAAGAACATGGTATATCTCTCTCCATCTATTTATACCATCTTTAATTTCTTTCATCAGTGTCTTATAATTTTCTGCATACAGGTCTTTTGCCTCCTTAGGTAGGTTTATTCCTAGATATTTTATTCTTTTTGTTGCAATGGTAAATGGGAGTGTTTGCTTGATTTCACTTTCAGATTTTTCATCATTAGTGTATAGGAATGCCAGAGATTTCTGTGCATTAATTTTGTATCCTGCTACTTTACCAAATTCATTGATTAGCTCTAGTAGTTTTCTGGTAGCATCTTTAGGATTCTCTATGTATAGTATCATGTCATCTGCAAACAGTGACAGCTTTACTACTTATTTTCCGATTTGGATTCCTTTTATTTCCTTTTCTTCTTTGATTGCTGTGGCTAAAACTTCCAAAACTATGTTGAATAAGAGTGATGAGAGTGGACAACCTTGTCTCATTCCTGATCTTAGTGGAAATGGTTTCAGTTTTTCACCATTGAGGACGATGTTGGCTGTGGGTTTGTCATATATGGCCTTTATTATGTTGAGGAAAGTTCCCTCTATGCCTACTTTCTGCAGGGTTTTTATCATAAATGGGTGTTGAATTTTGTCAAAAGCTTTCTCTGCATCTATTGAGATGATCATATGGTTTTTCTCCTTCAGTTTGTTAATATGGTGTATCACATTGATTTGCGTATATTGAAGAATCCTTGCATTTCTGGAATAAACCCCACTTGATCATGGTGTATGATCCTTTTAATGTGCCTTTGGTTTCTGTTTGCTAGTATTTTGTTGAGGATTTTTGCATCTATGTTCATCAGTGATATTGGCCTGTAGTTTTCTTTCTTTGTGGCATCCTTGTCTGGTTTTGGTATCAGAGTGATGGTGGCCTCGTAGAATGAGTTTGGGAGTGTTCCTCCCTCTGCTATATTTGGAAGAGTTTGTGAAGGATAGGTGTTAACTCTTCTCTAAATGTTTGATAGAATTCGCCTGTGAAGCCATCTGGTCCTGGGCTTTTGTTTGTTGGAAGATTTTTAATGACAGTTTCAATTTCACTGCTTGTGATTGGTCTGTTCATATTTCTATTTCTTCCTGATTCAGTCTTGGCACGTTGTGCATTTCTAAGAATTTGTCCATTTCTTCCAGGTTGTCCATTTTACTGCCATAGAGTTGCTTGTAGTAATCGCTCATGATCTTTTGTATTTCTGCAGTGTCAGTTGTTACTTCTTTTTCATTTCTAATTCTGTTGATTTGAGTCTTCTCTCTTTTTTCTTGATGAGTCTGGGCTAATGGTTTATCAATTTTGTTTATCTTCTTAAAGAACCAGCTTTTAGTTTTATTGATCTTTGCTATCGTTTCCTTCATTTCTTTTTCATTTATTTCTGATCTGATTTTTATGATTTCTTTCCTTCTGCTACCTTTGGGGTTCTTTTGTTCTTCTTTCTCTAATTGCTTTAGGTGCAAGGTTAGGTTGTTTGTTCGAGATGTTTCCTGTTTCTTAAGGTAGGGTTGTATTGCTATAAACTTCCCTCTTAGAACTCCTTTTGCTGCATCCTATAAGTTTTGGGTCATAGTGTTTCCCTTGTCATTTGTTTCTAGGTATTTTTTGATTTCCTCTTTGATTTCTTCAGTGATCACTTCATTATTAAGTAGTGTATTGTTTAGCCTCCATGTGTTAGTATTTTTTACAGATCTTTTCCTGTAATTGATATCTAGTCTCATAGCATTGTGGTCGGAAAAGATACTTGATACAATATCAGTTTTCTTAAATTTACCAAGGCTTGATTTGTGACCCAAGATATGATCTATCCTGGAGAATGTTCCATGAGCACTTGAGAAAAATGTGTATTCTGTTGTTTTTGGATGGAATGTCCTATAAATATCAGTTAAGTCCATCTTGTTTAATGTATCATTTAAAGCTTCTGTTTTCTTATTTTCGTTTTGGATGATCTGTCCATTGGTTAAAGTGGGGTGTTAAAGTCCCCTACTATGAATGTGTTACTGTCGATTTCCCCTTTTATGGCTGTTAGTATTTGCCTTATGTATTGAGGTGCTCCTATGTTGGGTGCATAAATATTTACAATTGTTATATCTTATTCTTGGATTGATCCCTTGATCATTATGTAGTGTCCTTCTTTGTCTACAACCACAGTTTTTTTTTTCCATTGTAAATTATTTTTTGCCTGTTCTAGGTGTCATATAAATAGAATCTTAAAGAATGTATTCTTTTGTGTAAGGCTTTTTTCATTCAGCATAGTCTTTTTGAGATTCATCTATGTTGTTCTTTTTTCTTGCTGAGTATTATTCTGTTGTGTGACTAGATCACATTCACTTATTCATTCTGTTGTTGAGGGGATGGAAGGGCTGCTCTTAATTTTTGGCTATTAAGAATACAGCTGCTATGAATATTCTAGTATAAATTATAATGTGGGCATATGCTTTCATTTTCTTGGGTAACTACCAAGAAGTAGAATTGCTGGGTCATAAGATAGCTGTTATATTTAGCTTTTTAAGAAACTGCTTGACCTTTCTCCAGGGTTATACAGTTCCACACTCCTGCCAACAGTATATGACAAAAATGCCATTGGTCTACGTGCTTGCCACCGTTTGGTGTTATCAGTCTTTTAATTTAGCCATTCTGGTGGGTGTGTAGTGGTATCTCCTTGTGGTTTTGATTTTCATTTCCTTGATGGCTAATAATTTTGAGTATGTTTTCATGTGCTAATTGATTGTTTATATAACTTCCTTTTTGAAGTTTTTATTTTAAATGTTTTTTATTAAAATGAAATATAAATATTTTCATGATCTCTGGGTAGGGAAGGACTTATTAAACAAGTTACACAAAGCAGTTACCATAAAGGAAAGGGTTAATAAATTCAACTAAGTTAAAATAAAGAACTTCTCATCAGAAGAGAGTGAAAAGGGAAGGAAACCATAAACTGGAAGAAGATATTTGCAACACATAACACCAGTGAAGGATTGGTATCCAGAATAAATATAGAACTCTTACAGTAGATAAGAAAAGGACAGCCCAGTTGAAAAATACACAAAGACTTAGGGAGCTTATCAAGAGGAAACCAAATGGCCAATACATATGTGAAAAGATGTCAGCCTCACTGGGGAAATGCAAATTAAACCACAATGAAATAACATTTTACACCCACCAAATGGGCAAATGTTTAAAAGCCTGACAGTATTTTTGAGGAATTCTTCAACACTGTAAGTAAAAGCATAAATTGGTTGGAAAACCGATTGGAAAACCATTGTCATTACCAAGTAGAGTTAAACATGTGACCCTATGACCTTGCGGTTTCAGTCCTAGAGACACGTGTATTGAAACATGCATAAGAATGTTCATAGGAGCATTGCTTTTAATAGCAAACTTTCTGATAAAACCCAAATATCTCTCAGCAACATAATGGATGAATAAGTTGTGATATGCAAAGGAGTGCTTTTCAGCTTTGAAAATGAATGGCTTAAAAAAAAAAAAAAAGAAAAGAAAAATGAATGGCTTATAGGTACAGATATGGACATAGATCAATCCTCAAAAACAATGTTGAAAGAAAGAACTTATAGAAGAATTTATAAAGTATAATTCTTTTTATTTAAAGTTTAATAGCTAAATAGTATGTTATATAGGAATATATGTGATGTACCTATAGATATTAAAACTATAAAGAAAACTAAAGAAATAATTACAATAAAATTCAGTTAGGCAGAGAAAGTTTATTTTACAGACTAAAATGATTAGCAGGTTAATTGAGTGCCTAGTACAGAAGATACAGGAGCCAAGCAGAAGGCCCTGCCCTCAGGGCAGAAAGAGCCCTCTCTGGAAGTGTGGGGGCAGGCCTCTGACCTGGAAGTGAGGATGACGCCTGAGGGATGGAGTGGGTGTTCAGGAGAACTGGCAGGAGCTTGGTCTCGATTGGTCAGAAGGTGCAGAGGGAGGAAGGGAGGGAGGGGTTTGGCCTGGGCTAAGAAGACTGGGAGGACCTGGATGGGTAGAGAATGGGGGTGTGTATGGGGTGGGGGGTTGCTGGCTTGTTCCACAAACAGCGAGGAGGTTGACCCAGGGATAGGAGGGAAGGCTTGAAAGCCAGGTTAAGGAGTTTGAAGTCCATCCTGTAAATTTCAGAGAACTTTCATTTTCAGCATTGTAGTTACAGGATGAATGTATTTTATGAAGATTAAGTTTTAGGAGGAAAGTGCACTGGGTGGGGTAAGGAAAAGTTAGAGGCGGGGCATCACCCAGGGGGCTATCGTGGTTCAGGCACAAGGTCTGACCAGGTGTAACTAGGTAGTACAGTGGTTTGGGAAAGGAAGGAAGGAAGAGCTGGCAGGCTAGGGAATGGATTGGATTTGGGGAGTGAGGGATGAGGGAAGTGGAGGGTGACTCAGAGGTTGGGGTTTACCAGCTTAGAAGGACTGTGATAACATGCTCAATTTCTACAGTGCCGTATAGTTGACTGGGAGCTATTTTTTTTTTTTTAACCAAAGTATATTTGATTTACAATGCTGTGTTTTCTGGTATACAGCAAACTGATTATATATATACACACACATATATATATACACACACACATATATATTCTTTTTCATATCCTTTTCCATTGTAGTTTATTACAAGATAGTGAATATAGTTCCCTGTGATATACAGTAGAACCTAGTTGTTGATCTATTTTATATGTAGTAGTTTGTATCTGCTAATCCAGAACTCCTAATTTATCCCTCCCCCCTTCCCCTTTGGTAACAGTAAGTTTGTTTTCTAATGTCTGAGTCTCAGAATTGTTTCTGTCCATGGAAATCTTTAGTAAAAGGCGAAAGATTTATTTGATCTGAAGAGAAATCAGAGAATACTGAGTGCAATTTTTATACATCATCTCATTTGATGTTCACCAAACTCCTGTGAGGTAGGAAGGAGGGATTTTATTTTCCCTGTTGAAGACCTAAAAGAAGCAGAAATTTAAAGAGATCAAATGACTTGCCCAAGTTTGTGGTGACTGCTTACAGAAACAGGTTCACTATAAGAGCATAGGGTAGAAGTCAGAGAAAAGAGAGGTTAGGGAATTTTTAAAAGCCTTTCTTGTATCTTGGTTCTGGATTTATTTTATAAAAGTAAACTTATTACTTTTTCTCTTACAAAAGTAATGTTCATTTTAGAAAACTTGAAAAAGAAAAGAACCTTAAATTGCATAATCAGGAGATAGCTACTCATAAAATGGTAGTATGTTTCCTTCCATCCATGTAGATCACTTTAAATAACTGTAATTAAAAACTATTTTTTAAAATGGTTTTATTCTTTTAGTCCTAGGAAATATTTAATAGTTATTTCTTCAAATGTTGTCCCCCCCTTCCATTTCCTCCCTTCCCTTCTGCAGATTCCTCCAAATGATTGGATTTAGGCACATGTTTGATCTGTCCTCTGTATCTCTTCAGTTTTCTTTTACTTCCCATCTCTGTGCTATAGTCTGGGAGGGTTCTTTAGCTCACTCTCCTAGCTCATTGATTCATTCCTCAGGGTCTACTCGGCTATCTAGCCCTTTGAGTTTTTGTTTTTTTAATTTATTTTATTTTTGGCTGCACTTAGCCTTTGTTGCTGCGTGTGGGCTTTGCTCTAGTTGAGGCGAGCAGTGGCTTCTCTTGTTGCGGAGCATGGGCTCTAGAGCGCAGGCTCAGTAGTTGTGGCGCATGGGCTTAGTTGCTCCGCCGCATGTGGGATCTTCCCGGACTAGGGCTCGAACCCGTGTCCCCTGCATTGGCAGGCAGGTTCTTAACCACTGAGCCACCCTTCGAGTTTTTTAATTGGACAGTTTTTGTGTTCAAGATTTACGGTGTGTTCTTTTTATAACTGCTTATTCATGGGTTTTTTTGTTTTGTTTTGTTACAGCATACTTGTTATCTTTTTGAGTATATTAATTATATACAGTTTTTTGTTTTGTTTTTTTTTGTGTGGTATGCGGGCCTCTCACCATTGTGGCCTCTCCCGTTGCGGAGCACAGGCTCCGGACGCGCAGGCTCAGCGGCCATGGCTCACGGGCCCAGCCGCTCCGCGGCATGTGGGATTTTCCCAGACCGGGGCACGAACCCGTGTCCCCTGCATCGGCAGGCAGACTCTCAACCGCTGCGCCACCAGGGAAGCCCCTTAATGAGACTTTTAACTTTACCATACCCAAGTTCCTCACTTTATGGAGGAGGGAAGGGCAAAGTATTCTCTTGTCTAGTGGTTTTATTGTATCAGAAGCAATAAAGAAATTGAACACTTGAAATTTCTGGTATCATTTGGGTATCAGAATTTGGATATCATTAGTGAAGTTGCTTGATTATTGCAAAATGGTTATTTTTTCATTTTAAAGTCATATACAGATACCTATTTTTTTCTTCTAGGTTTGTAACCCATACATTTGGAGTTGGAGTTATGCAGTGTTTATGTAGTCATTCACTACATATTTGACTGGCTTCCTTTACTGCCCTAACATTTTTATTTCTTAAGAATAAATCAATAAATGAATATTTATTTATTGCTGGTGTTGGGTCTTCGTTGCTGACTGTGAGCTTTCTCTAGTTGTGACGAGCGGGGGCTACTCTTCTTTGCGGTGTGCGGGCTCCTCATTGCGGTGGCTTCTCTTGTAGCGGAGCACGGGCTCTAGGTGCGCGGGCTTCCGTAGTCGTGGCACACAGGCTCAGTAGTTATGGTGCACGGGCTTAGCTGCTCCGCCGCATGTGGGATCGTCCTGGACCAGGGCTCGAGCCCGTGTCCCCTGCATTGGCAGGCAGATTCTTAACCACTGCGCCACCAGGGAAGCCCCCCTAACATTTTTAGATAAAAGCAGGAAGTCTTGTTCCTTTTGCCTCCCGAAGCATTTATGCCATATCTTTTTGTTATTCTAGTGTTAAGGGTCCTAACACTAGGGTCCTGAAAAGCCAAAGATTCCAAGTGAGGTGAGGCTTTATTGCAATAAAGCCTTGCCTGGGATGAAGGCAGGCATGAGGTCGGCCTGGCACTGCGGTCCAGCAGTATTATCAAAAGTTCAGAACACCATTATGGGGGTAACTGATAGTTGACGGTATGAGCCAACATATACTTGTTTTTAATGCTGACAAAAATCAGTACTTCTATTAGACACTCATCTCTACAATGAGATTAGTTTTCAGAGACTGAGTTAGAAAGTGTTTTAGAGGCCGTCTAGTCTCACTTCTCCCCCATTGTAGGAATTCACGCATCAACTTTGCATCTACACAGAGAACTCTGGTTTGGTAAGTTTACGTGATAGTCACCGATTCTTTATTAGACAACAAAGTATTGGATCACAACAAAATCTTCCTTCATTCATTCAAGCCACATTTATTTAGAGCTTACTGTGCACTAGGAACTGCACTAGGCATTTGCAGGTAATGTGAGATGAGTGACATAGCCTCCCCTTTTAGATGATACACTTGTTAGGGAATAGGCTTGCCTCTATTTGTATTTGTCTCCCTGACCCCTGATTCTCCAGTGCTTGTGCAGAAATCTGAATATACCATTGCTGTGATACAAAGAGGGCAGGAGAATTAGCATCAGACTTGGATTTGAATTTTGGCTTTGGTACTTACTCAGCTGTGAGCTGGGGCAAGTCATGGAACTCATCTGTGAGCCACAGTTCCTTGTATATAAAATGAGTGTATGGGGACTTCCCTGGTGGTGCAGTGGTTAAGAATCTGCCCACCATGGGCTTCCCTGGTGGCGCAGTGGTTGAGAGTCTGCCTGCCGATGCAGGGGACGTGGCTTCGTGTCCCGGTCTGGGAAGATCCTACATGCCGCGGAGCGGCTGGGCCCGTGAGCCATGGCCGCTAAGCCTGCGCGTCCGGGGCCTGTGCTCCGCAACGGGAGAGGCCACAACAGTGAGGTCCGCGTACCACAAAAAAAAAAAAAAAAAATCTGCCTGCCAATGCAGGGGACATGGGTTCGAGCCCTAGACTGGGAAGATCCCACATGCCGCAACTGCGAGCCACAACTACTGAAGCCTGCGTGCCTAGAGCCTGTACTCCACAACAAGAGAAGCCACCACAGTGAGAAGCCCACACACCACAACAAAGAGCAGACCCCACTTGCTGCAACTAGAGAAAGACCGCGCACAGCAACCAAGACCCAACGCAGCCAAAAAAAAAAAAAAAATGAGCATATGAGAGAAGGTGTGAGAAGATACCTGTCACGCACCATAAACATGACAGATTTTTCTGGTTTCTCTTTGCTTATTGATCAGAATTGTGTTTTCTCACCAGTAGGTCAGGAGAGAAGGAAGCTCTGTTAAATCCTTTCAGTGCTGCTGAATATACTGATAATGGAAAAATAAACAGCGGTGCAGTGGTTTTCTGGCCTGTAAACCAAAAAACAGTTTTCAGTGCCAAAAGCTATGTTTGTCTTGAGAGGCCAAGAATATTTCTGCAACTTAGGACAGCTTCAGATCCCACATGAATCTCTTTGGTAATGGCACAGTTCTGGTTTGGGTTCACTTGTTTACAAGGCTAGCTTTGCTACAAAAGTTTGCTTACTGTGCTCAGTTTTTTGCTGGAGTAAAATAACGTAGGCTGGCTGGAGAGGGTCTCTGGTCAGGGCTAGTAGGAATTGAACTTGTTCTTCCAGTGGGCAGTCTCTGGCCAATCGGAGCAGCGTGCCTGTCCCATTGCCAGGCTCTAGAAAGCCCTGCGAGCGTGACACTTTCTCTGGGCCCTGGCTTTTCCCCACCAGGTTGCTTTGGAGTCAGTGGTTTCTAATCGGTGGCATGAGGGCTTTGCCCTGCTCCCAGTATTCTCAGCCTTCTCTACTACTCAAGAGCCAGGTTGCTAAAATGATCTACCTTCTTCTTATTTCTCCGTCATGAGGAAAATTTCTGGAATTTCTACCCTACCTAAGCTATTCTTCTGAAAAACATGTCTTCAGACCTTATTTCTGTCGTTCCCAGATAAGCTGATCCCACATGCAGATGTCTGAGACATCTGCTACCCTGCAAGCAGAGGTTCAGAGGAGGTGCAGGGTGATCAGATGCAGACCTGATTATGCCATTCCCTGCTTCAAACCCTCTGTGGCTTCCCACTGCCAGATTCAGACTCCTTTCCATGACCTCAAAGCCCAGCCTGATGTACCTTATGCCCGCTTCTCTAGCTTTATCCCATGCCTTTACAGACTGAATGCTTCAAATACTTACTTATACTTCTAGGAACTTAAAGACCTCTGGGCTTTTGACTGTGCAGTTTCCACGAAAGTGCTCTGCTGAGACTTTCTCCCCAACTTAGTCAGCAGAAATAGCAGAACTTTGGCGAAGGTAGAGCTCTGTAGGAAGTATCTTGTGTCTGGAAAAAATGCCGTCAAATTTTTGTGTTTGTGAAATTCCATTACTAAAAAAAAAAAAAAAAAAAGACAAGCCTAAGATGGGACGAAGGGTTCTAACTGTCGAAGTCACGCGTGCGCAGAAGATGGAGAGGTCCCTGTAGGCTGCGCTGGGGCAGCATTTACCCTCCTGCCTGTTTCACTGTGGCCCTGAGGGCCCAGGGAGTTGAAGGAGGTGGGAGAGAATGGATGTCCTAGGGAGCAGAGGAGCGTGCTGGTGGCTGATACAGCTTATCCTTGCTCACCTCCTGGAGGGGTCTGAGACTGCCGAACTGGTCTTTCCTTGGTGGGCCCCTGAAGAAGTCCCTTCATTACAAATGAAAGAGATCTGGATTTGATGGTGCACTGCTGAGGGTCAGGTTGTGTGGGACAAACATGCTTTTTTCTCTGGTCAGCACCTATTTTCACCTGGCTGGTTCCACCTTGACTTACTGAAAACACGGGACACTAACCTGAAAATCAACTCAGATTGATCAAATGTAACAATAAAACCATCATGTATTGAATGTTTACTACATACCAGGTACTGTTCTAAGTACTTTATGTGTATTAACTAATTTAATCTTTAAGAAAACCCAGTGGGCTTGGTGTCACGCTAAAGGTTACCTTTAAGAGTAAGAAAACTGAGGCAAGTGGGAGGTTTAACGATTTCCCCGAGGTTTCCTGGCTAGAAACTGGCAGCACCTGGATTCAATCCCAGTACACTGATTTCTGAGTCCATACTCGACATTGATACTTGTGTACTTTTCATTTTACTTTTGGAGATTTGTGAGATACTATGAATTTTTTTGTTTATCTGTTTTTTGAGGCAATTTTCCTGATTCTATTGGTCAGGATTCTTTTGATTGCAAGTTACATCAACCTAATCTAAATAAGCTGAGGCCCAAAGTGAAATCTGTGGGCCACCATAGCCTGGCTTACGTAACCAAACCATGGGAAGGACAGGGGTGTGCCCACCTCTGGGCCACATGAAACCAGGACCCTTCTCCATCTTTCCCTTTCCTGTGGTGTCATCTTCATTTTCTTGGGCTGCTGCTTTCTGCTCAGCAAGAAACAGTGCCCACCAATAGCTCCTGGCCTCATATTTCACAGCTTCATTAATGGGGCGGGACTGAGCCTCTTCCTTTGATTCCAATTTGAGAGTCCCCGGGAAGAGCCAGGACAGCCTGGCTTGGAACGCCTGCCTGCCCAGCGGCCCCTGGTGGCTTCTGTGATGAGCAACAGCTTTCACAGAAGTAGGTAGTTGGATGGGGGAGCAGCTCTCAGAGGAAGGGAGGGTGCTGGTCAGACAGATGGTAGCTGCCCCTGCACTGGGGTTCAGCCCAAGCCCCACAGATGCTTTTCAGCTTGAGAATTAATACTGCTTTTTATGTGTAATGACAGTTATTATTCCTAATTCTGACTCTGAGGCAGTTTGCACTCTCAGTTATCAGAGAAACTTTCCAGTAATTCTGTTTGCTAAGAGAAGAATGGATAACTTGTGGGAAAATTTCCACAAGTTTTGACATAGAAAGGGCTTTCCAGTTGACCCGCTTCCTTACTTGTGTATTCTGCCTAAAAGATACTTAGTGATGCTGTATTGCTCATTACGTCTCTTTTTATCCTGTGGTTTCATAACTATTACTTTTTCTATTCTGTTTTCGCATTCCAGTGGCAAGATCACTGCATTCTGTGTTTTTGTGTTTGTTTCGTCAGTTAACTGTATCTTGGGCAAGTCATCCAACCTTGTGGACCTTAATTCCTTCAACTGTTAGGATAGGCTGACTGTTGTAACAAACCCCCAAATATACAAAAGTCTCAACTTGAAAGAAGTTGCTCAGTCACGTGAAGTTTAAGATAGGTGTTCCTGATCAGTGGAGGACTCTTCTCTAAGTGGCGATTCAGGGACCAAGGCTCCTTCCATCTTGTGGCTCTGCCATCTTCAACACATGGCTCCCCAAGATCATTGTGCACGTCTGCACGGACAGCTTGCAGAAGGGGAAAGAGCATGAAGGACTGTGGGTGAGAGGTTTTTAGGGACCAGATCTGGAAATAGTCCATGTCTGTTCCATTGGCCACTTGGCCACACCTGACTGCCCTGGAGGCTGGGAAATGTGATCCATCTGTATCTGTTTGTGCCCAGGAAGGAGAGGAACTGTCTTTGAACAGCCAGCCAGTCTCTACCACTCCTCTTTGGTAACTTTTGTAATTCTTCTCCTTTTCCCCTCTCCTGTGCATAGCAGTTGTGAAGTTTGGGTGGGATTGAGCCCACCTTCAGCGCCAGGGTGGTCCCTAATGTCCTTATTGCCACAGTTATTTATTCAGTAATAGATGCATAACCCAGGCCTAAGTCAGACAGCACATGAAGTCCTCTGGTCCCAGTCACTGGTTCAAAGGCAGGCATGTGATACAAACTGTCTCAATTTGACTGGAGTGGTTCAGGGATAGGTGTCCCCACCCCCACCCCACCCCCCCCCAGTGAGGACAACACCAGCTCCTGGGCAAGAACAAGCTCAGAGAATTGCAGAGTCCCAGAGCCAGAGTCCCTACCGAACCTCTCCTGAGGCTCGAAAGATCTCATTCTGCACTTCGTGTTTGCATGAGTCGATAAATCCACTTTATCACACAATAATTTGAGGTTAATTTTCCTTACTTGCAGCCAGAAGCATCCTGACTGATAGAACTTAAGAAAGGGAAGGGGAGCAGGGAGAGAGAAAGGATAGAGTCTGGATGTCTAAGTTCTGCTTGGCTCGTTGCTGCCACGTCTGTGGTGTTTCTCCAAATACTTGAAAACCCAAGCAGGGTCCGAATGGATGTTATCCTAGTTTGACTTCTGAGTTCCCTGGAATTACAGCTGAGATAACTATTTTTTAACATTCTTCTTTTTTCTACCTTTAAACAATAATTTCTCTCTGGATTGAATGACAGCTTCATTGAAGGGTAAATTTGGACATTTTATTTGTCTTCTACCAAAGTGAACAGAGCATAGTTCATATGCTTTCTTTTCCCATGTTTTATTTCAGCAACTTCTCTAAAGTTTGCCTTTTCATCAAGAAAATATATGGAATAAATGTACACATTGCAGAAGACATTTGGTTTATATAGCTGGATATTATCTCTATATTATATAGGCCTTCTTTATTTCTTGAGTTGAAATGTTCCAAGCCCTTTTGAAATTTGAACAGTTTATCAAATTTGTTGATTTTATAGCACCTCCATCTTGAAAAAGAATGCCACATGGTGTTCCTGAAAGAACATTTTGAGAAAATTATATGATATTCAATAAGGCAGTTGAAAATAACCTGTTAAGTATTTAGGAATTGTTCAAGAAACTAACTTGCACAGCCAGAAGCCGTTAGCTCAGTGCACAGACACCTCATACTGCTGTGGTGACAAACGTGAACCTGAAGGTCCAACCCGACTCATTCAGAGTATGGAGAACAGCAGAGGGCTGACGACCTCTTCATTAGAACTGCCCTCCTTGGCTTATTCAAAAAAGATTTGAGGTAAAGAATACTTACTGTAGGATTAAAAAGGAAGCAGATGAAGAGAATTGGGGCCAGGGCACACAGGGGTAGACTTATCAGTTGAGTCAGGTGTCAGGTCGTATGTGGCAATGCATGCCACAGAGACTTGCATGGTTGCCAGGGGCTTAGGTCACACATTTGGCTCTGAGCTTCTACAGCCTCAACAGATAGGAAAGCAGTCCCAGAGTTCCTGAGATTTAACAGAAGCCAGTGACTCAGGAGAAGTGTAGTTTCTGAGCCTAGGCCTGAAGAAATCACTCTCCCTTTTTAAGGGTCAAGGCTGTCAACAATGTTCCCATAATAAATATGGTGGTGAGTGTCCCTCGTTGCAAGCTGAGGGCGTGATACTTGTGGGCTCCAGGTCAGGCCAGAGCAAGTGGACCCAGCACCCTGCTAATTGGATTCAAGAATTAAAATTTAGTCTGTCTGGGAGAATGTGACATTATCAATTTTTAATCTTGGCCAATTTTATTTACATTTATTTGATTAGAAGTGAAGATCAGTCTTTTTCCAAATGTTTATCAGCGATTTGTAATTTCTCTTTTGTGTATTGTCTGTTACTTTGGCGATTTCCTATTGGAGAACTAGAGGGGTTTTTTTCAATTTGTATGTAATTTTTTTTAAAGTTACAAATATTATTAGTCCATTCGCCACTTATGGTTAATAACTTTTTTTTTTCCTAGTTTGCCTTTTAAATTTGCTTATGGAAGATGTTCCTAGGATTGCTTACTGAAATGGGATAAGCAGTTGTGCTGGGAGTGGGAGGATGGGGTTAGGGAAGCTGGCCTGAGAAGGGGGAACATTTGGAATAGCCTCTCTAAGGAGGGGAGAAGGTGTGGTCGGGGGCGTGGAGAAAGCGCCCTGGGCAGCGCGTGGCACCCAGCTGCCTTTGGGCATCACGCATTGACATTCCATTCTGCAAGGTCGTGTTACTCTCCAGCAGGGCTCTGCCACTCGTGTACGTGGGCATGAGCAGGACAGTTGGGCTGACCTGGAATTGGAGTTTTGCATTTCTCAGAATGTCCACTAGCTATTGACAAGGCACACAAGAGAGCAAGAGTACGGGCTGTGAGTTTGGGTTTGACAGAAGTAGCTGACCCAAGAAGAAGTCTGGGAGTTAAGGATAACGGGTGAGCTAAGGCCTGGTAGTCTCAGTGAAAGGCACACAAGCCTCGTGCTCAGCACAGCGCCTGCTGTGTAGAACTGCTCAGTACCACTAAGTCTCCCAGCAGCGTGCGCTGGCGGTGAGCAGTGAGGACGACAGAAGAGGCCAGCCACAGAGGCCCAAAGACGGGTAAAGAAATCCTGCTGTCGGAGGGCACAGGGTGGCACTGGAAGGGGGGGCCCGAGGAGCTTCCAGTATGCTGGTAGTGTTGCTTCTCCATCTGGGTGCTGGTTATACAGGGGTGTTCAGTTTGTGAAAATTCATCTGTTTGTACACTTGTGATATATGTACTTTTCTCTGTGTTCAATAAAAGGTAAAGAAATGAAAGAGAGAGCGAGTGCACACTTCGGTGCCAGACCACCTGTTTTCAAATCCAGCTCTTTATAGCCACTTTATAGCTGTGGGACCTTGGGAAAAGTATTGAACCTCTCTGTGCCTCAGACTTCAAATCATGTAAAAATGAGGATAATAATAGCACTTAGACCCTAGGCGTGCTGTGAGGATTAAATGACTCAATACATGTCAAGCGCTCTGAATAGTGCCTAGCAAATAGTAAACACTGCCTATTCTTAGTTATTTTGGTTAATAATGGTTATTGCTATTATAAAGCGAAGAGGTATGAGAGAGAACTGATGAACTGGGAAGTTGTGGTCAGAGAAAGCTAGTGGACATTCTGTCAGATGATGTCCTGAGTGTGGCCATTGCAGTGGTGCCTGAGTGGGGGTTGGGTGGACCGGACCGGGGGTCAGTCAGAACTAAACGGAAGGAACTGTCGTGGGGTGGCGTCGCCACGTGAACCTTGACCTCGCCTAGGACATGAGGTGGAGAAGACTGATGTCGAGTCCCAAGGCCCCTAGTGAGTGTGAGTAGCCTGTGGCCTCGCAGGGTAATTTGAGTCTCAGAGGGTCAGAGCTGGGGTGGCTGTCTGGGAGTGACAGTGGGGGCATCAGGAGCAGCGTACCTCTGACAGAGTGGTCTGGAGGAGGGCAGCTGTGGGCTTTGCGGAGTTTTATTCCAGGGCTTTCCCAGCAGTCTCTCTGTTGCATAGTTAGTGGCACAGAGAGGTGTCAGAAGCCAGGTGACATTTGCTGTGCTGTGACAGTGAAATATAGGTTAATTACATCTGCTCCAGTGTATTTTCCGAATTCCGTTCTCAGTCGACTGGTACTTGTGATGGTCTGCCTGGCTCTCTGTCACTGCCTTTCTCCTTGGACCTTGGCTAGATTTGTTTTGCCCCACCAGACAGACCCTTCCTCCTCACCATGTAACTCCCCCCACCCCCCACCACCAATTTAGTTGCAGGAAATTAAAGTCATCCTAGTTCCACGCTCTGGGACAGTCTCATTTCTAGTAACTGGCCCTTGTTGCTGCGGACACACTGCCATCTTTAATTCCACTGCTGGGTATGGGTCTTGCTCTTACATTCTATCCCGTTGCCTGCCAGTGCCCGGGCTTCCCCACAGCTGAGGCCTCCTTTGCATTTGGCCATCCCCCTTTTTTGACTGTAGGCCCCAAGGATGAGGTCCTAACCACCTGACCGTGACTCTCTGTCCTCACTTGACTGTCTGCCCGAATCCGTGGTTGGGGAACTAGATGCCGCATGCATGCCGCAGCTAAAAAAAAAAGATCCCGCATGTTGCAACTAAGACCCGGCGCAGCCTAAATAAATAAATAACATAAAATATTAAATTAAACAAATAAGATAAAAATGTTTTCAGTTAGCATTTTTGACTTAGTGGGTGACACAAAGTAGAGTCAATAATGATCCAGCTACCTTAATCTTTATCCTCTGACAGATTAGGTATACTTCCACATTTAAATAGATGTTTGTTTTTTATAATTCAAGTTGCAAAGTTACATTTACATACGTTTGTGATTGCAGTCCATTAGGAGTCATTTAATTTCATAACAGAGTTGATTTTTATCACATCGAAAAATGAAAAAAAACTGCATTATTTCATTGCAAGGTTGGAAGCACAGTATGCTAAACATTATATGGTTGTAAACCACTAAGACTCTGAGTTTGCCTGTCACTGCAGCATCACGTAACGAAAGCTGACTAATACAGCAGCAGCCTAAGGGGGTCCGAGTACCCCAGGACGATGTTGGGTAAGGGAAGCTCCAACCAGGGAACGTCACCAGGTAAGACTGGCAGATGACAGAGCCAGGAGGTGTGTGAGATTGACAACAGCAGTACCTGTGACAGTAAGAGACGTGCCCTTCCTCACGCAGAAGAGGCCAGATGATTTGTTGAGATATTAACGTTGTATCCCTCCCTCCCCTGGCTCTTTCAAGCAGGGAGCCAGTCTCTTGGTATTGCTTGCCTTTGGGTATTTTGGGTGGTCAGAGCACAGAAGCTTCCGGAAGTCGATGGCTCTCTTTGGTAATAACCTTGGGTCTGTGGAGATTCTGTGACACATCCTAGAAGAGGAAGAAAGGGTGGGCTTTTAAGAGCTAAAAGGAGGGAGAGAGAGAGATTTCTCCCCAAGTCGGAAAGGGGCAGTGTGTGATTAGGGCAGGGGAGGGTAGGGAGAGTCCCCACGCCCTGACTCCAGGCAGTGTGAGGAGGTGGCAAGGCCTTGGAGGGAAAGGCTGCCAGGTACACTCAGGGAGGGGTCCGCTAGACGCAGAGTGCACACCTCTTGCCTGCAATTCCCACAACCCCGCGGGGCACCCCAGATCAGCTGAGTCCCCACGCCTGAGGGGTACAAGGGCTGGGATAGGGGACAGTCCTGCAGCCACTGGTATGACCAGAGGGGTCACCCCAAGCTTTGGTACTGTCTTAAGATCCCGGCACCTTGACAAACATTGGAGTTGGGGGAGGGAAGCTCAATGATATGCCTGAGATTGAATTTCTTAGCAGCTCAGTGGGATAGTGACTTAGAGTCAGCTTTAAATTGCATTAGAAGAAATAAAGAAGCATGCCAGACCGCTGCAGCTTTGCAGTCCCTCAGGCAGTCCCGAACCCCACCGCTCGCTCCCATGCCCGCCAGCAAGCAAGTGGCTACCGGACGGGAAGCTCCTTGCAACCCTCCCCCCAGGAGTGGAGGCTGACCAATTGCATGTCCCTGGGCGAGGGGCCCCCAAATTCTCCATCCTGAGGTCCTGCTAGAATGGGCTGTCAGAACATTTCCTGACCAGAGGGAGGTGGGGAAGCAGGGCCCAGGTCTGGGAGCAGGGGAGAGGCTAAACCACCCAATGGCGGGCATGGGGCACAGGGTGGGACATCTGTCACCCCACAGTGTGGCAGTGGGCAGGGCTGGCTCATCTTCAGCTCTGGCCCGACCAGGCAGGATACCTTCCTAGGGGTCCAGCTACACTCTTGTCTTCTACTATCAGCCACTGCCCACCAGGCCAGTTCATGATGGGATTGACCCAGGACAAGCCCTGGATGACAGCTGAGAGTACAAGGGCAACTGGGTGGTTAAGAGGCAGGTGGCCTAGGTGGTCCTTTCAGGCAAAGTGCCAACTTCTCATCATGGCTCATGAGGACGGTTGTGATGCAGCCCCTGATGACCGCCCTCATTTCATCTCTAGCCACTTCCCAGCACAGCCCCTCCCTTCTCCTAGTTCCAACCTCCCTGAGCTGCTTCCAGTCCCTTGAAGGGACCACATTCTCTCCTGCCTTGTGGCTTTTCTACAGGCTGCTTCATGTACTGGAACACTCCCTTCTCCCACTTAGCTCATTCTACTCATCCGTCAGGACTCAGCCCCTACTTGTCCCTCAGGACCAAATTTGGTCTTCTGTTCTAGGAAACCCTCCGAACCCCCAAATCTGGATTGGGGATCTGTTCTAGGCACCGCACAGCACTGGTTTTCTATCTTGGTCCTTGTCATACCTGTTATACAGGATTGTTTCACTGTCTGTTCCATAGGCTATTGTGTAATCTCTTGGATGCAGGAACTGTGTCTGTTTCATTTGTCATGGTACCTTTAGTACCTGATGTCTGATAAGGGGGATGGAAAGGGAAAGGGAAGGAAGAGAAAGAGAAGGGAGGGGAGGGGAGGAAAGGGAAGGCTGTTTTTGCCCTTCTTGCCTTGCCCACGAACCTTGAGACTTCCTTGCCTTTGAAGCTCTTCAATAAGGAAGCCTAGCATCCGGCCTGGATGGCAGTTTAGTTGAGTGGCTCAGGAGGCTGTGACTCCAGCAGTCCAGTCTCCGGCCTGGATTAAGCACAGGCTGGGGTGACGATACCCAGGGCAGCTGGAGCCACGTTGCCGGAGGGAAATTTTAACTGCAGCCAAGCAGAAAAGAGAAGTCAGAGGCAAGGGAAAGCCTGCATCTGTGTGAGGTGCAGCAGCGTGGACCTCAGAGGGCGGGTTGGGATGAAGGAGGGACACCAGCAGGGACTGCTTGTTGATCCCAATATCTGTTCCCCCTCTTTTCTTATAGTAAGTGTTTAACGGAATATATGGCCACCAGAATAAAATCGCCATCTCCCGGCCTCCTGTGCAGCTAAACGGGGCCACGTGATTAAGTTTTTGGCCGGTGAGATAGAAGACATGTTGTATGACTTCCACAAAGTGTCCTGAAGGGAGGGTCCATGCCCTTCGTCTAGGGTGACCCACTCGTCCTGGTTTGCCTGAGACTCTCCTGGTTTTAGCACGGAAAGTGCCACGTCCTGAGCCCTCTCTCTGTCCTGGGCAAACCGGGGGAGTCAGTCAGCTCCTTCTGCCAGCCTGTGAACGTGAGAGAAAGCGGCCTGGAGCCATGAGGCGCAGCCACGTGCTGGGGATCGAGAAGGCTGGGCTGCTAGACCTGCCTGCACAGTGAGTTCCGGCCGCTCAGATGGTCCTGAGTCTGGATCACCTGAGCCTGCATCTCTGATTACTCCCTTTGGGCTTTGTTGACCAGTGAGAAAAATCAACGTCTGTGCTGTATAGGCTGCTGTTACTTAGCTTCTCTGGCACATGAAGCTGCACCTAATCCTAATGGTAGGGAAACAGGACTAAAGCCTTGACAGATGCTGGTTTGTTGCGCTGCCAGTTTGCAGGGGGTGGGGGCTTGGTGGGCAGTCCTGAAAGTGCTCACTGTTCTCCGCAGAGCTGCCTCGGGGCTGCCCCTGGGAGTGAGGGACTGATGAGGGGTCAGGTTTCTACTCCCATCTCGCCAAAGGCTTCAGTGCTTCCTGCGCTTATATCCTTTGACAAAATTGTTCCCTTCCTAAGAAGCAACTTGAAAGCCACTGGTTCTCCAATGAATAGTGACAGCCTGACCCACTGTCCTTCTCCGACCCTACTGCTCCCGGCTGTTTAGCTCCTTCTTACCCCTTACATAGGAGTTGCACAAAACTCATTCAGACACAGGCATAGTAACGAACATAGAGACCAAAAGGAAAAGGAAATTAATCCTAGAAAGAGTTGCATAAGCCTAACCCCCGAGAGGACCTGGCACCAGACGATGCCGCTGGCAGCAGCCCTGTACGGACTCGCTGTGGCAGGGACCTCCCCGAGGGCCACTTTGGGATGGAATCTACTCCTGGGGGTGCTGCGTCATGCCTCAGGTGGCGGGGGCCTTGTTTCTAATGAAGCATCGCTGTTCCTGGACATACTGCCTTCAGGAGCACCTGTGCAACCCGGGAACTGTCTGCGTTTGTGGATAAGGCTGAGGGTGAGTTGTCAGCTCGGGGATGCACAAGGCAGGGGTAAGTGCAGACATGGATTCAGCGAACCTGGGAGTAAAGATTTCCCACTGGCCCCACCAGAAAGCTAGGCAGTTTGGGAGGTACTGGCAGAGCCCTATCCTGGAGGAATAACTGGGGTCCAAGACACCCAGGGCACGTGGCCTAGAACAGGGGGTCCCTGAAGTGCTACAGTTAAGCAGGAGATGGGGCAGCTCTCCCAGCCTGACCCCTAAAGGGAGGGCTTTGTCTTATGCTATCTCAGCCACCTCCTGGTTGTGCCGTTTCCTGCTCTGCAGCATGAGGGACATAATAATGCCTACTGCATGCACGTGGTGAGGGTGATGTGCAGAAACTCAGTCCAAGGCCTAGCTTGCTGTGGCTAAGCCGGTGGCTCCGGTCCGGTTCTCTCACAAGGTTGTGGTCAAACTGTTGGTCGGGGCTGCAGACCGTTGAAGGCCTGATCGGGCCGGAGGATCCACTTCTAAGATGGCTCACCCACGAGGCTGTTGGTAAGAGGCTTCAGTTCCTCTGTACATGGGCCTCTCCTACAGCTGCCTGAGTGTCTTCACCCCACGGCAGCTGGCTTCCTCCAGAGCAAGTGATCCAAGGGACAGAATGAGGTGGAAACCACAGTGACTTTTACCATGTAGCCAGCCTTGAAGTCACATGCGTCATTTCTGCAGTGTCCTACAGGCCACAGCGCCGTGCGCTATTTTTTAGTTTTTTGGTTTTTTTTCTTTGCCGCACCGTGCAGCATGCAGGATCTTAGTTCCCCAACCAGAGACAGACCCCGTGCCCCCTGTAGTGGAAGCCCAGAGTCTTAACCTCCAGACCACCAGGGAAGTCCTCACAGCGCTATTTAACAGGGCAGGGGCTACACAAGGGTGCGAGTACCAGGAGGTGGGGCTCGTCAGGCTCTGTTGGGGGTTGGGACCACGTGACCGCACAACCGCTGAACCAGTCCTGGAGCACCTGTTGCCTGACTTCTTGTCATGTGACGTAAGAAGTCCCGTTGTTACTGTGCTGCTTACAGCCCAAAGCATCCTGATAGCCCTTCCCCAAAAGTCCTTTGTTTCTTTGCTTAAAACAGCCAGTGTTGCATCCTGTGACTTACAAACTAAAGTCCTTGACTGATACCAGAGAGTAAGTTTAGACCATCAGCCTTGAAGAGGGAAAGGTGGGCTCCTGGGCTGCAGGCCTCCTCTGTGACTGTCACTCCAAACCTCACAAATCTGACCTGGTTGTCCAGGGTCTAAGAATAAGCACTGTGAGGGGAGAGAAAACCTGGCTTTTCCCTGCCTAAATAGTCACAGTCAGGTAAAAATACTAAAGAAAAATCCTTGCTGCAATGACATGACTTTGGTTCTGCCTGATTCTCCAGCTAGCTCTGTGGCTGAGTCTCTGTGGAGGGATGGAATCCTTCTCCTTCTTTCTCTCCTGGCTGAGATTCCCTGCTTCCCTTTGGGATGGGGCTGATTCCAGCAGAGATGCCCAGGTTCTATCCCTTGGGTGGCCAGCAACCAGGAGGATCTCACAAGTTGCCACCGTGGGCCAGCAGAACACTAAATTTACACAAGTCTGGTCTCCTACCAAAGGGAGGCCAGAAATCAGGATTCTCCGAGCTCTCTGTAGCCTTCATGTGGGACTGGCAAGTTTTCACATTTCAGAAGGAAGAGGAGCCTCTTTGAGCTCACCCTCTGTGATCTTCTGGATCAGCTGCGGCTGGGAGCACGGTAGTTGGGTGGCCCATGGATGCTGGCAGCACCATCACTGCCAAGCTTACTAATTATGTGCTGGGAAGGAGTCAGACCCCACCCATGCAGAGGGACAGGCTGCAGGGTGGGAAATTATATAGGGTCATCTTTTCTCGTTTTAATAAATTTATGTATTATGTATTTATTTTTGGCTGCGCTGGGTGTTCGTTGCTGCGCGCGGGCTTTCTCTAGTTGCAGCGAGTGGGGGCAACTCTTTGTTGCGGTACGCGGGCTTCTTATTGCGGTGGCTTCTCTTGTTGCAGAGCACGGGCTCTAGGCATGCAGGTTTCGGTAGTTGTGGCACAGGGGCTTAGTTGCTCCGCGGCATGTGGGATCTTCCCGGACCAGGGCTTGAACCCGTGTCCCCTACGTTGGCAGTCAGATTCTTAACCACTGCGCCACCAGGGAAGTCCTCTAGGGTCATCTTTATCCAACCCCATACTCCCCTTCAACTCAGAAGTTGTGTGTGACAAATGAAGCATTTCTTAGAAAGAAGAAGTGATGTCCATCACTGCGTAAAGGGCTCGCGCAAAGGGGTAAAGGGGTATATGGTGGGAGAGAATGCAGCAGCTTGGGGTCCTGGCTCCACCACACGCATGGTGTGGCCTTGGACAAGTCCCCTCTTGCCCCTTTGAAAAGAGGAGCTGGATCACAAAATGTTAGATCTAAAAAGGACAGGGAAGTTCATCTGGTGGCCTCATATGTCAGGTAGAAGGCTTTGGGCTGCAGATAACAGAAGGCCCAACTAAAAATAGCTTACACAACGAAACTGTTTTACGCCACCTAACAAGGAGTTCAGATGTTGGGCGGTTATGGAGTTACACTCAGGATAGCGAGGACACAGGTTCTGTCCATCTTTCCACTCTGCCGCCCTCAGGTGTTGGCAGCTCTCCCTCACGGTGGTCAGGTTGCTGAAAGAGCGCCAGGCATCCCTTTCTTGCCCACCCATTCTGTAGGCAGAAAGCAGTCAGATGTCTGTCTCGTGTCCCTATTTTCAGAGTGAGGAAAACCTTCCCAGAAACCCCTCTCCGCACCATCCCCCAGAGACCCCCTACATCCCATTGACCAGGGGTGTGTCGCGTGCTCATGACTAAAGCAATCCCTGACACGGGGAAAGGAGTGACTGCGATTGGCTGGAACCAATCAAGCATCACCCCGTGGGCTGGGAAGGGCCCGGGAAGCAGGTGAGAGGAGAACGGCTCCCCAGGCCCTTCACGGTGTGTTGGGGAGGAAACACACCGTGTCTGCCATGGCTCAGCTCCTCCTTTCATAGGTGGGGACTGGAGGGGGAGGGGGACTTTCTCAAGTCAAGTCACACAGGAGCTGGTGGCAGTCAGGGGTGAATGCAGTTCTGACTCTTGGGCAGGCTGTTTCATCACAACCTGTTGGTCCTGGCCTAGGTGATCTCGAGTCTGGAACTAAAAATCTGATTCTCTCTGAAAACTTTTCTCTCTAGAGTCACCTTAAGTCCATGGGCAGCCTGGGACATAATTCTCCAGAGTTAACTCAAGCCCTTGAAGTCTGGCTCAGTAGGAGGCAGACAGGCTTCCCTGCCTTAATGAGAAGTTGCTATGGCTCGGTAGTTAAAAGCTCTGAAGGCAGGCAGAGCAATATCAGACCCCATCCCTGCCTTATCCGCTGTTTGTTGAGCCCAGCGGACTACCCCGGCAGCAGCTGGCAGTAACACCTTCTGCCAGTGAGACTGTTCGTAACAGTCACCCCATCAATGATTACATCAATCCATGGCCAGCCAGCAAAATACAAACCACTCGATATATCTCAGGCAAAGCAGTGCTGATGAGAGGAATTGGCTAAAAGATGCTGGAAGAGCTGGAGACACAGAAGCATGACAAGGGTGTTTCCAAAGGGATCAGGAAGCTGCCAGGCCCCAGAAGGACACACACCTTGCGGCTGAGCTGCTAGAGGTGCCGCCCCTATGCACACCACCAGCTACTGTTGCCACCAACCCAGCTGCAGCCACTGCCGTGAAGCTGCCAGAGCCAGTCTGGCTTTTCCCTTCCTCCTGCATTCTAACCTCCTCTGTGCCTCCATGGGCTGAACCCAACTAGAAACCAGCTGGTCAGAGGAGTGGGATGGAAAAGAAGGGACGGTTGTCCTGTTAGATCATATGTGGGACAGAAACACGTGAGATGAAGGTCAACAGCATGGATCTCAGAGTCAGAGAGGCCTGGGTTGGTGTCCTTATTCTGTGACCTGGAGCAGGTCACCTCCCCTGTGTGAGTTTTAGTTTCCTCATCTATAAAATAGGAATGCTAATACTCATCTCAGAGTTCTTGTGAAGGTTCAAAAGGAAATGATCGTAAGGGGCTTCAGACCAGTGGCCAACAGCTTAGAAGGGGCTGGTTCCTGAACCTACCCTGCTCCTGCCTCTCACTTCAGGGCCTTTGTACTCTGTGCTTTCTCTTACCTCTGCCTGGAATGTTCCTTCCTATATACTTTTTAATGTTATTACTTTGTAGCCCAGACAGGACATTTTTAGTTGCAAGAGACCAAAATTTAGACCCAAAGGGCTTAATCAAAAGCAGAAGTTGTTAAAGCCGAAAAGTCCCAGCATAATTCTGACTTCAGGTATGGCTTGATCAGGGATTCAGGCAATAACATCAGCACACATTAACTCTGGATTGGATCACGTGCCTATCTCGATATCAATTTCTGTGGCTGGGGATGTGGTACATACGAAACATTCCACCCAAATAATTTGCGCTGATACTAGGCGTGACTGTGGTTTCCCAGAGGAAAATTAGGTAGCTATAAGGATGAATGGGTGCTGGGCAGGAAAAACAGCTATCCATTCATATTTCAGCTCAGGGAAAACATCCTGGTGCTCACTCTCCTCTGTTCAAGGTTAAGTCATTTCCCACTGTGCTACACAGTCAGAGCTCCTTGGACGTCACGGCATTCATCAGCTTATAATTGTACTCTGATGGAGCTGAATGAAGGAGCCTGCCTTCCACCCCAGATTGTGAGCTCCATTGATAGGCAGGGGCTATTTGGCCATCACTGTATCGTCAGTATCCAGCCCAGTGCCTACACATGCTAGACGCTCAACAGAGTCTGTACGTGAAGGGATGAATCTGGGACCCCGGTTATTATGAGGCCCAGCCTGCTACTGTGACTTTTTCCAGCTGCACTGCTTCTTAGGCTGGAGTCTTTCCCCTCCAAAGTCTTCTCTCCCCTGCAAGCAGGCTTGGGCACACTTATACAGGACACCCCTCCCGAGAGAAGAGAATGACAGTTTTCCCATGGGACGTGGGAGGCCTGAGACCCAGAACTCAGGGCGGGTGATTCAGGCCATCAGAAGCAACTTGATGAATCAGGAGAGAGGCCAGAGGAAAAAGGAGGGTTACTTTGGATTAAGAGCTTTAAGAGGAGTGATTCATGATCGTTGCGGCTGACATTTAAAAAGCCCCAAATACTTCTGGTAAACAGTGTGCTGCTTTGCACTTTGCCTCCCGTTTATCCTGGGAATGAAGCAGCCCACAGTCGCTCTGGGGTGTATCATATTTCACTTTCTGCTTCTCAAGCATCAGTGATGTTTGGCTCCTCAGTTTCCCATGTGTAACTTACTATCGCCAAAACTTATTTTCATGGAAGTGCTTGCACAGTAGACAGTTTGGGCTTTGGCGTCAGTTAGGGCACAGTGTGCACCCAGGTTCTGCCGTCTGCTCTCTGTGTGACCTAGGACAAGTTACTTAACCTCCCCGAGCCTCCATGTTCTCTCCAATAGCGAAAAGATGACAACATCAACCTCACAGGGCTTTGGGGATATTTAGACTGGGATGCTTCTTTGTAGTGCAAATTCCAGGTTTAACCAAAGCTGTGGCAGGTGGATGGAAGGGGTGGGAAGGAGCATGTGCGTCAGGCGAGGGAGGAGAACGGGGAAGCCGCAGGGCTCTGGGGTCTCCCTGCTCTACCCAGGGGTGGGCGTGAGTCTGAGTCCCCAGTAGAAAATCTGTGAACTGACGCTGGAAGGGCTCTTTGCCCAGATATAAACTCTGCCAGACACAGGGCGCAAACAGCATGCCTTCAGGGCCTAGGAGACAAAGTGAGACACTGTGTGTGTGCGCGAGTGTGTGTGCGCACACGCGTGTGTATGAAGGTGTAGGGTGGCCAGTCGGCCTGGTTTGCCTGGGACTGTGGGTTTCCCAGGGTGCAGGACTTTCAGTGTTAAAACCTGGAGAGGAGAGTCTTGGGCAACCTGAGACACGGCTGGTGACCCTGTAAGTGTGTCTTTTCCCTGACTTGTGCCTGGAGCCCAGAGGAGCTTCAGCACCCTGAGGACTCCAGGGCCTGAGCTTTCACAGCCTCAGGAGTCAGTGCCAGGACCCAGCTGATAACATGGTGTGGGGTGCCAGCAAAAGAGAGAGTGGGGGGTGATCTCACTGCCTCACCTCAGAACCCCCCTCAGACACTCCCAGAAGTAACTGGCTGAAATGTTGCAGGAGGCTGGAGGCCTGCCTTAGCAGAGGGGGAAAGAGCCAGCAAAATGTGGGTCATTACCACCATGGTGACCAAGGTGAGGTCTGGGGAAACATGGGTTCCATATAAGGGCCAAGCCAGAACCCGGCACTTAGTGTGATTTTTGTCATTATATTTTCTATTGGGCCATTGATAGTCTAGAGTACTACTTTTTACTTTTCATCTGGTCACTGTAGGGAAACCTTTCATGTTGGTAACTCTTGAATTGATTTCTGAGTATCCTGAATATAAAGCTACATTACTTGCCATTAATGATCAATTTTATCTCCAGTTCCAGGATCTGCGCTCTAATTTCTAAGCCACGTCTCATTGCACTTCTCAGACCGTCTAGATAACATTGGCTAATAGCAGCGCTGGTTGTTGCCTTTCGTTTTATTTCTGAATCCATTAATTATGCTCTAGTCAAGGGCTTCTTGGCCTTGGGGCACTCTTTAGAGTAGACCCGCTGAGTCCCAGCCCTGGGGAGTGTTCTAGTGCTTCACTCTTAAATATCCTGAAAGCTCTTAGCTGGAAATAAATATGCTTCATTGTATTAAAGAAGCATCTTCTGTTTTTAAGAGCCTTTGTAAAGGGTGGGTATTGGGTTATTAAAGACCTGCGTCAGCTCTCGTTCTAAAAAACCTCAGTGTCTTCGGCTGTAAAATGGGGGCAGGGGTAGGGGAGCGGGAGGAGCAATAGTAACCACTTCATGGGGCCGTTTTGAGGAATACGTGAGCTCACACACGTGAAGTGCTTGTCACACAGGCTGGCCGGTGCCATCACTGTCACAGGTCCCATCTCAGGGCTGTCTGGACACACTGCTCTCCTCCTCCAGGCCAGGAGACCCTGTGTTGCTCCCCTGCTCCTGCCCTGAAGGAGGGGCAGTCAACAGCGATCCTGGCCCCCCAGAAACCAAGTGCTCTTTTCAGGTGGAATTTGGCTGAGAGCCACAGGCTGGGCGGTTGGGAGGCTGGGTGGGTTGGGATGAGCCCCCCAGGGAAAGAACAAGAGCTGGAGGACTTCATGGGTCCTGGCTGTGCCCCATCCAGTTGTGTGACCTTGGCTTGTCACTTGACCCCCTGTGACCTGCTTCTTGAGAAGGCCATTCCTGAGGAAGCCTGAGGCCAGTCCCACCTACCCGGGAGGTGGAGAGAGGCCAGGGACGGAGCCAGGGCTGGGGCACTGGGTCCAGGGTAGAGGGAGGCATGGACTGTTGTTATTAAATAACAACATGACCTGCAGGGCAGACCCTGTGATTTTCCCCCAAGGTACCAAATTCCTCCCCCACACTGCTCCATGCTTGTCTCCCCCTGCACACACCTGGACAGTGCACTTTTCAGAGGAGGAAGGCAGAACCGGCCACAGAATCTGTGGGATCCAGTGCGACATGAAGAGAGCTGAGGTGTCAGGACTGCGAGGCAGTCCTAGTGGCATCTGGTCCCTGTATTCTTCCCTTCCGGTATTCTTGGGAAATGAAGCAGTAAGTACCTACCCTGGCTGAACTAGTGGAGTTGGTCTCTGACCTTTACAACCAAATAACAGCAATGTTAGGAATTTGGGACTTTCTCCAGTAGGTGGGAGAGGATATGACCCCCTGGTGTGGTGGGAAAATGTGGATGGAGCCAGGGAGCTGGCACTGGGGGCAGAGCTCCTTGTTGGGAGTGGAGGAGTCTGAGACGGCCGGAGCTAATAAGGTCGTTTTGAGGAAGGGGGTCCACATTAGGTTGTCAATCCTGAGCTCCAGGAGAACCACGAGTACCAAGGTCTGGAGCCAAATAGACGAGAGAAATGCAGGTGTACGTCTGAATTCTGGTGTGAGAGGACAGCATCTGGGGGCTTCTCTCTCCTGTTCTCACCTATAGGAAGTGCTGCTCCCTCCTTACAGTTCTGGCCTAGGGGTGGATCATCCAGTCCCTCCCTTATCTGAGAAAGGCTGGAACATTCAAACACTTTATTAAAGGCTTAGGAGTACAGACAGAAATAAAGATCAGGAGGGCCAGGGGCCTGGAGAGGATGATCAACAGAGGTCTTGCATCTGGGGGTGGCTGGATCCCCCTTATCCAGGAGCAGAGGGCATGTCCAAGAGTTCCCCCTTCTCAGTCCCTCAGCTCAGCCAGGCTCTATGTTTTCATTTCCCCTCATCCCTTCTGGAGCTGGGATGGGCTGAGGGGTACATAACTTTTTCACCAAGCAATTCAACTTTTAGGAGTCCACCTTACAGAAAAAGATACATTCAAGGATGTTCACGGCAGCCCTGTTTGTGATATCCTAATAGCTGTGTGTGTGTGTGTGTGTGTGTGTGTGTGTGTAATATTTAACATAGAAACAGGTTCTGGAAGCATATGGTCCAAACTGTTAACAGTAGTTACCTCTACGGAAGGAAGGGAGTGGGGAAGGAAGAGAGACTCTCCTTTGCCTCTGCACACTTTATATACTTCTGCTAAGTTTGATTTTTTTTTTTACTATTTTTCTAGCACGTATTAATGTGTAAATTATAAAATGTGTAATTTTAAAACAATTTAAAAATTACATTGTAGAAACCTAGGGCAGGACAGGAATAAAGACGCAGACATAGAGAATGGACTTGAGGACACGGGAGGGGAAAGGGTAAGCTGGGACGAAGTGAGAGAATAGAATTGACATATATACAATAAAATAGATAGCTAGTGGGAAGCAGCTGCATCGAATGGGGAGATCAGCTCGGTGCTTTGTGATCACTTAGAGGGGTGGGATAGGGAGGGTGGGAGGGAGACGCAAGAGGGAGGGGATGTGGGGATATATGTATACATATAGCTGATTCACTTTGTTATACAGCAAAAACTAACCAACATTGTAAAGCAATTTTACTCCAAAAAAGACATAAAAAATTACATTGTACAAAATTTTGAAAGCTAGAGAAAGGAACCTGGTGAAGTCTGATGCCACAGATTTGTAGGGGTATTGAACCTCGGGGTCATTTCATTTCCTCAAGGCAGTTGCTGGCAGTCTGTGGGGAGGCCTGGAGGAAGGTGGTGTGGAAAGGACCCAGGAGAAGGTGGCGAGCTAAGATGCAGGAGCTCAGTAATTATTCTAGGCACCTGATGTCAGTTAGCCCATTTAATCCCTGAGAGGTAGATAGCCTTATCCTAGATTTATAGTAGAGGAAAGCAGCTTGGAGAGAGGATGTATGGCAGGGTTGGGGTTCACACCTCAGGGTGCAGGATCTCTCCCACTTGTGGCTGCTTCAAGTCCAGTTCAATGGGGAAGGCAAGGAGAGGAGTAGAAAACTGAGTGCCAGTAGCAGTCTTTGAAGGCTGACTGCTAGGTGGAGGAGGAAATAAAGCCAGGAGGGGGCATTGGTTGTAAAAAGGGTCAGCTTAGGTGTAAGAGGTGTGGAATCGGAGTCGGTTTTGGTTTTAGATAGAATAAAGCTGTGTGGGACCCTGCATCTTCATGTCTTCTCATGAACTGGTGAAGCGGCCATGAGGACTGAGGAGTCTCCTGGGAATGGCCTGTGGTAGTGGGTGGGTGGGGCCCAGGCTGGCCTCTGTCCCTGGGGTGACTTCTTTCCCGGCCCCACTGACCTCATAAGAACTGCTGGAGGGGACTTCCCTGGCGATCCAGTGGTTGAGACTTTGCCTTCCAGTGCAGGGCTATGGGGGTGGGGTGGGGTGGGGTGCCGGTTGGGTCCCTGGCTGGGGAGCTGGGATCCCACTGGCCTCGGGCCAAGGAGCCAAAACACAAAACAGAAGCAATATTGTAACAAATTCAATAAAGACTTTAAAAATGGTCCACATTAAGAAAAAAAATCTTAAGAAAAAAACCAAACTGAAGTTGACCTACAACTACAATTCTGAGCCTGATGGGCGTCAAGCACCTCTGCTTGGGGGAATGGATTGGGGGTGGTGGAGCAGTATGTTCTCCTGCGTGCCATGGAACTTCCGGGTACCCACATGGCTGGGGGTGCCTCTCCTGCAGCAGGAGTGGGATTGTTCGTGAGCCCCCTACATACCCCACGGGCTGGGATTCTTCATAGGGGTTCAGGAGTCCTGGGTGAGCCAGTGGGTGGCCCATGCCAGTGAGGTTTGGGTTCTGTCATTGTGACCCCTTTTGTGTCCCCTGTCACTGAGGTCTGGGGAAACTGGGTAGAGAAGTGTTCAGGGACCTCGAGGTGCAGATTATGGCCAGGGAAGGAGGGGTGGGGTGGAACTGATGTTAGGCAGTTGAAGCTGAGATGGGGGGTGGCGGGGAGAGACTGTGACTTCCTGGAGTGTCCCAGGCTGAGTTCCAGAGTATGGATGAAAGTGAGTGGGGTGGTTGTTCCTTGTGACCCCAGAAGTGGGCAGAGGACTCCTACCGTTGCTGTCTGCTCCTGCTTTGTTCTTAGCCTTCGCTTTCTAAGTCTAGAGTCTCCCGATTGCAGAGCTGGAAATCAGTTAATGCTGCTATCCAACAGGTCTCTGGCAACAGAGAGGGCAAGAGTCCAGCTCAGGACAGCAAAGGGCAGCGCAGGAGGCCAGCGAGGCGGTGCTGGGGATAAGGGTCCCCACCCCGAATTAGAGCAGGGCTCAAGGATTTCCAAGGTGAGCCCAGGACACCGAGGTCCTGCCTGCGAAGGGGAGCCCAAAGGGCAGCCTGAAGCCCCTGGAGGAGGCAAGGTCAGTGCAGGGAGTCATCAAGGCCTGGCTTCTCAGTGAGGCGGGGAGGGGAGGACAGAGGGCGTGAGATAGACTTTCAAGCACTCTCACGGTTCAAAGCGTTTTCTTCACCAATTAGTCTTTATTTAGAAGATTGCAAATTCTGCCTGGAAAAATTACGTTCAAAACCCAGCAAAACAGAGGCAGAAAACACTACAATTGATGGTAAAATTCTTTTTCTGTGTCTTTCAAGACAGCTTCTTTGAGCCGCTGGTACTTTTATAAGGCAAGGAGGCACACATAAGATTATTGCTAAATGTGCCTAAACTTGATAGTGTAAGTCAGGTGCCAGTGGTTTGGGCCCGCTCGGCTAGTAAAGAGTGCCAATAGCACAAAACTGCCCTCGGGTTACCCGGCCTTTGAGCTCTGCCGCCCTCGGGGAAACTGCCCGGTGCACACCTCCGGCCCGGAATATCCCGGCTCGAGGGGCGCCAGGGCTGTGGATCTCAGGCTTGTCTTGAAGCCCGAGCCGCCGCAGGGAACCCGCCTCCTGAGCCCGTCTGGCAGTCTCAGCGCTGCAGCAGGGACTCCAGCCCGGAGCACGCGTCCGGGTCTTTACAGTATCCGGGCTGGAGGCGGGAGCCCTGGCACCTCAGGGTCGTGCCAGGGCCGTGCTAGGAAAGGTGTGGACGGCGGGAGAGGAAAGGGACCCGTCGCGCCGGGGTCTCGGTTGACCGGGAGCCTCAGGGAGGGCGGGAGAAAGGGTGGGTCCGAGGTGGGCTGCTCCGGGGTCCTTGATGGACGCCCAGGAGTGCCACCCTCTAGCTGATCGTGGGAGGAGACCCAGGCACAGAGAGGCTATGTGATTCGCTCAAAGTCACACAGCGAGCCGATGGCGATATGTGTGGGGTGTAGTTCTACCAAAGCGTCTCGCGTCATCACAGGCCTCGACCGGCACGGCGGACGCCTGGTTCTGCTCCCGCAAACAAGAAGCCTTTGGGGCCTTGGGCGCCCCGTCCTTTGGTTAAGAGGAGAGTAGGACGGCGTCCCCAGCTTGCCCCTAAACGTAGCTTCTTAGCATTCCAGCATCCCAGCCTCCCGGTCGCCTGTGTAGGCGGGCATGGTGCTCCAGGTCTTGGCGCCAGAGGGAAAGCACAAGGACTGCGGCCCCCGACAATGACGCCCGGACCCCACCTGCCTGGGACCACCCGAAACAGAGGTCCTTCCACCGGCCTCTTTTAATGGCTCCGAGATAGTGACCGTTATCTCTACTTATCTATTAGTTATGCAGCTGCTAAGTTATGGAGCCGGAGCCGGTTTTCGAACCCATTGGTCTGGGTTTTGGTGGTCGCAGGCCCCAGATCAGAGCCCACCGGCCCGGGGTGGCTGTGTGTGGCCTTGGGCAAGTCTTTCTCCCCGCAGCCGAGTAGCGCGCCCCTTCCGTCGTGGCCGCGCACGCTCAGTGGCGGGAGGGGCCCGGGAGTAGGCGGCGGGCGCCCCAGCTGCTTTGCATTGACGCCAGCACCCGCTAGAGGTTACAGCTGGGGGCTGGGCGCGGCGTGCTGCCGGGAAAACCTGGCCCGGCAAACGGAGCCGGAGCCGCTCCGCCCGCAGCTCCCGGGTGAGCGCCGCCGCTTCAGCGCTTCTCGACGGCACGGCTTCAGATCCGACTGGAGCCGAGGTCTCTCCTTCCCTACCCGGGCGGACGCTGCCTCGCCGCCCCGACCGGCTTCCTCCGGCCCTACCCCTCAACGGCAAGAGATCTAGGCTAGCTTTCTCCGCCACCAGCCCTGGGACCAGGAGCATTTATTTATTCGCGGGGCGGCAGGCGGAGCGGCCTGGGTGCCCGAGCCTCGAGAGTCGGCTGCTAAAGCGCCGCGGAGCGGGAACGGGGCGGTGAGCGGGCGCAGCAGGGAACTCACCTCCCTCGGGGGTCGTGCCGCCCCACGGCGCGGACTGGCCTGCTCTCGGGTCGGGAGAGCTCAAATCTCCTCCCCCGAAATTCCCCGGAAGCGCGGCGCGGCCGAGGCGAGCGCGGCGATGTGAGGGAAGAGGCTAACGGCTCCCGCTTCAGGAAGGGCATGTTCGGAGGGGCGGCCGCGGTGCGCTGCCCGCCCCACCGCCCCCTCCCCACCGCCGCAGCTGCTGCTCCCGCACCGCGATAAAAGGGGCGGCCGCACTTCCTGGCGCGAGACCGGCGCTCGCCGCCGTCTGCTCAGGCGGCCGCGAGGCGCCGGGCTGGCCGTTTACTGACCGTTTCGCGGCTACCCGCCAGCGTGTCGGCGACGCCGCCTCCAGCATGGGCTGTGCCCAGAGCGTCCACGCTTCCGAGAGCCGGGCGGTGTACCACGGCGGCAACGAGGCCGAGGACGCGCCGGTCCCCGCGGCGCCGCCGTTGCAGCCCGGCGGGCCGCGCCTCCCACCCGTCCAGACGACGGCCGCCTCGGCCCGGTCCTGCGGCTCCAGCCTCGTGGAGTCCGAGGGAAGCGGCGGCAGCGGCAGCAGCAACGGCAGCACGGTAAGGGGTGCCGGGCGGGCAGGGGCTTCGAGGCTTTGGTCCGCGGTGAAATTCGGGCTCCGTGGCGCGGCAGCTTTCCCACAGGGACGGGTGGGGCTCCCTCCCTGGCCGCGGTGCCCTGTTGCCTGGCTTTGGATGACTTTTACGGACGCCAGCGGGCCGTCTTGCCAGGGCAGCGACTGGAGGCGGACCAACCCTAGTCCTGGGCACCGTGCTTAGTAGAGTTGTGCTTAGGACGCTTTCCGAGACGCGGCTTCGGTTCGTGGGACACATCCGACCCGACGTGTCGAGCAGGAGGGACCTCTGTGAACTTGACCCAGGCGGTTGCATCCATTACCTCCCAAACAGCGGGTACAGAGGAACCCCCACCCCCACCCCCACCAGCCTAGGATATTCTGGCGCGACCCTGAACGTTAAGTCAGTGTGAACTTTGTTCCTTTGGTTCTCGTGGTGGAAAGTGAAGGTCGGCTAGCACTGTGAAGCCGGGGTACTGGACCCTACCACCGTGTTGCGTTTTCCCTCTGTCAGCTTTGCACAAGCATGCAGTTGCAGTTTTCCATTTTCTTTGGGACTATTAAAATGTAATCTGGAACATCAGCTTTGCTTCATTGCACATGTATTTGAGGTTCACTTTCATTAGCATGCATGTTGTACCTGAAGCATATGTAATTAGTATCAGAAACGCGATTTTTCAAGCATTCAGCAGAGCAAAGTTAATTTTTTATTAAGCGGTCTTACGGGGACAGTTTGTGACTGTGTTTTTAAATTGCATGTCTTCTCCAGCGCCTATTGCCTTGGCTATGTTTTGTCAGAGTTTCTGGGCTTAGTCTTTGTTAAGGTTTTCTAAAGGGAAGGTATTTTTCCTTTTTAAAAAAAGGAAAAAAAATGTTCATGAAGGCAGACTGCAGCAGCTTTCCGGTTCTCTGATTTGAAATGTTAGAGCTGGAATTCACGCGTTTGTTTATGTGTTATTAAACTAGGGGAAAATATTCCTGTATGAATGGCTGCAGATTGTTGAGGATCATCCCTCTGGTTGCTGCTGTGTTTTAAAAGTCATTTGCAAAACTGTCTTGATTTTCTTGCTTATTGAGTACTGCTAGACCTCCCAAATTAGAGGGATAGAAATTGGTTCATTTTCTGTCTTAAATTACTAGCAGTCATCATGCCTTTTCTATAAAAGTGAAAAGTCTTTTTCAGTGTTGCATAACACAGATGAAGTGATTTCTCCCCCTGTCTTGCGGTATCTGAAAATTCAAATTCATTCTGATGATCAGATTTGGATTCCTTCTCCTACAGAGTCTTTGTAGAAACCTGTGATATTTTTTTTTTTTTTTTTTGCGGTACGCGGGCCTCTCACCGCTGCGGCCTCTCCCGCTGCGGAGCACAGGCTCCGGACGTGCAGGCTCAGCGGCCATGGCTCACGGGCCCAGCCGCTCCGCGGCATGTGGGATCCTCACGGATCGGGGCACGAACCCGCGTCCCCTGCATCGGCAGGCGGACTCTCAACCACTGCGCCACCAGGGAAGCCCCGAAACCTGTGATATTTAAACAATTAATCTCAGCTGCTCTTAATGTCACTGTAATGCTTGTATGTTAAGCTATCTAACTGGCTTTAAAAAAAAAAAAAAAGACGTCACAGGTGAAGTTGAATATGGAAGCTTTAACAGTTTTCAAGTGTTTGACCCAAATCTGATATTGGTTATCTTGCATTAAGTAATATTAAACTTTTAGTCACTAACGTAGCTTTTTAAGAAAGAGTCCTGGGTCCTGGGTCCCGAATTCACCCAGGTGTCTTGTAAGCATTTCCATTGTAGCAGCTTGCTCTTCTGCCATCCACATTGCCTAGAGGTCCCCTGTGTTTCTAAGAGTCTCAAGTATTCTGCCCATTGTCAGACCATTGTCTTGAGTTGGGGTCCAGAAAAATACATTCATCATTACAGTGCTTAATCCACTGGTATGCGTATAGTAGGTGCTAAATAAATGTTTGTTGAGTTTTATTTTTGTTGTTAACTGAAGAAACTTTTTCAGTCCCTGGAATTGGATTCCATGAAACCTCCAATGTAGGCTTTAAGGTTAGGTTTTTCAGGAGGAGGAGTCAAATTATAAATAACCCCACAACCATAGAAATAATAGTCCCATGCTTGTTATTCATGAACTATATATGTTTGATACCACATCTCAGTTACAGATATTTGTAATTAGGCATATCAGGTAATAGGCAGAGGTAAATATCAGCATTTTTTAGTTCAGTATTTTTTCTTTAAGGAAATGAATCTTGAAATTAAGATATTCAATATACTTTGGAAATTTAAAAACCCATGTTTAGGGAAGATAAGCTTTCAGCAGTTTAGCAAAGTCAAATTATTGTATAATGAATTTGAATTCCTTTATATTAACACATCAGATCCAATTTTAGTTCATTAAAAATATTTTTCTTAAAAATATATTAAGTTAGCTTATTGTTGAGTGAATTCCAGTCAGAAATTCATTGGGGAAGTTTTTGTATTTCTATAGCATATAGTAAACACCAGTTCATCAGAATGCTTGGGAGATTGATAATCAATTGCATTCTCGGATTAATCATCCCCTACACCTGTAGCGTATCCCACATGTGTTCCATGAAGCAATTTGTGGACTGTTAATAAGTTTTAAATGAATAAAGTGTCCGTGGTCAAATTAGTTTGGGAATTACTGGCTCAGACTAAGTTTGGCAGATTTCTTTCATACAGGATTTGTCAGAAAGCTTAATTTCCTAAAATGCACTGTGGAATCTCCAAGTGGTGTTTTAGAGTGTGCAACATTTCCCAAACGTGTTTGATTATGGAGCCCATTTGTTGAGGTGTATCTTAGGCCACATGTTAAGACACGATTCCTAACATGAGATACCGATATTCAAAGTACAAAGAAATGTACTTAACAGTAAAACTCAATAAACATAATCTGTTTCTTAGTGATTCCAAAGCTACTTAGGATCTTGTAATACATTAGGCTGGGTCATCTTTATGAACTTATTTAAGTATTACTAAAAATACTCTGGCTGTTTATCCATTTCAGGAGTTATAGTCTATGTGGTTACAGATAATGAATGCTGTATTCAGTTTGAACACTTACAGTTTTGTATCAGGATGCACTCTAAACTGTAACATTTAATATTTTCTTGTCAGTCTTTAGATTTACTCCGTTTTTCCCTTTCCTTAGCTAGGACTTTGAGTTGCCTTGAAAGATTTATGTGAGTATCCGAGGAGACCCTACGCTCACCGTCCCTCCCTTTTTGTGAACACCTAGTGCACTGCTAAAGACGGATGCCCTCCCCACCGTGTTGTCACTGATCAGCTCTGTGAGGGGCAGTCACGTCTGTTTTTGTTCCCTGCTGTGTCCCCCCACACAGTAGGCCTTCCACAAACATTGGTTGAATTGGAGAATTGTGTGGACTAGACTGTAGAAGTGAAAAATCCAGCCAGCCCATATAAAGGAGAAATAGAAACCAGTTTTAACTAGAGTGGAGGCTGTAGAATTTAGAATTTGGTTTTTGGAAGTCCTCTGGTACTGCTCTTTCAGAGCATTTGTTCTCAGGGAATAATATATTTCCACCCTGGTAAGCCCAGTAGATTTCCCTATAGAGATTAAGGATTAGTGCAGCTGGGTGGGCAGAACACAACAGGTGACAGATGATGGTGTGGTCACACGCTAACCTCTAACCAGGGGTTACTGCCTTCAGCTCTCAGACCGATTCTCCATTTGTCTATCTCTAGTATTTGCTTGTGTCATTTTTTCCCCCACCCTAGTTTTCTCTTATTTTTCACCACCTTCCCCTTCTTCCTAGTCTTCCTCCCTCCTTTTCCCTGCCAGCCCACCATCCTCCACAAAACTGTGAAATTACCCACCCTAGTGCACCAAAGTTTAGTGGTTTCTTGGTGTTTCCTAGCTGTGGAATAAAATTTGTTGCCTGCTCTTGACATACAGCGTGGATTAATCAAATTTTTATATTTTCCTAAAAGAAAGTGAATTTTTCTTTGTGTGTGACCTGAGTGACCCCACCCCTGCAACTAGGGGTCACTGGCCCTTGGTAGATTATCTGGAGTTACTGAAAGTTTCCCTGTGAAAGTGTGGTTGAGAAATGAGACCCAACTTTCTGTTCCTGAAATAGTGACTATAATTTTATCTTGAGCTCATGGGCTGTGAGTTCTGTCATCATTGTGTTCTTATGCCTTTTGGTGTATAGAATCTCATTATCTTTGCCAGGCCTAGCTATAAAGATAACTGTTTTTAAAATTTTCTTTAATGCCTATTATATACATAAAGTGCTTTGTATTATATATATAATATATATATATATATATATATTTTTTTTTTTTTTTTTTAGTGCTTAATATTATTGCCACCGTAACTCTAAGTTTTGGTTCTTAAGAGTGATGTTATGAATGTCACAGCTCTATCGGCTCAGACCTGCTCTGGGCTGGCCCTGACCCTATCCTTGCTGAAGCGAGTGTTGGGATGGGACCTGTGGTCCCTTCTGGCACAAATGTTCCCTGTGAAGTGGCTTATGACACTGGTTTTCCCTTGGGTGGCTTGCCTGTTTGGATTGAGTTCTTCAGTAAGGGAAGGTTTGTGATGTGAGACCGCAGGGTGAGGCAGACATCTCAGAATAACCTAAAATGCCTTAATGGGCAGAGTATTTTTAAAAATAAACATAAAAAGCAATCAAAGAACAGAGGGAGAAGTTGCTTAGGACATGAGTAAGCCCTTGGTGGTATCCAAAGTCAGTGGCTTCAGCCTGGTTTCTCAACACAGTGGGATGGTAGGAGGCATTGGACTCTGAAGTTCTTAGAGAGTAGACTGTTCATATGAGTAATATCCCCCTTTCCTTGATGCCTCCTATGTGGTAGACACTGTGCTGGATGCCTTTCAGATATAATCTCATTTCAACCCTGTGAGGTGGCTAGTGTCATTTCCCTTTTGCAGATAAGGCACCAGAGGTTAGAAACTCACCCAAGGCCATGCATTAAGATGGGATTCAAAGCCATTGCTCCTGGTGCGTTGCTCTGAGAACCACCTGTCTCTATTACATCTACCATTCTGTGGCCTTCTGCTAGGCAACAGACATCGCAGGTCCACCTGGGTTTTAAGCAGGCATCCTGAATCTGTGTTATTAAGATTTTGTTAAGTCTTGACTTACTGGGGCAGTTGGTTCCAGCCCTACCTTAGGCTCCATGTTTGTGGAAGTCGCAGCCATATTCAGCCCTATCCCAGTTAATTCCTCAAGTAAGGCATTTTGTGAGGCCCTCTGATCTGTCCTCTTCACTCTCTAAAGTGAGTTGGCAGGCATCCCTCAGGGGTACTTTTTCCTCTCCCTCGTGCTCAGGCTGCAGGTAGCCTTCCCTAGCCAGGACCTCCGTAGGAGCCAGCCTGGAGTGCAGCCCCTCGCCCCCTTCTTCTGCCCACAGTTCTGCACATACATATCCTCCCAGACTTAGGCCCAGCTGAAATCTTTCTTGAGGCCCTGGTTATACTTGCACTCTCTTTCCCTTGCTCTGGGACTTTCTCCTATAGCCCTTGTGGGGCTCGGTTTTCTCTTTTGAGCCTCCGCTGGATTATAGGTCACTTGAGGGCAAGGACTGTGTCCTAGTTTCATTACGGTTCCCCAAGTGTTTGGCACACTAAGTAAATGTTCGGATAAATACACCAGTCTCTAAGGCTGAAAGGGCTTTTATTCATATTCCACGGGTCTATCTCACCTGTTTAAATTTAACCAAAATTATTGGAGTGTGTTGTTAAATGTTATAATAAAAAGCCAAAATACCCTGAAGCCAGTGATTCATCTGTGGAGTGATTAGTAAAGCTTTTGCCTCTCATTTTGGCCGTGTCAGGGTTGAGCAGTGTTCCTGGGTCTCGTCCTTCTCTTCTACTTTTGTTCTGCTCTGGTAAGAAGAGTGGTGGAATATCTTGTCAGAGAGCTGTTTTTTTTTGTTTTTTTTTTTAAATTATTTATTTATTTATTTATTTTTGGCTGTGTTGGCTCTTCGTTTCTCTGCGAGGGCTTTCCCTAATTGCGGCAAGCGGGGGCCACTCCTCATTGCAGTGCGCGGGCCTCTCACTATCGTGGCCTCTCCCATTGCGGAGCACAGGCTCCAGACGCGCAGGCTCAGTAATTGTGACTCACGGGGCCAGCCGCTCTGCGGCATGTGGGATCCTCCCAGACCAGGCTCGAACCCGTGTCCTCTGCATTGGCAGGCGGATTCCCAACCACTGCGCCACCAGGGGAAGCCCCAGAGAGCTGTTTTGACAAGTTTTGTGTTGCAGTTTCTTAGCTACAGGCCTCGTATGCAGTTTGCCCATCTATATAGACAGGAAGGATATCACAGATTTCCCCAGACTTGGGGATGGCCTCAAAGAACTCAGCAAGGGGGGCTTGCCTGTTCTTTTATTCTGTGTGGATTGGAAGCACACCTTCGATCTGTTGAGTTCATGCTCATTTACTGTCTGCGTGCCTTTCCCTTTCATGTCCTGCTAGTGTAAGTACAACAGCTGCTTCAGCCTTGTCCCTCTGCTCACGGGACAAGCAAAGGGCTGGTGGCACATCAGCAGTTTCCACGTGGTCTTCAAATGTTTGCGGTTGCCGGCAGGTCCCTCGTGAGGTGTATTTGAAAGAACGGAGGTGGAGGAGCCAGAGGTGTTTGTTTTTAAGTCCAGCACTGTGAGGTACCGGCTGTGTAATATTTGGCAAGTTCTGATCCTAAGTTTTCTCAAGCATAAAATGAGACTAGAATACCTGGGTTTTGGTGAGGATCACTTAAAATAATCTGTGTGAAAGTGTTCTGTAAACTCCAAAGCCACCAGTACATGTAAGGATTGATCTTTTTCTTTCAGTTACCTTTTTCAGAGGCAAACTTTGCTCAAATATATATGCTTTTTTTTGTTTTTTTGCTAAATTTTTTTTAAGATTTTTGTTTTTTGATGTGGACCATTTTTAAAGTCTTTATTGAATTTATTGCAACATCGCTTCTGTTTTATGTTTTGGTTTTTGGACCGCGAGGCATGTGGGATCTTAGCTCCCCGACCAGGGATCGAACCCACACCACTTGCTTTGGAAGGCAAAGTCTTAACCACTGGACCACCAGGGAAGTCCCTATCTGCTTATTTTTTAAAGCACATCTCTTCCTTTTTAAAATATATTTTTGTCTTTTCCCTAATATTTTATTGTGAAAATTTTCAAACATACAGCAAAGTTGAAAGAATTACCGCGTGTATACCTACCACCTAGATTCTGCTGTTAACACTTTCTTTTATTTGCTTTACCACTTCTCTCTATCCCTTTATCCACCCAGAAATCCATTTACTTTTGGAGTCATTTCCAAGTAAGTTCCACATATCAGTATACGTGACTCCTGAACACTTCAGTATGCATATCACCTAGAATTAAAAATTTACCTTTTTTTTTTTTTTTTGTACAAGTGTGTATGCTCGTGTAATGCAAATCTCTGTCAGGATACAGAATATTACCATCACCCCAGAAAGTTCTCTGTGTTCCTCTTGCATTCCTAACCCCACCCACTAACAACCACAGGTTTGTGTTTTTTTAACATCTTTATTGGAGTATAATTGCTTTACAATGGTGTGTTAGTTTCTGCTTTATAACAAAGTGAATCAGTTATACATATACATATGTTCCCATATGTCTTCCGTCTTGTGTCACCCACCCTCCCTATCCCACCCTTCTAGGTGGTCACAAACCACCGAGCTGATCTCCCTATGCTATGCGGCTGCTTCCCACTAGCTATCTATTTTACGTTTGGTAGTGTATATATGTCCATGCCACTCTCTCGCTTTGTCACAGCTTACCCTTCCCCCTCCCCATATCCTCAAGTCCATTCTCTAGTAGGTCTGTGTCTTTATGCCTGTCTTACCCCTAGGTTCTTCATGACATTTTTTTTTTTCTTGACTTCCATATATATGTGTTAGCATACGGTATTTGTCTTTCTTTCTGACTTACTTCACTCTGTATGACAGACTCTAGGTTCACCCACCTCATTACAAATAGCTCAATTTCATTTCTTTTTATGGCTGAGTAATATTCCATTGTATATATGTGCCACATCTTCTTTATCCATTCATCTGATGATGGACACTTAGGTTGTTTCCATTTCCATCTCCCGGCTATTGTAAATAGAGCTGCAATGAACACTTTGGTACATGACTCTTTTTGAATTATGGTTTTCTCAGGGTATATGCCCAGTAGTGGGATTGCTGGGTCATATGGTAGTTCTATTTGTAGTTTTTTAAGGAACCTCCATACTGTTCTCCATAGTGGCTGTACTAATTCATGTTCCCACCAGCAGTGCAAGAGTGTTCCCTTTCCTCCACACCCTCTCCAGCATTTATTGTTTCTAGATTTTTTGATGATGGCCATTCTGACTGGTGTGAGATGATATCTCATTGTAGTTTTGGTTTGCATTTCTCTAATGATTAATGATGTTGAGCATTCTTTCATGTGTTTGTTGGTAGTCTGTATGTCTTCTTTGGAGAAAGGTCTATTTAGGTCTTCTGCCCATTTTTGGTTGGGGTTGTAAGTTTTTTTCTTATTGAGCTGCATGAGCTGCTTCTAAATTTTGGAGATTAATCCTTTGTCAGTTGCTTTATTTGCAAATATTTTCTCCCATTCTAAGGGTTGTCTTTTGGTCTTGTTTATGGTTTCTTTGCTGTGCAAAAGCTTTGGAGTTTCATTAGGTGCCGTTTGTTTATTTTTGTTTTTATTTCCATTTCTCTAGGAGGTGGGTCAAAAAGGATCTTGCTGTGATTTATGTCATAGAGTGTTCTGCCTATGTTTTCCTCTAAGAGTTTGATAGTTTCTGGCCTTACATTTAGGTCTTTAATCCATTTTGAGCTTATTTTTGTGTATGGTGTTAGGGAGTGATCTAATCTCATACTTTTACATGTAGCTGTCCAGTTTTCCCAGCACCACTTATTGAAGAGGCTGTCCTTTCTCCACTGTACATTCCTGCCTCCTTTATCAAAGATAAGGTGACCATATGTGCGTGGGTTTATCTCTGGGCTTTCTATCCTGTTCCATTGATCTATCTTTCTGTTTTTGTGCCAGTACCATTCTGTCTTGATTACTGTAGCTTTGTAGTATAGTCTGAAGTCAGGAAGCCTGATTCCTCCAGCTCAGTTTTTCGTTCTCAAGATTGCTTTGGCTATTCGGGGTCTTTTGTGTTTCCATACAAATTGTGAAATTTTTTGTTCTAGTTATGTGAAAAATGCCAGTGGTAGTTTGATAGGGATTGCATTGAATTTGTAGATTGTTTTGGGTAGTAGAGTCATTTTCACAATCTTGATTCTTCCAATCCAAGAACATGGTATATCTCTCTCCATCTATTTATACCATCTTTAATTTCTTTCATCAGTGTCTTATAATTTTCTGCATACAGGTCTTTTGCCTCCTTAGGTAGGTTTATTCCTAGATATTTTATTCTTTTTGTTGCAATGGTAAATGGGAGTGTTTGCTTGATTTCACTTTCAGATTTTTCATCATTAGTGTATAGGAATGCCAGAGATTTCTGTGCATTAATTTTGTATCCTGCTACTTTACCAAATTCATTGATTAGCTCTAGTAGTTTTCTGGTAGCATCTTTAGGATTCTCTATGTATAGTATCATGTCATCTGCAAACAGTGACAGCTTTACTACTTATTTTCCGATTTGGATTCCTTTTATTTCCTTTTCTTCTTTGATTGCTGTGGCTAAAACTTCCAAAACTATGTTGAATAAGAGTGATGAGAGTGGACAACCTTGTCTCATTCCTGATCTTAGTGGAAATGGTTTCAGTTTTTCACCATTGAGGACGATGTTGGCTGTGGGTTTGTCATATATGGCCTTTATTATGTTGAGGAAAGTTCCCTCTATGCCTACTTTCTGCAGGGTTTTTATCATAAATGGGTGTTGAATTTTGTCAAAAGCTTTCTCTGCATCTATTGAGATGATCATATGGTTTTTCTCCTTCAGTTTGTTAATATGGTGTATCACATTGATTTGCGTATATTGAAGAATCCTTGCATTTCTGGAATAAACCCCACTTGATCATGGTGTATGATCCTTTTAATGTGCCTTTGGTTTCTGTTTGCTAGTATTTTGTTGAGGATTTTTGCATCTATGTTCATCAGTGATATTGGCCTGTAGTTTTCTTTCTTTGTGGCATCCTTGTCTGGTTTTGGTATCAGAGTGATGGTGGCCTCGTAGAATGAGTTTGGGAGTGTTCCTCCCTCTGCTATATTTTGGAAGAGTTTGTGAAGGATAGGTGTTAACTCTTCTCTAAATGTTTGATAGAATTCGCCTGTGAAGCCATCTGGTCCTGGGCTTTTGTTTGTTGGAAGATTTTTAATGACAGTTTCAATTTCACTGCTTGTGATTGGTCTGTTCATATTTTCTATTTCTTCCTGATTCAGTCTTGGCACGTTGTGCATTTCTAAGAATTTGTCCATTTCTTCCAGGTTGTCCATTTTACTGCCATAGAGTTGCTTGTAGTAATCGCTCATGATCTTTTGTATTTCTGCAGTGTCAGTTGTTACTTCTTTTTCATTTCTAATTCTGTTGATTTGAGTCTTCTCTCTTTTTTTCTTGATGAGTCTGGGCTAATGGTTTATCAATTTTGTTTATCTTCTTAAAGAACCAGCTTTTAGTTTTATTGATCTTTGCTATCGTTTCCTTCATTTCTTTTTCATTTATTTCTGATCTGATTTTTATGATTTCTTTCCTTCTGCTACCTTTGGGGTTCTTTTGTTCTTCTTTCTCTAATTGCTTTAGGTGCAAGGTTAGGTTGTTTGTTCGAGATGTTTCCTGTTTCTTAAGGTAGGGTTGTATTGCTATAAACTTCCCTCTTAGAACTCCTTTTGCTGCATCCTATAAGTTTTGGGTCATAGTGTTTCCCTTGTCATTTGTTTCTAGGTATTTTTTGATTTCCTCTTTGATTTCTTCAGTGATCACTTCATTATTAAGTAGTGTATTGTTTAGCCTCCATGTGTTAGTATTTTTTACAGATCTTTTCCTGTAATTGATATCTAGTCTCATAGCATTGTGGTCGGAAAAGATACTTGATACAATATCAGTTTTCTTAAATTTACCAAGGCTTGATTTGTGACCCAAGATATGATCTATCCTGGAGAATGTTCCATGAGCACTTGAGAAAAATGTGTATTCTGTTGTTTTTGGATGGAATGTCCTATAAATATCAGTTAAGTCCATCTTGTTTAATGTATCATTTAAAGCTTCTGTTTTCTTATTTTCGTTTTGGATGATCTGTCCATTGGTTAAAGTGGGGTGTTAAAGTCCCCTACTATGAATGTGTTACTGTCGATTTCCCCTTTTATGGCTGTTAGTATTTGCCTTATGTATTGAGGTGCTCCTATGTTGGGTGCATAAATATTTACAATTGTTATATCTTATTCTTGGATTGATCCCTTGATCATTATGTAGTGTCCTTCTTTGTCTACAACCACAGTTTTTTTTTTCCATTGTAAATTATTTTTGCCTGTTCTAGGTGTCATATAAATAGAATCTTAAAGAATGTATTCTTTTGTGTAAGGCTTTTTTCATTCAGCATAGTCTTTTTGAGATTCATCTATGTTGTTCTTTTTTCTTGCTGAGTATTATTCTGTTGTGTGACTAGATCACAATTCACTTATTCATTCTGTTGTTGAGGGATGGAAGGGCTGCTCTTAATTTTTGGCTATTAAGAATACAGCTGCTATGAATATTCTAGTATAAATTATAATGTGGGCATATGCTTTCATTTTTCTTGGGTAACTACCAAGAAGTAGAATTGCTGGGTCATAAGATAGCTGTTATATTTAGCTTTTTAAGAAACTGCTTGACCTTTCTCCAGGGTTATACAGTTCCACACTCCTGCCAACAGTATATGACAAAAATGCCATTGGTCTACGTGCTTGCCACCGTTTGGTGTTATCAGTCTTTTAATTTTAGCCATTCTGGTGGGTGTGTAGTGGTATCTCCTTGTGGTTTTGATTTTCATTTCCTTGATGGCTAATAATTTTGAGTATGTTTTCATGTGCTAATTGATTGTTTATATAACTTCCTTTTTGAAGTTTTTATTTTAAATGTTTTTTATTAAAATGAAATATAAATATTTTCATGATCTCTGGGTAGGGAAGGACTTATTAAACAAGTTACACAAAGCAGTTACCATAAAGGAAAGGGTTAATAAATTCAACTAAGTTAAAATAAAGAACTTCTCATCAGAAGAGAGTGAAAAGGAAGGAAACCATAAACTGGAAGAAGATATTTGCAACACATAACACCAGTGAAGGATTGGTATCCAGAATAAATATAGAACTCTTACAGTAGATAAGAAAAGGACAGCCCAGTTGAAAAATACACAAAGACTTAGGGAGCTTATCAAAGAGGAAACCAAATGGCCAATACATATGTGAAAAGATGTCAGCCTCACTGGGGAAATGCAAATTAAAACCACAATGAAATAACATTTTACACCCACCAAATGGGCAAATGTTTAAAAGCCTGACAGTATTTTTGAGGAATTCTTCAACACTGTAAGTAAAAGCATAAATTGGTTGGAAAACCGATTGGAAAACCATTGTCATTACCAAGTAGAGTTAAACATGTGACCCTATGACCTTGCGGTTTCAGTCCTAGAGACACGTGTATTGAAACATGCATAAGAATGTTCATAGGAGCATTGCTTTTAATAGCAAACTTTCTGATAAAACCCAAATATCTCTCAGCAACATAATGGATGAATAAGTTGTGATATGCAAAGGAGTGCTTTTCAGCTTTGAAAATGAATGGCTTAAAAAAAAAAAAAGAAAAGAAAATGAATGGCTTATAGGTACAGATATGGACATAGATCAATCTCAAAAACAATGTTGAAAGAAAGAACTTATAGAAGAATTTATAAAGTATAATTCTTTTTATTTAAAGTTTAATAGCTAAATAGTATGTTATATAGGAATATATGTGATGTACCTATAGATATTAAAACTATAAAGAAAACTAAAGAAATAATTACAATAAAATTCAGTTAGGCAGAGAAAGTTTATTTTACAGACTAAAATGATTAGCAGGTTAATTTGAGTGCCTAGTACAGAAGATACAGGAGCCAAGCAGAAGGCCCTGCCCTCAGGGCAGAAAGAGCCCTCTCTGGAAGTGTGGGGCAGGCCTCTGACCTGGAAGTGAGGATGACGCCTGAGGGATGGAGTGGGTGTTCAGAGAACTGGCAGGAGCTTGGTCTCGATTGGTCAGAAGGTGCAGAGGGAGGAAGGGAGGGAGGGGTTTGGCCTGGGCTAAGAAGACTGGGAGGACCTGGATGGGTAGAGAATGGGGGTGTGTATGGGGTGGGGGGTTGCTGGCTTGTTCCACAAACAGCGAGGAGGTTGACCAGGGATAGGAGGGAAGGCTTGAAAGCCAGGTTAAGGAGTTTGAAGTCCATCCTGTAAATTTCAGAGAACTTTCATTTTCAGCATTGTAGTTACAGGATGAATGTATTTTATGAAGATTAAGTTTTAGGAGGAAAGTGCACTGGGTGGGGTAAGGAAAAGTTAGAGGCGGGGCATCACCCAGGGGGCTATCGTGGTTCAGGCACAAGGTCTGACCAGGTGTAACTAGGTAGTACAGTGGTTTGGGAAAGGAAGGAAGGAAGAGCTGGCAGGCTAGGGAATGGATTGGATTTGGGGAGTGAGGGATGAGGGAAGTGGAGGGTGACTCAGAGGTTGGGGTTTACCAGCTTAGAAGGACTGTGATAACATGCTCAATTTCTACAGTGCCGTATAGTTGACTGGGAGCTATTTTTTTTTTTTTAACCAAAGTATATTTGATTTACAATGCTGTGTTTTCTGGTATACAGCAAACTGATTATATATATACACACACATATATATATACACACACACATATATATTCTTTTTCATATCCTTTTCCATTGTAGTTTATTACAAGATAGTGAATATAGTTCCCTGTGATATACAGTAGAACCTAGTTGTTGATCTATTTTATATGTAGTAGTTTGTATCTGCTAATCCAGAACTCCTAATTTATCCCTCCCCCCTTCCCCTTTGGTAACAGTAAGTTTGTTTTCTAATGTCTGAGTCTCAGAATTGTTTCTGTCCATGGAAATCTTTAGTAAAAGGCGAAAGATTTATTTGATCTGAAGAGAAATCAGAGAATACTGAGTGCAATTTTTATACATCATCTCATTTGATGTTCACCAAACTCCTGTGAGGTAGGAAGGAGGGATTTTATTTTCCCTGTTGAAGACCTAAAAGAAGCAGAAATTTAAAGAGATCAAATGACTTGCCCAAGTTTGTGGTGACTGCTTACAGAAACAGGTTCACTATAAGAGCATAGGGTAGAAGTCAGAGAAAAGAGAGGTTAGGGAATTTTTAAAAGCCTTTCTTGTATCTTGGTTCTGGATTTATTTTATAAAAGTAAACTTATTACTTTTTCTCTTACAAAAGTAATGTTCATTTTAGAAAACTTGAAAAAGAAAAGAACCTTAAATTGCATAATCAGGAGATAGCTACTCATAAAATGGTAGTATGTTTCCTTCCATCCATGTAGATCACTTTAAATAACTGTAATTAAAAACTATTTTTTAAAATGGTTTTATTCTTTTAGTCCTAGGAAATATTTAATAGTTATTTCTTCAAATGTTGTCCCCCCCTTCCATTTCCTCCCTTCCCTTCTGCAGATTCCTCCAAATGATTGGATTTAGGCACATGTTTGATCTGTCCTCTGTATCTCTTCAGTTTTCTTTTACTTCCCATCTCTGTGCTATAGTCTGGGAGGGTTCTTTAGCTCACTCTCCTAGCTCATTGATTCATTCCTCAGGGTCTACTCGGCTATCTAGCCCTTTGAGTTTTTGTTTTTTTAATTTATTTTATTTTTGGCTGCACTTAGCCTTTGTTGCTGCGTGTGGGCTTTGCTCTAGTTGAGGCGAGCAGTGGCTTCTCTTGTTGCGGAGCATGGGCTCTAGAGCGCAGGCTCAGTAGTTGTGGCGCATGGGCTTAGTTGCTCCGCCGCATGTGGGATCTTCCCGGACTAGGGCTCGAACCCGTGTCCCCTGCATTGGCAGGCAGGTTCTTAACCACTGAGCCACCCTTCGAGTTTTTTAATTGGACAGTTTTTGTGTTCAAGATTTACGGTGTGTTCTTTTTATAACTGCTTATTCATGGGTTTTTTTGTTTTGTTTTGTTACAGCATACTTGTTATCTTTTTGAGTATATTAATTATATACAGTTTTTTGTTTTGTTTTTTTTTGTGTGGTATGCGGGCCTCTCACCATTGTGGCCTCTCCCGTTGCGGAGCACAGGCTCCGGACGCGCAGGCTCAGCGGCCATGGCTCACGGGCCCAGCCGCTCCGCGGCATGTGGGATTTTCCCAGACCGGGGCACGAACCCGTGTCCCCTGCATCGGCAGGCAGACTCTCAACCGCTGCGCCACCAGGGAAGCCCCTTAATGAGACTTTTAACTTTACCATACCCAAGTTCCTCACTTTATGGAGGAGGGAAGGGCAAAGTATTCTCTTGTCTAGTGGTTTTATTGTATCAGAAGCAATAAAGAAATTGAACACTTGAAATTTCTGGTATCATTTGGGTATCAGAATTTGGATATCATTAGTGAAGTTGCTTGATTATTGCAAAATGGTTATTTTTTCATTTTAAAGTCATATACAGATACCTATTTTTTTCTTCTAGGTTTGTAACCCATACATTTGGAGTTGGAGTTATGCAGTATTTATGTAGTCATTCACTACATATTTGACTGGCTTCCTTTACTGCCCTAACATTTTTATTTCTTAAGAATAAATCAATAAATGAATATTTATTTATTGCTGGTGTTGGGTCTTCGTTGCTGACTGTGAGCTTTCTCTAGTTGTGACGAGCGGGGGCTACTCTTCTTTGCGGTGTGCGGGCTCCTCATTGCGGTGGCTTCTCTTGTAGCGGAGCACGGGCTCTAGGTGCGCGGGCTTCCGTAGTCGTGGCACACAGGCTCAGTAGTTATGGTGCACGGGCTTAGCTGCTCCGCCGCATGTGGGATCGTCCTGGACCAGGGCTCGAGCCCGTGTCCCCTGCATTGGCAGGCAGATTCTTAACCACTGCGCCACCAGGGAAGCCCCCCTAACATTTTTAGATAAAAGCAGGAAGTCTTGTTCCTTTTGCCTCCCGAAGCATTTATGCCATATCTTTTTGTTATTCTAGTGTTAAGGGTCCTAACACTAGGGTCCTGAAAAGCCAAAGATTCCAAGTGAGGTGAGGCTTTATTGCAATAAAGCCTTGCCTGGGATGAAGGCAGGCATGAGGTCGGCCTGGCACTGCGGTCCAGCAGTATTATCAAAAGTTCAGAACACCATTATGGGGGTAACTGATAGTTGACGGTATGAGCCAACATATACTTGTTTTTAATGCTGACAAAAATCAGTACTTCTATTAGACACTCATCTCTACAATGAGATTAGTTTTCAGAGACTGAGTTAGAAAGTGTTTTAGAGGCCGTCTAGTCTCACTTCTCCCCCATTGTAGGAATTCACGCATCAACTTTGCATCTACACAGAGAACTCTGGTTTGGTAAGTTTACGTGATAGTCACCGATTCTTTATTAGACAACAAAGTATTGGATCACAACAAAATCTTCCTTCATTCATTCAAGCCACATTTATTTAGAGCTTACTGTGCACTAGGAACTGCACTAGGCATTTGCAGGTAATGTGAGATGAGTGACATAGCCTCCCCTTTTAGATGATACACTTGTTAGGGAATAGGCTTGCCTCTATTTGTATTTGTCTCCCTGACCCCTGATTCTCCAGTGCTTGTGCAGAAATCTGAATATACCATTGCTGTGATACAAAGAGGGCAGGAGAATTAGCATCAGACTTGGATTTGAATTTTGGCTTTGGTACTTACTCAGCTGTGAGCTGGGGCAAGTCATGGAACTCATCTGTGAGCCACAGTTCCTTGTATATAAAATGAGTGTATGGGGACTTCCCTGGTGGTGCAGTGGTTAAGAATCTGCCCACCATGGGCTTCCCTGGTGGCGCAGTGGTTGAGAGTCTGCCTGCCGATGCAGGGGACGTGGCTTCGTGTCCCGGTCTGGGAAGATCCTACATGCCGCGGAGCGGCTGGGCCCGTGAGCCATGGCCGCTAAGCCTGCGCGTCCGGGGCCTGTGCTCCGCAACGGGAGAGGCCACAACAGTGAGGTCCGCGTACCACAAAAAAAAAAAAAAAAAAATCTGCCTGCCAATGCAGGGGACATGGGTTCGAGCCCTAGACTGGGAAGATCCCACATGCCGCAACTGCGAGCCACAACTACTGAAGCCTGCGTGCCTAGAGCCTGTACTCCACAACAAGAGAAGCCACCACAGTGAGAAGCCCACACACCACAACAAAGAGCAGACCCCACTTGCTGCAACTAGAGAAAGACCGCGCACAGCAACCAAGACCCAACGCAGCCAAAAAAAAAAAAAATGAGCATATGAGAGAAGGTGTGAGAAGATACCTGTCACGCACCATAAACATGACAGATTTTTCTGGTTTCTCTTTGCTTATTGATCAGAATTGTGTTTTCTCACCAGTAGGTCAGGAGAGAAGGAAGCTCTGTTAAATCCTTTCAGTGCTGCTGAATATACTGATAATGGAAAAATAAACAGCGGTGCAGTGGTTTTCTGGCCTGTAAACCAAAAAACAGTTTTCAGTGCCAAAAGCTATGTTTGTCTTGAGAGGCCAAGAATATTTCTGCAACTTAGGACAGCTTCAGATCCCACATGAATCTCTTTGGTAATGGCACAGTTCTGGTTTGGGTTCACTTGTTTACAAGGCTAGCTTTGCTACAAAAGTTTGCTTACTGTGCTCAGTTTTTTGCTGGAGTAAAATAACGTAGGCTGGCTGGAGAGGGTCTCTGGTCAGGGCTAGTAGGAATTGAACTTGTTCTTCCAGTGGGCAGTCTCTGGCCAATCGGAGCAGCGTGCCTGTCCCATTGCCAGGCTCTAGAAAGCCCTGCGAGCGTGACACTTTCTCTGGGCCCTGGCTTTTCCCCACCAGGTTGCTTTGGAGTCAGTGGTTTCTAATCGGTGGCATGAGGGCTTTGCCCTGCTCCCAGTATTCTCAGCCTTCTCTACTACTCAAGAGCCAGGTTGCTAAAATGATCTACCTTCTTCTTATTTCTCCGTCATGAGGAAAATTTCTGGAATTTCTACCCTACCTAAGCTATTCTTCTGAAAAACATGTCTTCAGACCTTATTTCTGTCGTTCCCAGATAAGCTGATCCCACATGCAGATGTCTGAGACATCTGCTACCCTGCAAGCAGAGGTTCAGAGGAGGTGCAGGGTGATCAGATGCAGACCTGATTATGCCATTCCCTGCTTCAAACCCTCTGTGGCTTCCCACTGCCAGATTCAGACTCCTTTCCATGACCTCAAAGCCCAGCCTGATGTACCTTATGCCCGCTTCTCTAGCTTTATCCCATGCCTTTACAGACTGAATGCTTCAAATACTTACTTATACTTCTAGGAACTTAAAGACCTCTGGGCTTTTGACTGTGCAGTTTCCACGAAAGTGCTCTGCTGAGACTTTCTCCCCAACTTAGTCAGCAGAAATAGCAGAACTTTGGCGAAGGTAGAGCTCTGTAGGAAGTATCTTGTGTCTGGAAAAAATGCCGTCAAATTTTTGTGTTTGTGAAATTCCATTACTAAAAAAAAAAAAAAAAAAGACAAGCCTAAGATGGGACGAAGGGTTCTAACTGTCGAAGTCACGCGTGCGCAGAAGATGGAGAGGTCCCTGTAGGCTGCGCTGGGGCAGCATTTACCCTCCTGCCTGTTTCACTGTGGCCCTGAGGGCCCAGGGAGTTGAAGGAGGTGGGAGAGAATGGATGTCCTAGGGAGCAGAGGAGCGTGCTGGTGGCTGATACAGCTTATCCTTGCTCACCTCCTGGAGGGGTCTGAGACTGCCGAACTGGTCTTTCCTTGGTGGGCCCCTGAAGAAGTCCCTTCATTACAAATGAAAGAGATCTGGATTTGATGGTGCACTGCTGAGGGTCAGGTTGTGTGGGACAAACATGCTTTTTTCTCTGGTCAGCACCTATTTTCACCTGGCTGGTTCCACCTTGACTTACTGAAAACACGGGACACTAACCTGAAAATCAACTCAGATTGATCAAATGTAACAATAAAACCATCATGTATTGAATGTTTACTACATACCAGGTACTGTTCTAAGTACTTTATGTGTATTAACTAATTTAATCTTTAAGAAAACCCAGTGGGCTTGGTGTCACGCTAAAGGTTACCTTTAAGAGTAAGAAAACTGAGGCAAGTGGGAGGTTTAACGATTTCCCCGAGGTTTCCTGGCTAGAAACTGGCAGCACCTGGATTCAATCCCAGTACACTGATTTCTGAGTCCATACTCGACATTGATACTTGTGTACTTTTCATTTTACTTTTGGAGATTTGTGAGATACTATGAATTTTTTTGTTTATCTGTTTTTTGAGGCAATTTTCCTGATTCTATTGGTCAGGATTCTTTTGATTGCAAGTTACATCAACCTAATCTAAATAAGCTGAGGCCCAAAGTGAAATCTGTGGGCCACCATAGCCTGGCTTACGTAACCAAACCATGGGAAGGACAGGGGTGTGCCCACCTCTGGGCCACATGAAACCAGGACCCTTCTCCATCTTTCCCTTTCCTGTGGTGTCATCTTCATTTTCTTGGGCTGCTGCTTTCTGCTCAGCAAGAAACAGTGCCCACCAATAGCTCCTGGCCTCATATTTCACAGCTTCATTAATGGGGCGGGACTGAGCCTCTTCCTTTGATTCCAATTTGAGAGTCCCCGGGAAGAGCCAGGACAGCCTGGCTTGGAACGCCTGCCTGCCCAGCGGCCCCTGGTGGCTTCTGTGATGAGCAACAGCTTTCACAGAAGTAGGTAGTTGGATGGGGGAGCAGCTCTCAGAGGAAGGGAGGGTGCTGGTCAGACAGATGGTAGCTGCCCCTGCACTGGGGTTCAGCCCAAGCCCCACAGATGCTTTTCAGCTTGAGAATTAATACTGCTTTTTATGTGTAATGACAGTTATTATTCCTAATTCTGACTCTGAGGCAGTTTGCACTCTCAGTTATCAGAGAAACTTTCCAGTAATTCTGTTTGCTAAGAGAAGAATGGATAACTTGTGGGAAAATTTCCACAAGTTTTGACATAGAAAGGGCTTTCCAGTTGACCCGCTTCCTTACTTGTGTATTCTGCCTAAAAGATACTTAGTGATGCTGTATTGCTCATTACGTCTCTTTTTATCCTGTGGTTTCATAACTATTACTTTTTCTATTCTGTTTTCGCATTCCAGTGGCAAGATCACTGCATTCTGTGTTTTTGTGTTTGTTTCGTCAGTTAACTGTATCTTGGGCAAGTCATCCAACCTTGTGGACCTTAATTCCTTCAACTGTTAGGATAGGCTGACTGTTGTAACAAACCCCCAAATATACAAAAGTCTCAACTTGAAAGAAGTTGCTCAGTCACGTGAAGTTTAAGATAGGTGTTCCTGATCAGTGGAGGACTCTTCTCTAAGTGGCGATTCAGGGACCAAGGCTCCTTCCATCTTGTGGCTCTGCCATCTTCAACACATGGCTCCCCAAGATCATTGTGCACGTCTGCACGGACAGCTTGCAGAAGGGGAAAGAGCATGAAGGACTGTGGGTGAGAGGTTTTTAGGGACCAGATCTGGAAATAGTCCATGTCTGTTCCATTGGCCACTTGGCCACACCTGACTGCCCTGGAGGCTGGGAAATGTGATCCATCTGTATCTGTTTGTGCCCAGGAAGGAGAGGAACTGTCTTTGAACAGCCAGCCAGTCTCTACCACTCCTCTTTGGTAACTTTTGTAATTCTTCTCCTTTTCCCCTCTCCTGTGCATAGCAGTTGTGAAGTTTGGGTGGGATTGAGCCCACCTTCAGCGCCAGGGTGGTCCCTAATGTCCTTATTGCCACAGTTATTTATTCAGTAATAGATGCATAACCCAGGCCTAAGTCAGACAGCACATGAAGTCCTCTGGTCCCAGTCACTGGTTCAAAGGCAGGCATGTGATACAAACTGTCTCAATTTGACTGGAGTGGTTCAGGGATAGGTGTCCCCACCCCCACCCCACCCCCCCCCAGTGAGGACAACACCAGCTCCTGGGCAAGAACAAGCTCAGAGAATTGCAGAGTCCCAGAGCCAGAGTCCCTACCGAACCTCTCCTGAGGCTCGAAAGATCTCATTCTGCACTTCGTGTTTGCATGAGTCGATAAATCCACTTTATCACACAATAATTTGAGGTTAATTTTCCTTACTTGCAGCCAGAAGCATCCTGACTGATAGAACTTAAGAAAGGGAAGGGGAGCAGGGAGAGAGAAAGGATAGAGTCTGGATGTCTAAGTTCTGCTTGGCTCGTTGCTGCCACGTCTGTGGTGTTTCTCCAAATACTTGAAAACCCAAGCAGGGTCCGAATGGATGTTATCCTAGTTTGACTTCTGAGTTCCCTGGAATTACAGCTGAGATAACTATTTTTTAACATTCTTCTTTTTTCTACCTTTAAACAATAATTTCTCTCTGGATTGAATGACAGCTTCATTGAAGGGTAAATTTGGACATTTTATTTGTCTTCTACCAAAGTGAACAGAGCATAGTTCATATGCTTTCTTTTCCCATGTTTTATTTCAGCAACTTCTCTAAAGTTTGCCTTTTCATCAAGAAAATATATGGAATAAATGTACACATTGCAGAAGACATTTGGTTTATATAGCTGGATATTATCTCTATATTATATAGGCCTTCTTTATTTCTTGAGTTGAAATGTTCCAAGCCCTTTTGAAATTTGAACAGTTTATCAAATTTGTTGATTTTATAGCACCTCCATCTTGAAAAAGAATGCCACATGGTGTTCCTGAAAGAACATTTTGAGAAAATTATATGATATTCAATAAGGCAGTTGAAAATAACCTGTTAAGTATTTAGGAATTGTTCAAGAAACTAACTTGCACAGCCAGAAGCCGTTAGCTCAGTGCACAGACACCTCATACTGCTGTGGTGACAAACGTGAACCTGAAGGTCCAACCCGACTCATTCAGAGTATGGAGAACAGCAGAGGGCTGACGACCTCTTCATTAGAACTGCCCTCCTTGGCTTATTCAAAAAAGATTTGAGGTAAAGAATACTTACTGTAGGATTAAAAAGGAAGCAGATGAAGAGAATTGGGGCCAGGGGCACACAGGGGTAGACTTATCAGTTGAGTCAGGTGTCAGGTCGTATGTGGCAATGCATGCCACAGAGACTTGCATGGTTGCCAGGGGCTTAGGTCACACATTTGGCTCTGAGCTTCTACAGCCTCAACAGATAGGAAAGCAGTCCCAGAGTTCCTGAGATTTAACAGAAGCCAGTGACTCAGGAGAAGTGTAGTTTCTGAGCCTAGGCCTGAAGAAATCACTCTCCCTTTTTAAGGGTCAAGGCTGTCAACAATGTTCCCATAATAAATATGGTGGTGAGTGTCCCTCGTTGCAAGCTGAGGGCGTGATACTTGTGGGCTCCAGGTCAGGCCAGAGCAAGTGGACCCAGCACCCTGCTAATTGGATTCAAGAATTAAAATTTAGTCTGTCTGGGAGAATGTGACATTATCAATTTTTAATCTTGGCCAATTTTATTTACATTTATTTGATTAGAAGTGAAGATCAGTCTTTTTCCAAATGTTTATCAGCGATTTGTAATTTCTCTTTTGTGTATTGTCTGTTACTTTGGCGATTTCCTATTGGAGAACTAGAGGGGTTTTTTTCAATTTGTATGTAATTTTTTTTAAAGTTACAAATATTATTAGTCCATTCGCCACTTATGGTTAATAACTTTTTTTTTTCCTAGTTTGCCTTTTAAATTTGCTTATGGAAGATGTTCCTAGGATTGCTTACTGAAATGGGATAAGCAGTTGTGCTGGGAGTGGGAGGATGGGGTTAGGGAAGCTGGCCTGAGAAGGGGGAACATTTGGAATAGCCTCTCTAAGGAGGGGAGAAGGTGTGGTCGGGGGCGTGGAGAAAGCGCCCTGGGCAGCGCGTGGCACCCAGCTGCCTTTGGGCATCACGCATTGACATTCCATTCTGCAAGGTCGTGTTACTCTCCAGCAGGGCTCTGCCACTCGTGTACGTGGGCATGAGCAGGACAGTTGGGCTGACCTGGAATTGGAGTTTTGCATTTCTCAGAATGTCCACTAGCTATTGACAAGGCACACAAGAGAGCAAGAGTACGGGCTGTGAGTTTGGGTTTGACAGAAGTAGCTGACCCAAGAAGAAGTCTGGGAGTTAAGGATAACGGGTGAGCTAAGGCCTGGTAGTCTCAGTGAAAGGCACACAAGCCTCGTGCTCAGCACAGCGCCTGCTGTGTAGAACTGCTCAGTACCACTAAGTCTCCCAGCAGCGTGCGCTGGCGGTGAGCAGTGAGGACGACAGAAGAGGCCAGCCACAGAGGCCCAAAGACGGGTAAAGAAATCCTGCTGTCGGAGGGCACAGGGTGGCACTGGAAGGGGGGCCCGAGGAGCTTCCAGTATGCTGGTAGTGTTGCTTCTCCATCTGGGTGCTGGTTATACAGGGGTGTTCAGTTTGTGAAAATTCATCTGTTTGTACACTTGTGATATATGTACTTTTCTCTGTGTTCAATAAAAGGTAAAGAAATGAAAGAGAGAGCGAGTGCACACTTCGGTGCCAGACCACCTGTTTTCAAATCCCAGCTCTTTATAGCCACTTTATAGCTGTGGGACCTTGGGAAAAGTATTGAACCTCTCTGTGCCTCAGACTTCAAATCATGTAAAATGAGGATAATAATAGCACTTAGACCCTAGGCGTGCTGTGAGGATTAAATGACTCAATACATGTCAAGCGCTCTGAATAGTGCCTAGCAAATAGTAAACACTGCCTATTCTTAGTTATTTTGGTTAATAATGGTTATTGCTATTATAAAGCGAAGAGGTATGAGAGAGAACTGATGAACTGGGAAGTTGTGGTCAGAGAAAGCTAGTGGACATTCTGTCAGATGATGTCCTGAGTGTGGCCATTGCAGTGGTGCCTGAGTGGGGTTGGGTGGACCGGACCGGGGGTCAGTCAGAACTAAACGGAAGGAACTGTCGTGGGGTGGCGTCGCCACGTGAACCTTGACCTCGCCTAGGACATGAGGTGGAGAAGACTGATGTCGAGTCCCAAGGCCCCTAGTGAGTGTGAGTAGCCTGTGGCCTCGCAGGGTAATTTGAGTCTCAGAGGGTCAGAGCTGGGGTGGCTGTCTGGGAGTGACAGTGGGGGCATCAGGAGCAGCGTACCTCTGACAGAGTGGTCTGGAGGAGGGCAGCTGTGGGCTTTGCGGAGTTTTATTCCAGGGCTTTCCCAGCAGTCTCTCTGTTGCATAGTTAGTGGCACAGAGAGGTGTCAGAAGCCAGGTGACATTTGCTGTGCTGTGACAGTGAAATATAGGTTAATTACATCTGCTCCAGTGTATTTTCCGAATTCCGTTCTCAGTCGACTGGTACTTGTGATGGTCTGCCTGGCTCTCTGTCACTGCCTTTCTCCTTGGACCTTGGCTAGATTTGTTTTGCCCCACCAGACAGACCCTTCCTCCTCACCATGTAACTCCCCCCACCCCCCACCACCAATTTAGTTGCAGGAAATTAAAGTCATCCTAGTTCCACGCTCTGGGACAGTCTCATTTCTAGTAACTGGCCCTTGTTGCTGCGGACACACTGCCATCTTTAATTCCACTGCTGGGTATGGGTCTTGCTCTTACATTCTATCCCAGTTGCCTGCCAGTGCCCGGGCTTCCCCACAGCTGAGGCCTCCTTTGCATTTGGCCATCCCCCTTTTTTGACTGTAGGCCCCAAGGATGAGGTCCTACCACCTGACCGTGACTCTCTGTCCTCACTTGACTGTCTGCCCGAATCCGTGGTTGGGGAACTAGATGCCGCATGCATGCCGCAGCTAAAAAAAAAAGATCCCGCATGTTGCAACTAAGACCCGGCGCAGCCTAAATAAATAAATAACATAAAATATTAAATTAAACAAATAAGATAAAAATGTTTTCAGTTAGCATTTTTGACTTAGTGGGTGACACAAAGTAGAGTCAATAATGATCCAGCTACCTTAATCTTTATCCTCTGACAGATTAGGTATACTTCCACATTTAAATAGATGTTTGTTTTTTATAATTCAAGTTGCAAAGTTACATTTACATACGTTTTGTGATTGCAGTCCATTAGGAGTCATTTAATTTCATAACAGAGTTGATTTTTATCACATCGAAAATGAAAAAAACTGCATTATTTCATTGCAAGGTTGGAAGCACAGTATGCTAAACATTATATGGTTGTAAACCACTAAGACTCTGAGTTTGCCTGTCACTGCAGCATCACGTAACGAAAGCTGACTAATACAGCAGCAGCCTAAGGGGGTCCGAGTACCCCAGGACGATGTTGGGTAAGGGAAGCTCCAACCAGGGAACGTCACCAGGTAAGACTGGCAGATGACAGAGCCAGGAGGTGTGTGAGATTGACAACAGCAGTACCTGTGACAGTAAGAGACGTGCCCTTCCTCACGCAGAAGAGGCCAGATGATTTGTTGAGATATTAACGTTGTATCCCTCCCTCCCCTGGCTCTTTCAAGCAGGGAGCCAGTCTCTTGGTATTTGCTTGCTTTGGGTATTTTGGGTGGTCAGAGCACAGAAGCTTCCGGAAGTCGATGGCTCTCTTTGGTAATAACCTTGGGTCTGTGGAGATTCTGTGACACATCCTAGAAGAGGAAGAAAGGGTGGGCTTTTAAGAGCTAAAAGGAGGGAGAGAGAGAGATTTCTCCCCAAGTCGGGAAAGGGGCAGTGTGTGATTAGGGCAGGGGAGGGTAGGGAGAGTCCCCACGCCCTGACTCCAGGCAGTGTGAGGAGGTGGCAAGGCCTTGGAGGGAAAGGCTGCCAGGTACACTCAGGGAGGGTCCGCTAGACGCAGAGTGCACACCTCTTGCCTGCAATTCCCACACCCCGCGGGGCACCCCAGATCAGCTGAGTCCCCACGCCTGAGGGGTACAAGGGCTGGGATAGGGGACAGTCCTGCAGCCACTGGTATGACCAGAGGGGTCACCCCAAGGCTTTGGTACTGTCTTAAGATCCCGGCACCTTGACAAACATTGGAGTTGGGGGAGGGAAGCTCAATGATATGCCTGAGATTGAATTTCTTAGCAGCTCAGTGGGATAGTGACTTAGAGTCAGCTTTAAATTGCATTAGAAGAAATAAAGAAGCATGCCAGACCGCTGCAGCTTTGCAGTCCCTCAGGCAGTCCCGAACCCCACCGCTCGCTCCCATGCCCGCCAGCAAGCAAGTGGCTACCGGACGGGAAGCTCCTTGCAACCCTCCCCCCAGGAGTGGAGGCTGACCAATTGCATGTCCCTGGGCGAGGGGCCCCCAAATTCTCCATCCTGAGGTCCTGCTAGAATGGGCTGTCAGAACATTTCCTGACCAGAGGGAGGTGGGGAAGCAGGGCCCAGGTCTGGGAGCAGGGGAGAGGCTAAACCACCCAATGGCGGGCATGGGGCACAGGGTGGGACATCTGTCACCCCACAGTGTGGCAGTGGGCAGGGCTGGCTCATCTTCAGCTCTGGCCCGACCAGGCAGGATACCTTCCTAGGGGTCCAGCTACACTCTTGTCTTCTACTATCAGCCACTGCCCACCAGGCCAGTTCATGATGGGATTGACCCAGGACAAGCCCTGGATGACAGCTGAGAGTACAAGGGCAACTGGGTGGTTAAGAGGCAGGTGGCCTAGGTGGTCCTTTCAGGCAAAGTGCCAACTTCTCATCATGGCTCATGAGGACGGTTGTGATGCAGCCCCTGATGACCGCCCTCATTTCATCTCTAGCCACTTCCCAGCACAGCCCCTCCCTTCTCCTAGTTCCAACCTCCCTGAGCTGCTTCCAGTCCCTTGAAGGGACCACATTCTCTCCTGCCTTGTGGCTTTTCTACAGGCTGCTTCATGTACTGGAACACTCCCTTCTCCCACTTAGCTCATTCTACTCATCCGTCAGGACTCAGCCCCTACTTGTCCCTCAGGACCAAATTTGGTCTTCTGTTCTAGGAAACCCTCCGAACCCCCAAATCTGGATTGGGGATCTGTTCTAGGCACCGCACAGCACTGGTTTTCTATCTTGGTCCTTGTCATACCTGTTATACAGGATTGTTTCACTGTCTGTTCCATAGGCTATTGTGTAATCTCTTGGATGCAGGAACTGTGTCTGTTTCATTTGTCATGGTACCTTTAGTACCTGATGTCTGATAAGGGGGATGGAAAGGGAAAGGGAAGGAAGAGAAAGAGAAGGGAGGGGAGGGGAGGAAAGGGAAGGCTGTTTTTGCCCTTCTTGCCTTGCCCACGAACCTTGAGACTTCCTTGCCTTTGAAGCTCTTCAATAAGGAAGCCTAGCATCCGGCCTGGATGGCAGTTTAGTTGAGGTGGCTCAGGAGGCTGTGACTCCAGCAGTCCAGTCTCCGGCCTGGATTAAGCACAGGCTGGGGTGACGATACCCAGGGCAGCTGGGAGCCACGTTGCCGGAGGGAAATTTTAACTGCAGCCAAGCAGAAAAAGAGAAGTCAGAGGCAAGGGGAAAGCCTGCATCTGTGTGAGGTGCAGCAGCGGGACGTGCTCAGAGGGCGGGTTGGGATGAAGGAGGGACACCAGCAGGGACTGCTTGTTGATCCCAATATCTGTTTCCCCCTCTTTTCTTATAGTAAGTGTTTAACGGAATATATGGCCACCAGAATAAAATCGCCATCTCCCGGCCTCCTGTGCAGCTAAACGGGGCCACGTGATTAAGTTTTGGCCGGTGAGATAGAAGAAACATGTTGTATGACTTCCACAAAGTGTCCTGAAGGGAGGGTCCATGCCCTTCGTCTAGGGTGACCCACTCGTCCTGGTTTGCCTGAGACTCTCCTGGTTTTAGCACGGAAAGTGCCACGTCCTGAGCCCTCTCTCTGTCCTGGGCAAACCGGGGGAGTCAGTCAGCTCCTTCTGGCCAGCCTGTGAACGTGAGAGAAAGCGGCCTGGAGCCATGAGGCGCAGCCACGTGCTGGGGATCGAGAAGGCTGGGCTGCTAGACCGGTGCCTGCACAGTGAGTTCCGGCCGCTCAGATGGTCCTGAGTCTGGATCACCTGAGCCTGCATCTCTGATTACTCCCTTTGGGCTTTGTTGACCAGTGAGAAAAATCAACGTCTGTGCTGTATAGGCTGCTGTTACTTAGGCTTCTCTGGCACATGAAGCTGCACCTAATCCTAATGGTAGGGAAACAGGACTAAAGCCTTGACAGATGCTGGTTTGTTGCGCTGCCAGTTGTGCAGGGGGTGGGGGCTTGGTGGGCAGTCCTGAAAGTGCTCACTGTTCTCCGCAGAGCTGCCTCGGGGGCTGCCCCTGGGAGTGAGGGACTGATGAGGGGTCAGGTTTCTACTCCCATCTCGCCAAAGGCTTCAGTGCTTCCTGCGCTTATATCCTTTGACAAAATTGTTCCCTTCCTAAGAAGCAACTTGAAAGCCACTGGTTCTCCAATGAATAGTGACAGCCTGACCCACTGTCCTTCTCCGACCCTACTGCTCCCGGCTGTTTAGCTCCTTCTTACCCGCTTACATAGGAGTTGCACAAAACTCATTCAGACACAGGCATAGTAACGAACATAGAGACCAAAAAGGAAAAAGGAAATTAAATCCTAGAAAGAGTTGCATAAGCCTAACCCCCAGGAGAGACCTGGCACCAGACGATGCCGCTGGCAGCAGCCCTGTACGGGACTCGCTGTGGCAGGGACCTCCCCGAGGGCCACTTTGGGATGGAATCTACTCCTGGGGGTGCTGCGTCATGCCTCAGGTGGCCTTGTTTCTAATGAAGCATCGCTGTTCCTGGACATACTGCCTTCAGGAGCACCTGTGCAACCCGGGAACTGTCTGCGTTTGTGGATAAGGCTGAGGGTGAGTTGTCAGCTCGGGGATGCACAAGGCAGGGGTAAGTGCAGACATGGATTCAGCGAACCTGGGAGTAAAGATTTCCCACTGGCCCCACCAGAAAGCTAGGCAGTTTGGGAGGTACTGGCAGAGCCCTATCCTGGAGGAATAACTGGGGTCCAAGACACCCAGGGCACGTGGCCTAGAACAGGGGGTCCCTGAAGTGCTACAGTTAAGCAGGAGATGGGGCAGCTCTCCCAGCCTGACCCCTAAAGGGAGGGCTTTGTCTTATGCTATCTCAGCCACCTCCTGGTTGTGCCGTTTCCTGCTCTGCAGCATGAGGGACATAATAATGCCTACTGCATGCACGTGGTGAGGGTGATGTGCAGAAACTCAGTCCAAGGCCTAGCTTGCTGTGGCTAAGCCGGTGGCTCCGGTCCGGTTCTCTCACAAGGTTGTGGTCAAACTGTTGGTCGGGGCTGCAGACCGTTGAAGGCCTGATCGGGCCGGAGGATCCACTTCTAAGATGGCTCACCCACGAGGCTGTTGGTAAGAGGCTTCAGTTCCTCTGTACATGGGCCTCTCCTACAGCTGCCTGAGTGTCTTCACCCCACGGCAGCTGGCTTCCTCCAGAGCAAGTGATCCAAGGGACAGAATGAGGTGGAAACCACAGTGACTTTTACCATGTAGCCAGCCTTGAAGTCACATGCGTCATTTCTGCAGTGTCCTACAGGCCACAGCGCCGTGCGCTATTTTTTAGTTTTTTGGTTTTTTTTCTTTGCCGCACCGTGCAGCATGCAGGATCTTAGTTCCCCAACCAGAGACAGACCCCGTGCCCCCTGTAGTGGAAGCCCAGAGTCTTAACCTCCAGACCACCAGGGAAGTCCTCACAGCGCTATTTAACAGGGCAGGGGCTACACAAGGGTGCGAGTACCAGGAGGTGGGGCTCGTCAGGCTCTGTTGGGGGTTGGGACCACGTGACCGCACAACCGCTGAACCAGTCCTGGAGCACCTGTTGCCTGACTTCTTGTCATGTGACGTAAGAAGTCCCGTTGTTACTGTGCTGCTTACAGCCCAAAGCATCCTGATAGCCCTTCCCCAAAAGTCCTTTGTTTCTTTGCTTAAAACAGCCAGTGTTGCATCCTGTGACTTACAAACTAAAGTCCTTGACTGATACCAGAGAGTAAGTTTAGACCATCAGCCTTGAAGAGGGAAAGGTGGGCTCCTGGGCTGCAGGCCTCCTCTGTGACTGTCACTCCAAACCTCACAAATCTGACCTGGTTGTCCAGGGTCTAAGAATAAGCACTGTGAGGGGAGAGAAAACCTGGCTTTTCCCTGCCTAAATAGTCACAGTCAGGTAAAAATACTAAAGAAAAATCCTTGCTGCAATGACATGACTTTGGTTCTGCCTGATTCTCCAGCTAGCTCTGTGGCTGAGTCTCTGTGGAGGGATGGAATCCTTCTCCTTCTTTCTCTCCTGGCTGAGATTCCCTGCTTCCCTTTGGGATGGGGCTGATTCCAGCAGAGATGCCCAGGTTCTATCCCTTGGGTGGCCAGCAACCAGGAGGATCTCACAAGTTGCCACCGTGGGCCAGCAGAACACTAAATTTACACAAGTCTGGTCTCCTACCAAAGGGAGGCCAGAAATCAGGATTCTCCGAGCTCTCTGTAGCCTTCATGTGGGACTGGCAAGTTTTCACATTTCAGAAGGAAGAGGAGCCTCTTTGAGCTCACCCTCTGTGATCTTCTGGATCAGCTGCGGCTGGGAGCACGGTAGTTGGGTGGCCCATGGATGCTGGCAGCACCATCACTGCCAAGCTTACTAATTATGTGCTGGGAAGGAGTCAGACCCCACCCATGCAGAGGGACAGGCTGCAGGGTGGGAAATTATATAGGGTCATCTTTTCTCGTTTTAATAAATTTATGTATTATGTATTTATTTTTGGCTGCGCTGGGTGTTCGTTGCTGCGCGCGGGCTTTCTCTAGTTGCAGCGAGTGGGGGCAACTCTTTGTTGCGGTACGCGGGCTTCTTATTGCGGTGGCTTCTCTTGTTGCAGAGCACGGGCTCTAGGCATGCAGGTTTCGGTAGTTGTGGCACAGGGGCTTAGTTGCTCCGCGGCATGTGGGATCTTCCCGGACCAGGGCTTGAACCCGTGTCCCCTACGTTGGCAGTCAGATTCTTAACCACTGCGCCACCAGGGAAGTCCTCTAGGGTCATCTTTATCCAACCCCATACTCCCCTTCAACTCAGAAGTTGTGTGTGACAAATGAAGCATTTCTTAGAAAGAAGAAGTGATGTCCATCACTGCGTAAAGGGCTCGCGCAAAGGGGTAAAGGGGTATATGGTGGGAGAGAATGCAGCAGCTTGGGGTCCTGGCTCCACCACACGCATGGTGTGGCCTTGGACAAGTCCCCTCTTGCCCCTTTGAAAAGAGGAGCTGGATCACAAAATGTTAGATCTAAAAAGGACAGGGAAGTTCATCTGGTGGCCTCATATGTCAGGTAGAAGGCTTTGGGCTGCAGATAACAGAAGGCCCAACTAAAAATAGCTTACACAACGAAACTGTTTTACGCCACCTAACAAGGAGTTCAGATGTTGGGCGGTTATGGAGTTACACTCAGGATAGCGAGGACACAGGTTCTGTCCATCTTTCCACTCTGCCGCCCTCAGGTGTTGGCAGCTCTCCCTCACGGTGGTCAGGTTGCTGAAAGAGCGCCAGGCATCCCTTTCTTGCCCACCCATTCTGTAGGCAGAAAGCAGTCAGATGTCTGTCTCGTGTCCCTATTTTCAGAGTGAGGAAAACCTTCCCAGAAACCCCTCTCCGCACCATCCCCCAGAGACCCCCTACATCCCATTGACCAGGGGTGTGTCGCGTGCTCATGACTAAAGCAATCCCTGACACGGGGAAAGGAGTGACTGCGATTGGCTGGAACCAATCAAGCATCACCCCGTGGGCTGGGAAGGGCCCGGGAAGCAGGTGAGAGGAGAACGGCTCCCCAGGCCCTTCACGGTGTGTTGGGGAGGAAACACACCGTGTCTGCCATGGCTCAGCTCCTCCTTTCATAGGTGGGGACTGGAGGGGGAGGGGGACTTTCTCAAGTCAAGTCACACAGGAGCTGGTGGCAGTCAGGGGTGAATGCAGTTCTGACTCTTGGGCAGGCTGTTTCATCACAACCTGTTGGTCCTGGCCTAGGTGATCTCGAGTCTGGAACTAAAAATCTGATTCTCTCTGAAAACTTTTCTCTCTAGAGTCACCTTAAGTCCATGGGCAGCCTGGGACATAATTCTCCAGAGTTAACTCAAGCCCTTGAAGTCTGGCTCAGTAGGAGGCAGACAGGCTTCCCTGCCTTAATGAGAAGTTGCTATGGCTCGGTAGTTAAAAGCTCTGAAGGCAGGCAGAGCAATATCAGACCCCATCCCTGCCTTATCCGCTGTTTGTTGAGCCCAGCGGACTACCCCGGCAGCAGCTGGCAGTAACACCTTCTGCCAGTGAGACTGTTCGTAACAGTCACCCCATCAATGATTACATCAATCCATGGCCAGCCAGCAAAATACAAACCACTCGATATATCTCAGGCAAAGCAGTGCTGATGAGAGGAATTGGCTAAAAGATGCTGGAAGAGCTGGAGACACAGAAGCATGACAAGGGTGTTTCCAAAGGGATCAGGAAGCTGCCAGGCCCCAGAAGGACACACACCTTGCGGCTGAGCTGCTAGAGGTGCCGCCCCTATGCACACCACCAGCTACTGTTGCCACCAACCCAGCTGCAGCCACTGCCGTGAAGCTGCCAGAGCCAGTCTGGCTTTTCCCTTCCTCCTGCATTCTAACCTCCTCTGTGCCTCCATGGGCTGAACCCAACTAGAAACCAGCTGGTCAGAGGAGTGGGATGGAAAAGAAGGGACGGTTGTCCTGTTAGATCATATGTGGGACAGAAACACGTGAGATGAAGGTCAACAGCATGGATCTCAGAGTCAGAGAGGCCTGGGTTGGTGTCCTTATTCTGTGACCTGGAGCAGGTCACCTCCCCTGTGTGAGTTTTAGTTTCCTCATCTATAAAATAGGAATGCTAATACTCATCTCAGAGTTCTTGTGAAGGTTCAAAAGGAAATGATCGTAAGGGGCTTCAGACCAGTGGCCAACAGCTTAGAAGGGGCTGGTTCCTGAACCTACCCTGCTCCTGCCTCTCACTTCAGGGCCTTTGTACTCTGTGCTTTCTCTTACCTCTGCCTGGAATGTTCCTTCCTATATACTTTTTAATGTTATTACTTTGTAGCCCAGACAGGACATTTTTAGTTGCAAGAGACCAAAATTTAGACCCAAAGGGCTTAATCAAAAGCAGAAGTTGTTAAAGCCGAAAAGTCCCAGCATAATTCTGACTTCAGGTATGGCTTGATCAGGGATTCAGGCAATAACATCAGCACACATTAACTCTGGATTGGATCACGTGCCTATCTCGATATCAATTTCTGTGGCTGGGGATGTGGTACATACGAAACATTCCACCCAAATAATTTGCGCTGATACTAGGCGTGACTGTGGTTTCCCAGAGGAAAATTAGGTAGCTATAAGGATGAATGGGTGCTGGGCAGGAAAAACAGCTATCCATTCATATTTCAGCTCAGGGAAAACATCCTGGTGCTCACTCTCCTCTGTTCAAGGTTAAGTCATTTCCCACTGTGCTACACAGTCAGAGCTCCTTGGACGTCACGGCATTCATCAGCTTATAATTGTACTCTGATGGAGCTGAATGAAGGAGCCTGCCTTCCACCCCAGATTGTGAGCTCCATTGATAGGCAGGGGCTATTTGGCCATCACTGTATCGTCAGTATCCAGCCCAGTGCCTACACATGCTAGACGCTCAACAGAGTCTGTACGTGAAGGGATGAATCTGGGACCCCGGTTATTATGAGGCCCAGCCTGCTACTGTGACTTTTTCCAGCTGCACTGCTTCTTAGGCTGGAGTCTTTCCCCTCCAAAGTCTTCTCTCCCCTGCAAGCAGGCTTGGGCACACTTATACAGGACACCCCTCCCGAGAGAAGAGAATGACAGTTTTCCCATGGGACGTGGGAGGCCTGAGACCCAGAACTCAGGGCGGGTGATTCAGGCCATCAGAAGCAACTTGATGAATCAGGAGAGAGGCCAGAGGAAAAAGGAGGGTTACTTTGGATTAAGAGCTTTAAGAGGAGTGATTCATGATCGTTGCGGCTGACATTTAAAAAGCCCCAAATACTTCTGGTAAACAGTGTGCTGCTTTGCACTTTGCCTCCCGTTTATCCTGGGAATGAAGCAGCCCACAGTCGCTCTGGGGTGTATCATATTTCACTTTCTGCTTCTCAAGCATCAGTGATGTTTGGCTCCTCAGTTTCCCATGTGTAACTTACTATCGCCAAAACTTATTTTCATGGAAGTGCTTGCACAGTAGACAGTTTGGGCTTTGGCGTCAGTTAGGGCACAGTGTGCACCCAGGTTCTGCCGTCTGCTCTCTGTGTGACCTAGGACAAGTTACTTAACCTCCCCGAGCCTCCATGTTCTCTCCAATAGCGAAAAGATGACAACATCAACCTCACAGGGCTTTGGGGATATTTAGACTGGGATGCTTCTTTGTAGTGCAAATTCCAGGTTTAACCAAAGCTGTGGCAGGTGGATGGAAGGGGTGGGAAGGAGCATGTGCGTCAGGCGAGGGAGGAGAACGGGGAAGCCGCAGGGCTCTGGGGTCTCCCTGCTCTACCCAGGGGTGGGCGTGAGTCTGAGTCCCCAGTAGAAAATCTGTGAACTGACGCTGGAAGGGCTCTTTGCCCAGATATAAACTCTGCCAGACACAGGGCGCAAACAGCATGCCTTCAGGGCCTAGGAGACAAAGTGAGACACTGTGTGTGTGCGCGAGTGTGTGTGCGCACACGCGTGTGTATGAAGGTGTAGGGTGGCCAGTCGGCCTGGTTTGCCTGGGACTGTGGGTTTCCCAGGGTGCAGGACTTTCAGTGTTAAAACCTGGAGAGGAGAGTCTTGGGCAACCTGAGACACGGCTGGTGACCCTGTAAGTGTGTCTTTTCCCTGACTTGTGCCTGGAGCCCAGAGGAGCTTCAGCACCCTGAGGACTCCAGGGCCTGAGCTTTCACAGCCTCAGGAGTCAGTGCCAGGACCCAGCTGATAACATGGTGTGGGGTGCCAGCAAAAGAGAGAGTGGGGGGTGATCTCACTGCCTCACCTCAGAACCCCCCTCAGACACTCCCAGAAGTAACTGGCTGAAATGTTGCAGGAGGCTGGAGGCCTGCCTTAGCAGAGGGGGAAAGAGCCAGCAAAATGTGGGTCATTACCACCATGGTGACCAAGGTGAGGTCTGGGGAAACATGGGTTCCATATAAGGGCCAAGCCAGAACCCGGCACTTAGTGTGATTTTTGTCATTATATTTTCTATTGGGCCATTGATAGTCTAGAGTACTACTTTTTACTTTTCATCTGGTCACTGTAGGGAAACCTTTCATGTTGGTAACTCTTGAATTGATTTCTGAGTATCCTGAATATAAAGCTACATTACTTGCCATTAATGATCAATTTTATCTCCAGTTCCAGGATCTGCGCTCTAATTTCTAAGCCACGTCTCATTGCACTTCTCAGACCGTCTAGATAACATTGGCTAATAGCAGCGCTGGTTGTTGCCTTTCGTTTTATTTCTGAATCCATTAATTATGCTCTAGTCAAGGGCTTCTTGGCCTTGGGGCACTCTTTAGAGTAGACCCGCTGAGTCCCAGCCCTGGGGAGTGTTCTAGTGCTTCACTCTTAAATATCCTGAAAGCTCTTAGCTGGAAATAAATATGCTTCATTGTATTAAAGAAGCATCTTCTGTTTTTAAGAGCCTTTGTAAAGGGTGGGTATTGGGTTATTAAAGACCTGCGTCAGCTCTCGTTCTAAAAAACCTCAGTGTCTTCGGCTGTAAAATGGGGGCAGGGGTAGGGGAGCGGGAGGAGCAATAGTAACCACTTCATGGGGCCGTTTTGAGGAATACGTGAGCTCACACACGTGAAGTGCTTGTCACACAGGCTGGCCGGTGCCATCACTGTCACAGGTCCCATCTCAGGGCTGTCTGGACACACTGCTCTCCTCCTCCAGGCCAGGAGACCCTGTGTTGCTCCCCTGCTCCTGCCCTGAAGGAGGGGCAGTCAACAGCGATCCTGGCCCCCCAGAAACCAAGTGCTCTTTTCAGGTGGAATTTGGCTGAGAGCCACAGGCTGGGCGGTTGGGAGGCTGGGTGGGTTGGGATGAGCCCCCCAGGGAAAGAACAAGAGCTGGAGGACTTCATGGGTCCTGGCTGTGCCCCATCCAGTTGTGTGACCTTGGCTTGTCACTTGACCCCCTGTGACCTGCTTCTTGAGAAGGCCATTCCTGAGGAAGCCTGAGGCCAGTCCCACCTACCCGGGAGGTGGAGAGAGGCCAGGGACGGAGCCAGGGCTGGGGCACTGGGTCCAGGGTAGAGGGAGGCATGGACTGTTGTTATTAAATAACAACATGACCTGCAGGGCAGACCCTGTGATTTTCCCCCAAGGTACCAAATTCCTCCCCCACACTGCTCCATGCTTGTCTCCCCCTGCACACACCTGGACAGTGCACTTTTCAGAGGAGGAAGGCAGAACCGGCCACAGAATCTGTGGGATCCAGTGCGACATGAAGAGAGCTGAGGTGTCAGGACTGCGAGGCAGTCCTAGTGGCATCTGGTCCCTGTATTCTTCCCTTCCGGTATTCTTGGGAAATGAAGCAGTAAGTACCTACCCTGGCTGAACTAGTGGAGTTGGTCTCTGACCTTTACAACCAAATAACAGCAATGTTAGGAATTTGGGACTTTCTCCAGTAGGTGGGAGAGGATATGACCCCCTGGTGTGGTGGGAAAATGTGGATGGAGCCAGGGAGCTGGCACTGGGGGCAGAGCTCCTTGTTGGGAGTGGAGGAGTCTGAGACGGCCGGAGCTAATAAGGTCGTTTTGAGGAAGGGGGTCCACATTAGGTTGTCAATCCTGAGCTCCAGGAGAACCACGAGTACCAAGGTCTGGAGCCAAATAGACGAGAGAAATGCAGGTGTACGTCTGAATTCTGGTGTGAGAGGACAGCATCTGGGGGCTTCTCTCTCCTGTTCTCACCTATAGGAAGTGCTGCTCCCTCCTTACAGTTCTGGCCTAGGGGTGGATCATCCAGTCCCTCCCTTATCTGAGAAAGGCTGGAACATTCAAACACTTTATTAAAGGCTTAGGAGTACAGACAGAAATAAAGATCAGGAGGCCAGGGGCCTGGAGAGGATGATCAACAGAGGTCTTGCATCTGGGGGTGGCTGGATCCCCCTTATCCAGGAGCAGAGGGCATGTCCAAAGAGTTCCCCCTTCTCAGTCCCTCAGCTCAGCCAGGCTCTATGTTTTCATTTCCCCTCATCCCTTCTGGAGCTGGGATGGGCTGAGGGGTACATAACTTTTTCACCAAGCAATTCAACTTTTAGGAGTCCACCTTACAGAAAAAGATACATTCAAGGATGTTCACGGCAGCCCTGTTTGTGATATCCTAATAGCTGTGTGTGTGTGTGTGTGTGTGTGTGTGTGTGTGTGTGTGTGTGTGTAATATTTAACATAGAAACAGGTCTGGAAGCATATGGTCCAAACTGTTAACAGTAGTTACCTCTACGGAAGGAAGGGAGTGGGGAAGGAAGAGAGACTCTCCTTTGCCTCTGCACACTTTATATACTTCTGCTAAGTTTGATTTTTTTTTTTTTACTATTTTTCTAGCACGTATTAATGTGTAAATTATAAAATGTGTAATTTTAAAACAATTTAAAAATTACATTGTAGAAACCTAGGGCAGGACAGGAATAAAGACGCAGACGTAGAGAATGGACTTGAGGACACGGGGAGGGGAAAGGGTAAGCTGGGACGAAGTGAGAGAATAGAATTGACATATATACACTACCGAATGTAAAATAGATAGCTAGTGGGAAGCAGCTGCATCGAATGGGGAGATCAGCTCGGTGCTTTGTGATCACTTAGAGGGGTGGGATAGGGAGGGTGGGAGGGAGACGCAAGAGGGAGGGGATGTGGGGATATATGTATACATATAGCTGATTCACTTTGTTATACAGCAAAAACTAACCAACATTGTAAAGCAATTTTACTCCAAAAAAGACATAAAAAAATTACATTGTACAAAATTTTGAAAGCTAGAGAAAGGAACCTGGTGAAGTCTGATGCCACAGATTTGTAGGGGTATTGAACCTCGGGGTCATTTCATTTCCTCAAGCAGTTGCTGGCAGTCTGTGGGGAGGCCTGGAGGAAGGTGGTGTGGAAAGGACCCAGGAGAAGGTGGCGAGCTAAGATGCAGGAGCTCAGTAATTATTCTAGGCACCTGATGTCAGTTAGCCCATTTAATCCCTGAGAGGTAGATAGCCTTAATCCTAGATTTATAGTAGAGGAAAGCAGCTTGGAGAGAGGATGTATGGCAGGGTTGGGGTTCACACCTCAGGGTGCAGGATCTCTCCCACTTGTGGCTGCTTCAAGTCCAGTTCAATGGGGAAGGCAAGGAGAGGAGTAGAAAACTGAGTGCCAGTAGCAGTCTTTGAAGGCTGACTGCTAGGTGGAGGAGGAAATAAAGCCAGGAGGGGGCATTGGTTGTAAAAAGGGTCAGCTTAGGTGTAAGAGGTGTGGAATCGGAGTCGGTTTTGGTTTTAGATAGAATAAAGCTGTGTGGGACCCTGCATCTTCATGTCTCTCATGAACTGGTGAAGCGGCCATGAGGACTGAGGAGTCTCCTGGGAATGGCCTGTGGTAGTGGGTGGGTGGGGGCCCAGGCTGGCCTCTGTCCCTGGGGTGACTTCTTTCCCGGCCCCACTGACCTCATAAGAACTGCTGGAGGGGACTTCCCTGGCGATCCAGTGGTTGAGACTTTGCCTTCCAGTGCAGGGCTATGGGGGTGGGGTGGGGTGGGGTGCCGGTTGGGTCCCTGGCTGGGGAGCTGGGATCCCACTGGCCTCGGGCCAAGGAGCCAAAACACAAAACAGAAGCAATATTGTAACAAATTCAATAAAGACTTTAAAAATGGTCCACATTAAGAAAAAAAAATCTTAAGAAAAAAACCAAACTGAAGTTGACCTTCAACTACAATTCTGAGCCTGATGGGCGTCAAGCACCTCTGCTTGGGGGAATGGATTGGGGGTGGTGGAGCAGTATGTTCTCCTGCGTGCCATGGAACTTCCGGGTACCCACATGGCTGGGGGTGCCTCTCCTGCAGCAGGAGTGGGATTGTTCGTGAGCCCCCTACATACCCCACGGGCTGGGATTCTTCATAGGGGTTCAGGAGTCCTGGGTGAGCCAGTGGGTGGCCCATGCCAGTGAGGTTTGGGTTCTGTCATTGTGACCCCTTTTGTGTCCCCTGTCACTGAGGTCTGGGGAAACTGGGTAGAGAAGTGTTCAGGGACCTCGAGGTGCAGATTATGGCCAGGGAAGGAGGGGTGGGGTGGAACTGATGTTAGGCAGTTGAAGCTGAGATGGGGGGTGGCGGGGAGAGACTGTGACTTCCTGGAGTGTCCCAGGCTGAGTTCCAGAGTATGGATGAAAGTGAGTGGGGTGGTTGTTCCTTGTGACCCCAGAAGTGGGCAGAGGACTCCTACCGTTGCTGTCTGCTCCTGCTTTGTTCTTAGCCTTCGCTTTCTAAGTCTAGAGTCTCCCGATTGCAGAGCTGGAAATCAGTTAATGCTGCTATCCAACAGGTCTCTGGCAACAGAGAGGGCAAGAGTCCAGCTCAGGACAGCAAAGGGCAGCGCAGGAGGCCAGCGAGGCGGTGCTGGGGATAAGGGTCCCCACCCCGAATTAGAGCAGGGCTCAAGGATTTCCAAGGTGAGCCCAGGACACCGAGGTCCTGCCTGCGAAGGGGAGCCCAAAGGGCAGCCTGAAGCCCCTGGAGGAGGCAAGGTCAGTGCAGGGAGTCATCAAGGCCTGGCTTCTCAGTGAGGCGGGGAGGGGAGGACAGAGGGCGTGAGATAGACTTTCAAGCACTCTCACGGTTCAAAGCGTTTTCTTCACCAATTAGTCTTTATTTAGAAGATTGCAAATTCTGCCTGGAAAAATTACGTTCAAAACCCAGCAAAACAGAGGCAGAAAACACTACAATTGATGGTAAAATTCTTTTTCTGTGTCTTTCAAGACAGCTTCTTTGAGCCGCTGGTACTTTTATAAGGCAAGGAGGCACACATAAGATTATTGCTAAATGTGCCTAAACTTGATAGTGTAAGTCAGGTGCCAGTGGTTTGGGCCCGCTCGGCTAGTAAAGAGTGCCAATAGCACAAAACTGCCCTCGGGTTACCCGGCCTTTGAGCTCTGCCGCCCTCGGGGAAACTGCCCGGTGCACACCTCCGGCCCGGAATATCCCGGCTCGAGGGGCGCCAGGGCTGTGGATCTCAGGCTTGTCTTGAAGCCCGAGCCGCCGCAGGGAACCCGCCTCCTGAGCCCGTCTGGCAGTCTCAGCGCTGCAGCAGGGACTCCAGCCCGGAGCACGCGTCCGGGTCTTTACAGTATCCGGGCTGGAGGCGGGAGCCCTGGCACCTCAGGGTCGTGCCAGGGCCGTGCTAGGAAAGGTGTGGACGGCGGGAGAGGAAAGGGACCCGTCGCGCCGGGGTCTCGGTTGACCGGGAGCCTCAGGGAGGGCGGGAGAAAGGGTGGGTCCGAGGTGGGCTGCTCCGGGGTCCTTGATGGACGCCCAGGAGTGCCACCCTCTAGCTGATCGTGGGAGGAGACCCAGGCACAGAGAGGCTATGTGATTCGCTCAAAGTCACACAGCGAGCCGCTGGCGATATGTGTGGGGTGTAGTTCTGCCAACGAGTCTCGCGTCATCACATGCCTCGCCCGGCACGGCGGACGCCTGGTTCTGTTCCCGCAAGCAAGGAGCCTTTGGGGCCTTGGGCGCCCCGTCCTTTGGTTAAGAGGAGAGTAGGACGGCGTCCCCAGCTTGCCCCTAAACGTAGCTTCTTAGCATCCCAGCCTCCCAGCCTCCCGGTCGCCTGTGTAGGCGGGCATGGTGCTCAAGGTCTTAGCGCCAGAGAGAACGCACAAGGACTGCGGCCCCCGACAATGACGCCCGGACCCCACCTGCCTGGGACCACCCGAAACAGAGGTCCTTCCACCGGCCTCTTTTAATGGCTCCGAGATAGTGACCGTTATCTCTACTTATCTATTAGTCATGCAGCTGCTAAGTTATGGAGCCGGAGCCGGTTTTCGAACCCATTGGTCTGGATTTTGGTGGCCGCAGGGCCGAGATCAGAGCCCACCCAGAGCCCACCGGCCCGGGGTGGCTGTGTGTGGCCTTGGGCAAGTCTTTCTCCCCGCAGCCGAGTAGCGCGCCCCTTCCGTCGTGGCCGCGCCTGCTCAGTGGCGGGAGGGGCCCGGGAGGAGGCGGCGGGCGCCCCAGCTGCTTTGCATTGACGCCAGCACCCGCTGGAGGTCACAGCTGGGGGCTGGGCGCGGCGTGCTGCCGGGATGACCCGGCCTGGCAAACGGAGCCGGAGCCGCTGCGCCTGCAGCTCCCGGGTGAGCGTCGCCGCTTCAGCGCTTCTCGACGGCACGGCTTCAGATCCGACTGGAGCCGAGGTCTCTCCTTCCCTACCCGGGCGGACGCTGCCTTGCCGCCCCGACCGGCTTCCTCCGGCCCCTACTCCTTAACGGCGAGAGATCTAGGCTAGCTTTCTTCGCCACCAGCCCTGGGATCAGGAGCATTTATTCGCGGGGCGGCAGGCGGAGTGGCGCGGGTGCCAGAGCCTCGAGAGTTGGCTGCTAAAGCGCCGCGGAGCGGGACCGGGCCGTGAGCGGGCGCAGCAGGGAGCTCACCTCCTTCGGGGGACTCGCCAGCTCTCGGGTCGGGAGAGCTCAGATCTCCTCCCCTTAAATTCCCCGGAAGCGCGGCGCGGCAGAGGCGAGCGCGGCGATGTGAGGGAGGAGGCCAGCGGCTCCCGCTTCAGGAAGGGCATGTTCGGAGGGGCGGCCGCGGTGTGCTGCCCGCCCCACCGCCCCCTCCCCACCGCCGCAGCTGCTGCTCCCGCACCGCGATAAAAGGGGCGGCCGCACTTCCTGGCGCGAGACCGGCGCTCGCCGCCGCCTGCCCAGGCGGTGATGACACGGCGCTCGCGGCAGCCGCGAGGCGCCGGGCCGGCCGTTTACTGACCGTTTCGCGGCTACTCGCCAGCGTGTCGGCGACGCCACCGCCAGCATGGGCTGTGCCCAGAGCATCCACGCTTCCGAGAGCCGGGTGGTTTACCACGGCGGCAACGAGGCCGAGGACGCGCCGGTCCCCGCGGCGCCGCCGTTGCAGCCCGGCGGGCCGCGCCTCCCACCCGTCCAGACGACGGCCGCCTCGGCCCGGTCCTGCGGCTCCAGCCTCGTGGAGTCCGAGCCAAGTGGCGGCAGCGGCAGCGGCAGCAGCATCGTCAACACGGTAAGGGGTGCCGGGGTGGGGGGGGGGGTTGGGAGCTCCGAGGCTGCGGTGTGTGGTGAAATTCGGGCCCTGAGTTGCGGCAGCTTTCCCACAGGGACTGATGGGGCTCCCTCCCGGGCCGCGGTGCCCTGTCGCCCGGCTTTGGATGACTTTGACGGACGCCAGCGGACCGTCTTGCCAGAGCAGCGACTGGAGGCGGACCAACCCTAGTCCTGGGCACCGTGCCTAGTAGAGTTGTGCTTAGGACGCTTTCCGAGCCTCGGCTTCGGTTCGTGGGACACATCCGACCCGACGTGTCGAGCAGGAGGGACCTCTGTGAACTTGACCCAGGCGGTTGCATCCATTACCTCCCAAACAGCGGGTACAGAGGAACCCCCCCCACGCCCCGCCCTGCCCCAGGATATTCTGGCGCGACCCTGAACGTTAAGTCAGTGTGAACTTTGTTCCTTTGGTTCTCGTGGTGGAAAGTGAAGGTCGGCTAGCACTGTGAAGCCGGGGTACTGGACCCTACCACCGTGTTGCGTTTTCCCTCTGTCAGCTTTGCACAAGCATGCAGTTGCAGTTTTCCATTTCTTTGGGACTATTAAAATGTAATCTGGAACATCAGCTTTGCTTCATTGCACATGTATTTGAGGTCCATTTTTATTAGCATGCATGTGGTACTTGAAGTATATGTAGTTAGAAAATAGTATCAGAAACGCGATTTTTGAAGCATTCAGCAGAACAAAGTTAATTTTTTATTAAGCATTCTTACTGGGACAGTTTGTGAAGTAAGCCTTTCTTCTTCCTCCCCTGGAAAATTACCCCAAGCAACTAGGAGGGGGAAGAAAAATCCAGAAATGAAAACTCTGTCTGTGAAGAAATTAGGAGATGTCTGAAATTCCAAACCAGAAAATAAGTGGAAAGGGTTTTTGAAAGATTGGGCCAGGAGTATGAGAGGAAGTAGACAGAAGACACTTGCAGCTGCAGAACTTAGGAAAAGAAAACTCAAGTAGCAAATAGTACTTTCTAAGGTGAGGGATGCACCCTGGGGTTCAAAACCAAAATGTTTGGTTTGAAATGGTGGAAATGGGTGCACAGGCTGGTGGCAGAAGCTTCACCGGATCCAGTTTGATACCAAGATGCAGAGGAGCATGGACTGAAGGAGGACTTATCTCAAGTAACGTTTGTGGGGGGCAGGCTGAGCTGTGGCAACAGGAAGGAGAGGACTCTGTGCTGTGAACAGCCCTCACAGCTGCTTGTCTCTTTGGAGAGAGAGAGAAGCTCAGGAATACCTTCCCCCACTCTGTGTGTCCACGTATACCATCCCGCCAGAAAAAGAAAGAACACTCCCGTTCCCCTGAACATGGCTCTGGCTCTTCTCCCAAGTGAGTCTTCTTCAAATAACTGGTCTAGAATAAACCTTCAAAAATGAGTAATCAAAAATGGACCGGTTCAGGATCTAGTCAAACATAATTACTTAAAAGAAGATGAAGAAACAGGAAAAAACAGAAAGATGTTGATGACCAGCACTCACTAGAGAAACACTGGCACAGAACAAGTGAAAATTATGATGAAATATTTCACAAATTAAAAATGTCAATTTACTGCTGTAAAGAGCTGGAGCACAAATCGGAAGTACAGGAGCTCAGGGAAGAAATGGCAAGTCAGTAGGCAAAAAAACCTAAGTTCAAGAAAGAAAGTGAAGGGAAAAATAAAACCCATCAAAGAAATGAAGGCAAGTTAAAAGTTAACCAAGACAGGGCTTACCTGGTGGCGCAGTGGTTGAGAGTCTGCCTGCCAATGCAGGGGACACGGGCTCGTGCCCCGGTCTGGGAAGATCCCACATGCCGCGGAGCGGCTGGGCCCGTGAGCCATGTCTGCTGAGCCTGTGCTCCGCAACGGGAGAGGCCACAATAGTAAGAGGCCCGCGTACCGCAAAAAAAAAAAAATGTTAACCAAGATAGTGTATAGAAAACGGAAAAGGAGTGAGCAAAGTGAAAACAGAAATAGTTTAGACATATGAATGAAAAGTACAAAAATTCCCTGACGAAGGAAACAAATAATAGACAAAATGAAAATTTAAAGGTTTCCAGAAAGGAGAACTTGAATCTACAGTTTGAAAGGATGCACTGTATACCCAGGAAAAATTAACATAGAGCCGTCGGCATTGCAGTGTATCCCAGTAAAGTTATTAGACTTAAAATGTAAAGAATTATTTGGACGGCCAGGCCAAAAGATCAACTAACTTATAAAAGGGGAAAATTTGGCTGTTCCTTATCATCAATCAACATGGGAGAAGACTGACAAAATCCTTAAGAAGAGTACGATTGACCCAAGGATTTTATATTCATTGAAATTGTATTTTTTTAAAAAACAAGTTTTGGGCTTCCCTGATGGCGCAGTGGTTGAGAGTCCGTCTGCCGATGCAGAGGACACGGGTTCATGCCCTGGTCTGGGAGGATCCCACATGCCAGGGAGCAGCTGGGCCCGTGAGCCATGGCCGCTGATCCTGTGCATCCAGAGTCTGTGCTCCGCAATGGGAGAGGCCACAACAGTGAGAGACCCGCGTACCGCAAAAAAAAACCAAACAACAAAAAAACCCAAGTTTTTAAATATAAGAACTTGAGAAAGAATATCCCCATGAACTCTTCTTGAGGAATCTAGTGAAAGACAAACTTCAGTCCACCAAGCGGTAACTGGAAAAACTCCAGCAAAAGAACCGTTAAAAGCATTGATCAAGTCTGTTTACCTGTAGATTAAAACAAATTTGGAGATTAGTGCAATAGAACAGAATGTGACGGTTATATGACCTGACAATATGAAATTATCTAACCGAATTTGAGAGGAGAAGAGGAAAGAAGATGGTAGTAAATTTAGAATATTCTTTCCTCATCTTTAATAGGTAGGGTTCAAAGGGTATCGTTTAAAGCTAACAGACAAACTACTGGAGGTTTAGGTATATTTAAGAGTACAAAGTTAAACAGGATGTAGTATGATGGACTAAAATAGGACAGTGGAGGGATGGCGCAAGAGAAGAAAATATCTTAATTTTATCATTTCTCATGGGGGATTAAATAGATACTGTCTAAAGAAATAAAGGCTTTCAGATATTAATAAAAGTAACCAATAGATTAGAAAATAAACCATCTGAAATATCAAAATATACACACAAAGGAAAATGAACAGTCTCTACAAAGGATAACAAAAATAATTGATAGAACTAAGGCCACTCTCTGTCATATCAGTAAATATAAATGGAAATTGGAGGTCATCAGCTTGGTCATCAGGAAGTCGAATCACATACTCCACTAATATGGTTCCCTAACAGAAGAGGCACTGCAGTGGGAGCGACACAACAGGACACTCCAGAGAAACGACAAAAATGCTCCCTCCATAAGAGGAAAAGCTTTAAAAATCCATCAGGCTCCTAGAGTGAGAAATTGTCTAATAGAACCAGTCGCATGAGACCTTCTCCCTGGTCCTTTCTTATGCTCGCTGCCTCAGAAACAGCAGCTGGCAGGTAGGGGAGGAAGTGAGGGGGAGAGAAGCAGCACCTGCTCCCCCAAAGGCGTGCTGCCCCGCAACTGGCCCTGCTGGTGGAGAGAGAATCTTCTTCAGATGAAAACTGAAGTGCCATTAAGCTACTGGACTGATCGTTTTCTTTTTAAAGTACCTAAACTCTTTTTGAAAGTTAATGCAGTTAATGCATAACTCATCAGTGTACAACTCGATGAATTCTTGTACATGTAACCAGCATCCAGACCAAGAAGTAGAATATTCCAGGAACCTATAAGGCTTCCTGATACTCTCTTTCAGTCACCTACTAGTGCTAGGAATCTGTATGTTTCCTCAAGTCCTCAGCTACCTGTTTACTGAAAACTATTTAGGAAAAAGTAACATATAATAGGTGAAACTAGCTACTTACAAAAGTCATCTGCCCTAATTTCATTTCTGAGGGTAATTAATGAATATAGCTTCATGTTTTAGATTTATTCCTTATCACTGCCATGTATGTTTGTTACGTTATCTAATACTTTTTCTAGTAACTCTTTTAAAAATAATTAATTATTTTGGCTGCTTTGGGTCTTCGTTGCTGCACGTGGCTTTCCTCTAGTTGCAGTGAGCTGGGGCTACTCTTCCTTGCGGTGCACAGGCTTCTCATTGTGGTGGCCTCTCTTGTTGCAGAGCATAGGCTCTAGGTGTGTGGGCTTCAATAGTTGTGGCACGTGGGCTCAGTAGTTGTGGCTCATGGGCTCTAGAATGCAGGCTCAGTAGTTGTGGCGCATGGGCTTAGTTGCTCCGCAGCATGTGGTTTCTTCCTGGACCAGGGCTCGAACCTGTGACTCCTCCATTGGCAGGCAGATTCTTAACCACTGTACCACCAGAGAAGCCCTCTAATAGCTCTTTTTACTGGAAAAATTTTAAGTCAGCATGATAAAATTAAATTTTCATTTAGCTTGATACATAAAGATATTTTGAGTATATATAGATATACATTCAAAATTTATTATTAATCTCCAAAATAGTTTTGCTGTTATTTGTTATTGGTCTTAGAAATTTTTCTACAAAATCACATGGTCACATCCTAACATTTTTTTTTTTTTTTTTTTGCCGTACGCTGGCCTCTCACTGTTGTGGCGTCTCCCGTTGCGGAGCACAGGCTCCGGACGCGCAGGCTCAGCGGCCATGGCTCACGGGCCCAGCCGCTCCACGGCATGTGGGATCCTCCCGGGCCGGGGCACGAACCCGTGTCCCCTGCATCGGCAGGCAGACTCTTAACCACTGCGCCACCAGGGAAGCCCACATCCTAACATTTTTATATGAGAATTGTGCCTTTGAATGAACTAGAGAAGGCTTACTTCCAGTTTTTTGTATATCATGCTTTCTTTTGAGATTCAATTACGTGTGCTCAAAACCAGTGCTGTTTTTCACTTATTATATGTTATAATTTAATGGCAAACAATTTTTCAAAAGGAGGTCAGGCACTTTCTATGATATCTAAACAAAATGTTAACAATAGCAGTTGACCTGGGGAGCCAAAATACCCAGAGTAGCAACAAGACAAGAATCTAATCAAGCAGAACTTTTCTTGAGTATTTGGCTAATTGAGAAGACACTCAACTGTAACAAAATTAAAGATTGGATCATTTCTTTGGAGACCTTTGAGAGAGAGGTAGAATAGCCATTCAGCTGGAAAGATCTCACAGTGAAATTGGAAAGAGAACAGAATGATATAATATAAGCCTATCAGGAAACCTAGTCAATCTTGATTTTACTCTAACAGCTGGGAGTTATTCTTTTCTTTTTTTCCTTAGGTATTTCCTTTAGGAACATTTATTATGAAAACATGGGGAAATGTTGGGGATTATAGTTATTTAGTAATTGAATTCAGAATTCAGTAATTCATTCAGCAGTTACTGAGCACTGTACTTTCCTAGGTTCCAGTTTTATGAAAGTGAATAGAACTCAGAAGTCAGTCTGGTAGGTGGGGAGACAAGTGCATATAATCCCACTGTGATGAAGATAAACCCAGGATGCCTTGGAAACACATAGGTGTGGCAGCTCATCCATATAAGGGTTGGGACCGGAGGCATAGGTAGGGTTTCCCCATGATTGGGTTTAGAAAGATGAGGAGGAATTAGAGGAGAAGAGGAAGAAAGCAGGAGTGTGCCACACTGAATGAGTGACATGGCCACAGCAAGCGACATGGGCTTTCAAGGAGTTCTAAGTGGTTGGGGCAGCTGAAGCTTAGGCTTCAAGCACTACAGGAGCCTTGAATGCTATATCAGAGCGTCCAGGCTTTATGTAGGGCAATGTGGAGCCCCTGAAGGATTTTACATGTACTCTATTTATGGGTCATATATTTCCCTCCTTTTGAAACGTAACATTCTGATGTTTTTCTGCTTTGTATTAAATGCATTCCTCACCCCCTCCCAACACCGACAGTATACAGTTTATCTATTAAATTCAGGTAGTGATGACAGAAGGAAGATAGAGCTGACTTTTTTGTCTTGCTGTTCACACCATTAGTACAAGAGACTGTTTAAGTGTAATAGATATGAAATGAGCAGAAAGATATTTTGAAATGTTTTGTGTTAGTTCTTTATGTATTTTTGTACATCCTGTAAGAATGTCATTCCCTATACGTTTTCAGGCACTTGTGAAACTTTAGGGGTATGAATTCCTTTTTAGGACTTGTGTGGATGTATTCTCATTATTAATTATTACTGAAGTGAAGAGGAAATGATATCAGCAGATGTGTGGAGCTTTTATTCGCCCTGAATACACTATTCATTTAGACAAAAGGATCATTTCTCAATTCAAATCAGAATATTCTAATTTAAGGCCTAAATCAGTTGTGTCATAATCTCTATGGAAACAAAGCTTTCTACTGTGTAGTAATTGCATAAATAACTCATTTCCCCTGGTAGATACACAAATTGTAGATGCATATGCTTTTTTTTCCATTCTGTCAAGAACTATCTTAAAATAGAAGAGACTTTAGCCAATGACATTTGTTTATATGTTTTATATATAACTTTAAACTTTATATAAAGTTTAAAATAGCTGTTCAAATTTCCTGCTTACGTGCATTTTTGTAAAATTGTTAAGACTTAAAAATTGTTGATGAGCTCACTTTCTTTTCCTGATTGAAATTCTGACGCAGAAGATTGAATTATCCTTCTTAGTTCTTAGCATATTAACATCATCTGCCTGTGCAAGGCTCTCTCCAGTTGGGTTGTCTAGTTTTGTCTCACTGATCTTCAGGCATTCATTATATATTATGGGTATGAGTCCTCTGTCGGTTATATGTTTTGCAAATACGTTCTCCCATTCTGTGACTTACCTTTTTAGTCCCTGACTGGGGTCTTTCGATGAACAAAATTCTTAATTTAAAAATCTAGCTTATCAATCTTTTCCTTTATGGTTATTGCTTTTTGTGTTTAAAAATCCTTGCCTACTTCCCAAGGTTCCTCTCTTTTTTTGTTGTTTGGTTTATTTATATCTGGTTCTCCACTCCCTCTGTGCCCACCATTCTAATGTGTTTAATGTATGTCATTTTGTTTTTATGTGTTCTTATAAAGTATGTACTGTTAATGTGCTTATGTATTTTAATTTATGTAAGTGGTATTGTATTACAGATCCCATTCTGTTTTCTTAAATTTTTCACTTAGCATATGCTTTTAAGATCTACCATATTGGAATTCCCTGGTGGTCCAGTGGTTAGGACTCTGAGCTTCCACCGTAGGGGGCACGGGTTCAATCCCTGGCCGGAGAGTTAAGATCCTGCATGCTACACGGTGTGGCCAAAAAAAAAAAAGAAAGAAAAGATCTACTATATTACTGTCCCCCAGTTAGACATACCCATATTGCTTGCAATTCCCTGCCACTACGCATAACCCTGGACAGGCATCTTTGCTCATGTCCCCTTAAAGATCTATGTGAATAGACCCAAAATTCTCACTTCTGGGACATAGGGTATGCATAGGCAGTTTTGGCTTAACCATAGTAATTGGTTCCTGAGCATCACATACTCTAAGTGAAAATTTCAACTAGGAGTCATTTCTTAACTGTTTTGAATGGGAAAAATTACAATTCATTATAAGTCAACTCAAAACCCTGAACTTATTTCCTAAAGCATAACTGTAACTTACTAAACCACTGTACATGAATAACAGTCTAGCATATTAGAATGTAAAATGCTTAAAATAACACTTTTTAATCACCAATAGTTACTAACAAGTGGTTGCTCTGAATGCGCTAATAAGGTCAATTTGCCTGCCCCCCTTCCCCTCCCCCCCATAACCTGTCAAAGGAAGCAGAGAGCGGTCTCAGGGAGGATGGTGCTGGGATGCCCTCTCTGCACCAGTTTCAGAGATGACATTCCCTTTGACACTCCCTGCTTTCCAGCACTCTTATACAGTTATGACTACTATGATCTAACAAGTATATTCGGATTGTAAATTGAGACTTCCTGCACATAATTTTGGTCAAAATGTATTAGACTTCTGGTTTCCAGTTCTGTACATAAGGAGCTTGGAAGTCAACACTCTGTCCTAACAACAATTAAAGCTGAACAGACTGAAAAGTTAACAACTGTTCTTAAATCCATAATAGAGGGGAAGACACAGGGTAAACTGTTGCCCCCGAGATTGGATAGCTAGGCAAATACAGGGAGTCACTGCTTACCAGAGACTCATGCAGAGAAACCTCCACACCAAACAGTGCCAGGTAGGAAAACCTGAACTGTGACTAGTGAATTGCTGGCAGCTCAGTGCAGGTAACTCAGAGTTAAAATCTCCAGGCGAACCATGGCATGGCGGCCCCCACAACATTGTGAAATTTACCTGCAGGAGCTTGACCAGATTCCCACAGTAAATAGCAGAAAAACATGTTATCTACAAGAAATCCACTTTATAAAAGCGCATATACATTAAAAGTAAAGTGGATAGAGAAAGATGTACCACGCTAACACTAATCAAAAGCAAGCAGACTAGCTACATTAATTTCAGACAGGGCGGACATCAAGGTAAGGAAAGTTATCAGGGATAAAGAAGGGTACTACATATGACAAAGAGGTCAACTCCCTAAGAAGTCACAACAATTCTTGATGTATATGCACCCAACAACAGAGCATCAAACTGCATCAGGCAAAAATCAATAGAACTGCAAGGAGAGATAGTGGATTCTTCTATCACAGTAGGAAACTTCAGCACCCCATTTCAGAAATGGACAAATCCAGCAGGCAAAACTATGGAACGACATAGTTGAACTCAACAGTACCATCAGTTAACTGGATGAAATTGACATCTATTGACTACTTTATCCAGCAACAGCAGAATGTACATTTTTCTTAAGCTCATATGGAACCCTCTCTAAGATAGACCACATTCTGGGCCACAACACCTTAACAAATTGAAAAGCATAGAAGTCATACAGTGTCCTCAGACCACAATGGAATTAAACTGGAAATCAATAACATAAAGGTAACTGGAAAATCCCATAATATGTGGAGATTAAACAGTACACTTCTAAATAACACATGGGTCAAACAAGAAATCTCAAGAGAAATTTTAAAATATTTTGAACTAAATGAAAATGATACAATTTATCAAGATTTGTGGGATGCAGCAAAAGCAGTGCTTAGAGAAAAATTTGTGGCATTGAATACATATATTGGAAAAGAGGAAAGATCTAAAATCAGTAATCTAAGTTTTCACTTTAGAAAACTTAGGGAAAAGGAAGAGCAAATTAAATCCAAAGTAAGCAGAAGAAAAGAAATAATAAGAATTAGAGCAGAAATCAATGAAATTGAAAACAGGAAATCAGTAGAGAAAATCCTTGAAACCAAAAGCTGGTTCTTTGAAAAGATCAATAAAATCTATAAGCCTCTATAGAAGGCTAACTAAAAAAGAGAGAAGACACAAATGATTAATATCAGAAATGAAGGAGTAGACTTCACTGCAGAGCCCACGGAAACTGAAAGGTTAGTAAAAGAATACTGTGAACCAGCTCTATGCCCACACATTTGATTACATAGATGAAATGGACAAATTCCTTCAAAGACACTATCTGCCAAAACTCACGTGAGAAGGAATAGATCTGAATAGACCTATATCTATTGAAGAAATTGAGTCAGTAGTTAATAACCTTCCACAGCAGAGAGCACCAGTCCTGTATGGTTTCATTGGTGAATTCTACCAAACATTTTTTTTAATTTGTATTTTCTATTGGAGAATAGTTGATTAATAATGTTGTGTTAGTTTCAGGTATACAGCAAAGTGATTCAGTTATACATATACATGTATCTATTCTTTTTCAACTTCTTTTCCAATTTAGGTTATTTCAGTATATTGAGCACAGTTCCCTGTGCTATACCATAGGTCCTTGTTGGTTATCTATATTAAATATAGCAGGGTGTACATGTCAGTCCCAAACTCCCAGTCTATCCCTTCTCTCCACCCTTCCCTCCTGGTAACCATAAGTTTGTTCTCTAAGTCTGTGAGTCTGTGTTTTGTAAATAAGCTCATTTGTTTCGTTTTTTAAATAGATCCTGCACATAAGCAATATCATATGACATTTGTCTTTGTCTGACTTACTTCACTTAGTATGATAATTTCCAGGTCCGTCCATGTTGCTGCAAATGGCGTTATTTCATTCTTTTATTTATTTGGCTGCACTGGGTCTTAGTTGCGGCTGCTGGGCTCCTTAGTTGCGGCTCGTGGGCTCTTTAGTCGCAGCTCACCAGCTACTTAGTTGCAGCATGTAGCTCCTCAGTTGTGGCAGGTGGGCTCCTTAGTTGCGGCTCGCCACCTCCTTAGTTGCAGCATGCGGGCTCCTTAGTTGTGACATGCGAACTCTTAGATGTGTCATGCACATGGGATCTAGTTCCCTCACCAGGGAGGATCGAACCTGGGCCCCCTGCATTGGGAGCATGGAGTCTTATACACTGCGCCACCAGGGGAGTCCCATTATTTCATTCTTTCCAATGGCCGAGTAATAGTCCATTGTATATATGTACCACATCTTCTTTTTTTTTTTTTAAATTAATTTATTTTTGGCTGCACTGGGTCTTTTTTTTTTTTTTTTGCGGTACGCGGGCCTCTCACTGTTGTGGCCTCTCCCGTTGCGGAGCACAGGCTCCGGACGTGCAGGCTCAGCAGCCATGGCTCACGGGCCCAGCCGCTCCACGGCATGTGGGATCTTCCGGGACCGGGGCACAAACCCGTGTCCCCTGCATTGGCAGGTGGACTCTCAATCACTGCGCCACCAGGGAAGCCCTGCATTGGGTCTTTGTTGCTGCGTGCGGGCTTTCTCTAGTTACAGCAAGAGGGGGCTACTCTTCGTTGTGGTGCGCGGGCTTCTCCTTGCAGTGGCTTCTCTTGTTTTGGAGCAGGGGCTCTAGGCGCTTGGGCTTCAGTAGTTGTGGCACACAGGCTCAGTAGTTGTGGCTTACGGGCTCTAGAGCGCAGGCTCCGTAGTTGTGGCGCACGGGCTTAGTTGCTCCACGGCATGTGGGATCTTCCTGGACCAGTGCTCAAACCTGTGTCCCCTGCATTGGCAGGTGGATTCTTAACCACTGCGCCACCAGAGAAGTCCATGTACCACATCTTCTTATCCATTCATCTGTCAATGGACATTTAGGTTGCTTCCATGTCTTGGCTGTTGTAGACAGCACTGCAGTGAACATTGGGGTGCATGTATCCTTTCAAACCATGGTTTCCTCCGCATATATGCCTAGGATTGGGATTGTGGGATCATATGGTAGCTCTGTTTTTAGTTTTTTAAGGTACCTCGATAACTGTTCTCCATAGTGGGTATACCAGTTTACATTCCCACCAACAGTGTAGGAGAGTTCCCTTTTCTCCACACCCTCGCCAGCATTTCTTGTTTGTAGATTTTTTTTCCCTTTTGCAGTATGCGGGCCTCTCAACTGTTGTGGCCTCTCCCGTTGTGGAGCACAGGCTCCGGACACGCAGGCTCAGCAGCCGTGGCTCACGGGCCTAGCTGCTCCGCGGCATGTGGGATCTTCCCAGACCGGGGCACGAACCCATGTCCCCTGCATCGGCAGGCAGACTCTCAACCACTGCGTCACCAGGGAAGCCCTGTTTGTAGATTTTTTGATGATGGCCATTCTGACTGGTGTGAGGTGCTCTCTCATTGTAGTTTTGATTTGCATTTCTCTAATAATTAGCGATGTTGAGCATCTTTTCTTGTGCCTCTTGGCCATCTGTATGTGTTCTTTAGAGAAATGTCTATTCAGGTCTTCTGCCCATCTTTTGATTGGGTTGTTTTTTTTGATATTAAATGGCATGAGCTGTTTGTAAATTTTGGAGACTAATCCCTTCTAGGTTACATTGTTTGCAAATATTTTCTCCCATTCTGTGGATTGTCTTTTCATTTTGTTTATGGTTTCCTTAGCTGTGCAAAAACCTTTGAGTTTAATTAGGTTCCATTTGTTTATTTTGTTTTTATTTCCATTACTCTAGGAGACGGATTGAAAAAGATATTGCTGCGATTTTTGTCAAAGAGTGTTCTGCCTATGTTTTCCTCTAAGAGTTTTATAGTATCTGGTCTTAAATTTAGGTCTTTAATCCATTTTGAGTTTACTCTTGTGTATGGTGTTAAAGAATGTTCTAATTTCATTTATTTTTAAGTGTAGCTGTCCAGTGTTCCCAGCACCATTTATTGAAGAGACTGTCTTTTCTTCATTGTATAGTCTTGCCTCCCTTGTTGTAGATTAATTGACCGTAGGTGTGGGGGGGTTTATTTCTGGGCTTTCTATCCTGTTCCACTGATCTGTATTTCTGTTTTTGTGCCAGTACCATACCATTTTGATGACTGTAGCTTTGTAGTATAGTCTGAAGTCCGGGTGCCTGATTCCTCCAACTCTGTTTTTCTTTCTGAAGATTGCTTTGGCTATTCAGGATCATTTGTGTTTCCATACAGATTTTAAGATTTTTTTGTTCTAGTCCTGTGAAAAATGCCATTGGTAATTTGATAGGGATTGCACTGAATCTGTAGATTGCCTTGGGTGGTATAGTCATTTTGACAATATTGATTCTTCCAAAGAAGGACACTACATAATGATCAAGGGATCAATTCAAGAAGAAGATAAAACAATTATAAATATATATGCACCCAGCATAGGAGCACCTCACTATATAAGGCAAATATTAACAGTCATAAAAGGAGAAATCAACAGTAACGCAATAATAGTGGGGTACTTTAACACCCTACTTTCATCAATGGACAGATCATCCAGACAGAAAATAAATAAGTAAACACAGGCCTTAAATTACACATTAGACCAGATGGACTTAATTGATATTTATAGAGCATTGCATCCAAAAGCAGCAGAATGCACATTTTTCTCCAGTGCACATGGAACCTTCTCCAGGATTGATCGCGTGTTGGGCCACAAAGCGAGCCTCAGGAAACTTAAGAAAATTGAAATCATATCAACCATCTTTTCTGACCACAGCACTTTGAGATTAGAAATCAACTATAAGAAAAAAGCTGTAAAAACCACAAATACATGGAGGCTAAACAGTATGCTACTAAACAACCAGTGGATCACTGAAGAAATCAAAGAGGAAATCAAAAAATACCTAGAGACAAATGAAAACATAAGCACGATGATCCAAAAACCGATGGGTTGCAGCAAAAGCAGTACTAGCAGGGAAGTTTATAGCAATACTGTACAATCTTATCTCAGGAAACAAGAAAAATCACACATAAACAAACTAACCTTACACCTAAAGCAGCTAGAGAGAGAAGAAGAAACAAAACCCAAAGCTAGTAGAAGGAAAGATATAAAGATCAGAGCAGAAATAAATGAAACAGAAACGAAGAAAACAATAGAAAAGATTAATGAACTAAAAGCTGGTTCTTTGAAAAGATAAAAAAAATTGATAAACCTTTAGCCAGACTCATCAAGAAAAAAAAGGAGAGGGCTCAAAGCAATAAGATAAGAAATGAAAAAGGAGAAGTTACAATGGACACCACAGAAATACAAAGGATCGTTAGAGACTACTACAAGCAACTATATGCCAATAAAATGGACAACCTGGAAGAAATGGGCAAATTCTTAGAAAGGTACAACCTTCCAAGACTGAACCAGGAAGAAATAGAAAATATGAACTGACCAATCACAAGTACTGACATTGAAACTGTGATTAAAATACTCCCAACAAGGGAATTCCCTGGTGGTCCAATGGTTAAGACTGCGGTTTCACTGTCGAGGGCCCAGATTCAGTCCCTGGTCGGGGAACTAATATCCCGCAAGCTGTGTAGCAGCACAGCCAAAGAAAAACAAAAACCAAAACCTCTCAACAAACAAAAGTCCAGGACCAAATGGCTTCACAGGCGAATTCTATCAACATTTAGAGAAGAGTTAACACCTCTCCTTCTGAAACTATTCCAAGAAATTGCAGAGGAAGGAATACTCCCAAACACATCTGTGAGGCCACCATCACCCTGATAACAAAAACAAAGATACCACAAAAAAGAAAATTATAGGCCAATATCACTGATGAACATAGACGCAGAAATCCTCAACAAAATACTAGCAGTCTGAATCCAACAATACTTTAAAAGGATCATACACCATGATCAAGTGGGATTTATCCCAGGGATGCAAAGATTCTTCAGTATTCGCAAATCAATCAGTGTTACACCACATCAACAAACTGAGGAATAAAAACCATATGATCATTTCTACCAAACATTTAAGGAAGAAATTATACCAGTTCTCTCCAATCTCTTTCAGAAGATAGAAGGAGAGGGAGTACTTTCTAACTCATTCTATGAAGCCAGCATTTCCCTCATGCCAAAACCAGACAAAGACGTTACAAGAAAAGAAAAACTGTAGACCAACATCTCTCCTGAACATAGATGCAAAATTTTTCAACAAAGTATTAGCAAATCAAATAAAAAAGATATAAACAGACCCAGGTAAACAAGACTGCTCCTACATCAGAAAATTAATCCACAACATCAACTGACTAAAAAAGAAAAATCACATGATCATATCAGTAGAGAAAACGTTTGACAGAATCCAAAACCCATTCATGATAAAAGTCGCTCAGCGAACTGGGAGTAGAGGGGAACTCCCTCAACCTGATAAAGAATACCTGCAAAAAACCTACAGCTCATATCATACTTAAATGGTGAGAAACTTGAAGCTTTCCTGTTAAGATCAGGTACAGGGTAGTGATTTCCCCTTTCACCACTTCTTTTTAACATCATACTGAAAGTCCTTGCTAATGCAAAAAGTCAAGAAAAGGATATAAAAGGTATACAGCTTGGGAAGGAAGACATAAAACTGTCATTGTTCACAGATGACATGATTGTATAGAAAATCCAAAACAACAGACAGAAGAACTCCGGAAACTAGTAAGTGATTATAGCAAGGTTGCAGGATACACGACTAATATACAGAAGTCAATTGCTTTCCTATATACTAACAATGAGCAAGCAGAATTTGAAAATAAAAACACAATACCAGGGGCTTCCCTGGTGGCGCAGTGGTTGAGGGTCCGCCTGCCGATGCAGGGGACGCGGGTTCGTGCCCCGGTCTGGGAGGATCCTGCATGCCGCGGAGCGGCTGGGCCCGTGAGCCATGGCCGCTGAGCCTGCGCGTCCGGAGCCTGTCCTCCGCAGCGGGAGAGGCCACAGCAGTGAGAGGCCTGCGTAACGCATAAAAAAAAAAAAAAAAAAAAAAAAAAAAAACACAATACCATTTACATTAGCACCCAAAAAACAAAAAAAAAAACTTAGGTATAAATCTAACAAAATATGTACGAGATCTATATGAGGAAAACTAAAAAATTCTGAAGAAAATCAAAGATGAACCAAGTAAATGGAGAGATATTCCATGTTTGTGGGTAGGGAGGCTCAATACTGTCAAGATGTCAGTTCTTCCCAACTTGATCTATAGATTCAATGCAATCCCAGTCAAAATCTCAGCAAGTTACTTTATGGATATTGACAAACTGATTAAAGCATTTACATGGAGAGGCAAAAGACCCGGAATAGCTATATAATATTAAAGAACAAAGTTGGAAGCCCAGAAATAGGCACACATAAATATAGCCAACTGATCTTTGACAAAGAGCAAAGGCAATACAATGGAACAAAGATAGTCACTTCAACAAATGGTGCTGGAACAACTGGACAGCCATATCCAAAATAATGAATTTACATACAGATGTCACACCCTTTACAAAAATTAACTCAAGGTGGATCATAGGCCTAAAAGTAAAATGTAAAACTGTAAAACTCCTAGAAGATAACATAGAAGAAGACCTAGATGACCTTGGTTATAGTGATGCTTTTTTAGATACAACACCAAAGATGTAATCCATGAAAGAAATAATTGATACACTGGACTTCATTAAAATTAAAAACTTCTGCTCTGTGAAAGACAATATCAAAAGAATTAGAAGACAAGCCACAGACTGGGAAAAATATATGCAAAAGATATGTCTGATAAAGGACTGGTGTCCAAAATGTATAAAGAACTCTTAAAAATGCAACAATTAGAAAATGAACAATCTGGTTAAAAAATGGGCCAAAGACCTTAACAGCCACCTCCGAAGAAGATATGCAGATGGAAAATAAGCATATGAAAAGATGCCCAACATCATGTGTCCTCAGGGAAATGCAGATTAAAACAACAGTAAGATACTACTCTACACCTATTTAAATGGCCAAAATCTGGAACACTGACAACACCAAATACTGACCAGGATGTGGAGCAATGGGGTTGGAGGGTGCAAACAGTGCTAGGGGGAATGCAAAATGGCATAGCCACTTTGGAAGACAGATTGGCAGTTTCTTACAATACTAAACATACTCTTATCATACGATCTAGCAATTGCTCTCCTTGGTATTTACCCAAAGGAGTTGAAAACATATCTATACAAACACCTGCATAAGGATGTTTATAGCAGCTTTATTCATAAGTGTCAAAACTTAGAAGCAACCAAGATGTCCTCCAGTAGGTGAATGGATAAATTTTGGTACATCCAGACAGTGGAATATTATTCAGTACTAAAAAGAAATGAGCTATCAAGCCACAAAAAAGACATGGAGGAACCTTAAATCCGTATTACTAAGTGAAAGAAGCCAATATGAAAAGGCTACATACTTGTATGATTCCAACTATATGGTAGTCTAGAAAAGGCAAAAAACTATGGAGACAATAAGAAGATAAATGGTTGCCAGTGGTAGGGGGTGGGGAGAGATGAACAGGTAGAGTACAGAGGATTTTTAGGGCAGTGGAAATACTCTATAGGATATTATAATGGATACACATCACTGTATATTTGTCCAAACCCATAGAATGTACAACACCAAGAGTGAACCCTAAGGTAGAGTATGGATTTGGGGTGATTATGATGCATCAGTGTAGGTTCATCCTTGGTTAAAAAATGTATTGTTCTGGTGAGTGATGTTAATGATGGCAGAGGCTGTGCCTGTGTGGGGGCAGGGGGTATAATGGAAATCTTTGTACCTCCCTCTTAATTTTGTTGTAAACCTAAAACTACTCTGAAAAACGTCTCAAAAATATATTTAGTTTGGAGGACGTAGATATACATTTTAGAAATATAAATACCAGACAACTTCTGGTCAAGATTTTACCTTAGGACTTCCCTGGTGGCACAGTGGTTAAGAATCCTCCTGCCAATGCAGGGGACACGGGTTCGAGCCCTGGTCCGGGAAGATCCCACATGCCGCGGAGCAACTAAGCCCGTGCGCCACAGCTACTGAGCCTGCACCCTAGAGCCTGCAAGCCACAACTGCTGAGCCCGTGCACTGCAACTACTGAAGTCTGCGCACTCTAGGGCCTGCGTGCCACAGCTGAGTTTGGAAACCCACTTTCTGTCAAAACCTACGTTTTTAGCTTCCATACCTAGTAAGGATTTCTTCATTGCTCTAGAACCAAACTAGGGGCACCGTGAATGCTCATGTATCCCCTTTCACTAGTGATAATGGCTACTTGCTATGGAGCACTAAACTGTATGCCAGGCACCATGCAGAGAGCTGCATATCTGTTACTCATTTCATCTTCACAGTCACTAATTACCAGGTGAGATTTAGCAAAGTGAAGAAACTTGCCTAAAGTTACAGTTTTTCAGGGGAGAGGGGTCAGAGTTCAAACCCCTATGTGTCCCACCTCAGGAATACTGGTGAAGGGAAGTTTGGATGATTCTGGATAATTCACTGTGTTGCGTGGGTTGTCATTCTCAGTGTAATCCCCTTCAGACAGCACTGAGGTCCATTAAGCAAACCCAGTAAAATCTAGGCTGGGGCTTGCAGTCAGGTTTGTGGGAGTGGTCAGGTAGGCGGGCAAGCAGCTGTGGAGCCTTCTGAATAAGGCTCACTGCTGTCTGAGTGTGCAGGGTGTGAGATAAACATGACTGATAAATGTAAATATGCCTGAAATAGACTTGTCCCGGAGAGAGGCAGGATGCTAATTTATTAATTTATAAGTTAGGAGTATTCCTTTTGATACCTAGATCATCCACGCCTGCTAGATTCAGTTTTTCTCCGGGAAGGAGCTGAATCAATAAGCACTGACTTCTCAACCTCTGGCTTCCCTCTGCTGGGCTGCCTGTACACCCTCCTCATTCTGATGGGAAGATCCAAGTGGTCAGTCTTCTCTTTTTGGAGGGGGTGGGGAAGAAGTAGATTCTGGTCTTGCCTCCATGATGTTATAGCTAGATTTCTGCAGTTGGATTTGAGGATTCTTAAATTTCACTGACACAGTGAAAGAGAGGCTCATGGGTTGGCTTAATCCTTCAGTTGGCTATCCTCAATTTTTCTGGGTTGATTCTGTTTTCACCTTCAGAGGCAGTCTCCTTGCAGGGTTTCTAGAAAACCTTTATTTGTCCCCTGTATCAACTACATTAACGTAATATTTAAGAAGTGGGTCCTATTTTGTACAGTATTTCATTAACTGTGATGTTAATGGTTCTTATTAGAGATTACCTAAGTGCTCTGAAAGAAACAGCTCTTTGGAAAAATATAGTTTTAAAAATGCCTCTGTGTGTGTAAAATTATAGTTTCATAGCAAAAACTTCTTGGAAAACCTTTTCTGTAGATATTTAGAATTTATTGGGCATTTGCTCACTGTCAGGAATTGTGATAAGCTCTTTATTTTATTTAGTTAGTTAGTTAGTTAGTTATTTACGTTACGCGGGCCTCTCACTGTTGTGGCCTCTCCCGTTGCGGAGCACAGGCTCCGGACGTGCAGGCTCAGCGGCCATGGCTCACGGGCCCATGCGCTCCGCAGCACGTGGGATCTTCCCGGACCGGGGCACGAACCCGTGTCCCCTGCATTTGGCAGGCAGACTCTCAACCACTGCACCACCAGGGAAGCCCCGTGATAAGCTCTTTAAATGGTTCATTTAATCCAGACACCATTTTTTGCCCAGCACTATGGGTTTGGAAAAAAAGGACCTGAACGGTTTCACCCTAGCATGTGACTTGATTTTGGCATCCAATTGAGATAACATATAAAAGCCTTCTTGTAAATATGTGCTGTTTAAATTGACTGAAGGGCATATTAAGACCAGGTAAGGGAGAAAAAAGAGACTGGGACATTGAGGATGGATAATGGAGTATTTTGCTTGCTCTGGGAGAAGGACCAGGGGAAGCAGCTAGGAAGGAGCTTTACCTCAGGGTAGATCTTGGTGCCATCTTGTGGGTGGATCTGGAAAGGACCAAGCAGATCCACACCAGCTTCTACTAGGATGCCCTGCAGAACCCCAAATTTCCACACAACACTGACGTAAAACTTCAAGTCAGATATCAGAATTCTGGTCTTGGAATCGGTGGATTTGGTTGTGTTCTGTCCATTAGCAAGTCCTGATCACTCCACCTGCAAAACACACCCCAGATTTCATCTGCTCATCTCTGTGGCAACTGCTAGGCCAGGCTACCATCGTCTCTCACTTGGACTACTACAGAAGCTTCCTTACTGTCTCTTTGCCTCTACTCTCACTCTCTTACTGACTGTTTTCCACAGGTAGCCAAAGGGATCATTCATTCATTTATTTTATTATTATTATTATTGGCTGTACTGCACAGTATGCAGGAGTTTAGTTCCCCGACCAGGGGTCAAACCCGGGCCCCCTGCATTGGGAGCGTGGAGTCTTAACCACTGTACTGCCAGGGAAGTCCCCAAAGGGATCTTAAAAAAATAAAAATCAGATCATATCATTCCCTTGTATAAAACTTTCTAGTGGCTCTTCATGAAATTTAGAATAAAACCCAGTTTTCTTGTTCTGGCTTAGAAAACTCCGCATCTTACAGCTCCTGCCTAGCCGTGAGCTCATCTCGGCACTCTTCCCTCTCCTTTCCTCAAATGTCCACCCTGTTCCCACCTTCGGTCCTGTGCTCTGCCTGGTGCTCCCTCCACTCGTGGTGTGGCTGACTCCTCGTCATTCAGATCTCGCCTTCCACAGTTCCCCCTCAGAGAGGCCTTCCTTGACTCTGATTCAAAACAGCAACCCAGTTACTCTCCGTCAAACCCCTCCCTGCTGTGTAGCAATATTATCTGTCTTGTTCTCTGTTGAATGCCCAGTGCGTAGGAAACCATCTGATACATAGTGAGTGTTCAACAAAGATTTGTCAAATGGATGGATGCTGCTTTCCAGGTTCTTGGTCTTATTTCAGCTAGATACAGGTTAGGGTCAGGTAACTTTAGGCCTTTCCCAGTGAAGCATGAAAAGACCACAGGGGGCTTCCCTCGTGGTGCAGTCGTTGAGAATCCGCCTGCCAATGCAGGGAACACGGGTTCGTGCCCCGGTCCGGGAAGATCCCACATGCCGCGGAGCGGCTGGGCCTGTGAGCCATGGCTGCTGAGCCTGCGGGTCCGGAGCCTGTGCTCCACAACGGGAGAGGCCACAACAGTGAGAGGCCCGCGTACCGCAAAAAAAAAAAGAATCCACCTGCCAATGCAGGGGACACAGGTTCACGCCCTGGTTCGGGAAGATCCCACATGCCATGGAGCGACTAAGTCCGTGTCCCACAACTACTGAGCATACACTCTGGAGCCCGTGAGCCACAACTACTGAAGCACACGTGCCTAGAGCCCGTGCTCCACAACAAGAGAAGCCACCGCAATAAGAAGCCCACGCACTGCAAGGAAGAGCAGCCCCCACTCTCTGCAACTAGAGAAAGCCTGCGCGCAGCAACGAAGACCCAACGCAGCCAAAAATAAATAAATAAATTTATTATTAAAAAAAAAAAAAGACCACAGGAAAGTTTCTGTGAATTGGGCCCAGTTCCCACCATTGCCACTTACCAGCGCTTTAATAATACGGCTCTGAGCTTCAGTTTGGTCATCAATAAAATGGAGTTAATGAGCTTCCCTTACTCATAGGGTAAGGACTAAATTGGATTTAAATATGATTGGAAGCAAAGTCTTTAGCACATACTAGACACCTTCTTTCTATATTAAATCTGCACCATGTTGTCATAATTTACGTTTTCCCCTTCTCCTACTCAGGACAGGGTAGGCATTTGGTCTTTGCACTCTCAGTACCTACCCCTGTGCTTGGCTTATAACATAGTAAGTAGGTGGTCCACAAATGTCTGGGTTAATTTTGACACTCCCCACCTAAGAACTGGTGTCTCCTGACTCTTGTCCAGGCTGTGCCCCTTTGATCAATTTACCACTCTTTGCCCAGAGAGAGACAAGATGGCCACTGGCTGTACAGGGAAAGCCTGGAGGGACAGTATGGCTCAAGACAAAATCTGATTTATGTCTTTGCTATAGTTCCTAGGTTTGTAAACAATTAATATATAAATTGATCCCAGCATAACTTTCTGTTTCTAATAAAGGGATGTAGGAAAAAGATCACATGATTCATTTGTGGTTCCTAGTGCTTAGGCTTTTCCTAAGATTGCTTCCTTCCTTTCTGTTCCTTTACAATATAAAGTATATATGAAAATACTCTGAAAACTGGAAGTGCTGTATTATATACATGTGTATATGTATAAGCTGGTATGAGTATGATTTTTAGATAAATGGTTCAAAAAGATTAGCTCATTGTAAAGCAATTATACTCCAATAAAGATGTTAAAAAATAAATATATTACATTTTCAAAAGACTTAGTAAAATAAAAATTTAAATACAGAGATAAAAAAAGATTAGCTGTTGAGCATTCATTCATTCAGAAGTATTTTTTGAATGTCTGCCATATGCTAGGCACTGTTTTGGGTATTGGAAATATAGCAATAAGTAAAGCAGATAATCCCTGTCTTTGTAGAACTTGCATTCTCATGGGAGAGACACTCCTTTAATAAGAAGATAATAAAATATGTAGTGGGGCAAATGGTAACTAAAGCTGCAGAAAAAAAAAAAGCAGGTAAGGGGAGGGTCAGGGGAGTAGAATATTTAGACAGGTTGGAATTATATATCTCTTTCCTCTCCTACCCCCACTGGTGATCAAGATTGGTAACATAGTAACTTTGCCCTGCAGTTAGGTCAGTTAGGCAAACAAAAGAAAACTGATAGGTGGTTCATCAAGGTGTCTAATAATAACGTATTTCAGATTTCCATCAGCCATGTTAACAAAAAATTACTTTAAAATAATAAAATACAGACATCATTCTTATCTGATATCCCAATTTAACAGTCTTTTTTAACAATAAATCTTAATAAATATATAAATATTTAAAAACCCAAAAGACTAAATTCAACAAATTGTATAATTACTGATATCAGTTCATGAATATATTATTGTTCCTGTATTACCTAAAAATATCAGTTGCTTTTGAAGCTGAAAGCTATTATTAAACTGATTTGAAAATGACTATTCCCTTCTAAATATTAATGTGAAAAATAATTATTAAGAGGGCTATGGCCTGAAGCATTAGGTCAGTTTGATTCTGATTTTCATACACAAAGAAAGGATGAGTACACGAATTCTAGTAGTTCCGATCCCCTTATCCAGAGCAGTTGGGAAGTTGTTTACTCTTTGAGGGCCCACTGCTGACGTCTGCTCACTGAGTAATGTCATCAGATTTCCTGGTGGTGGTTATTTTGGGGGGGGGGCAGTGGTAAGTAATTGTCCGGCTCTGCTGGGACACCGCTTGACAGAGGTCCTGAGAGCCGGATATACCCCGTAGACAGGATGTAAGGTTAAAATGCAATCTAGTTAAGTAAATAAAGAAAGTATTCAATGGTAAAATAGAATTGCTGAAACATTCATGTTTTAAAATGATACTGCTAAAATTATACTGAAGTAGAATCCATGCTCTTTAAAAAAATTAATCTATAGCTTCTTTTATTTCTTAGAATTAATGCGGCAGTGAGTTATTTTTACAAGTTGAGATCATAAAGTTACTCTGTAAAAGTTATTTCACCCACTTTGGGTGTAGACCATGTACTCAGAATTGTTTTCCCAGGAAGAATGAGACTTTTGCCCTTAGCTGTCCATTCTTTTTATTTATTATTTATTTATTTATTTAACATCGTCATCGGAGTATAATTGCTTTATGTTGTTGTGTTAGTTGCTGCTGTATAACAAGGTGAATCAGCTATACGTATACACATATCCCTATATCCCCTACCTCTTGTGTCTCCCTCCCACTCTCCCTATCCCACCCATCTAGGTGGTCACAAAGCATGAGCTGATCTCCCTGTGCTATGCAGCTGCTTCCCACTAGCTATCTGTTTTACATTTGGTAGGGTATATATGTCAGTGCCACTCTCTCACTTCGTCCCAGCTTACCCTTCCCCCTCCCTGTTTCCTCAAGTCCATTCTCTACATCTATGACTTTATTCCCGTCCTGCCCCTAGGTTCTTCAGACCACTTTTTTTTTTTAGATTACATATATATGTGTTAGCATATAGCTGTCCATTCTTTTATCTCGTCCCTCAGCTTGTGACCGACACTATATAGTATGTGTTTTTTAAAATCAAGCTAGTCGTTAACATTTTAAAGTTTTATTAATTATTATAGCCTTTAGCTTATTTTTCTCCTCCTGGTTTCCTTAAGTTTGTAGTGTTGACTTTCTCAAATTTAGTGATTTGAAAGCTTAGTATATTAATTCTTGTTTCATGACAGAAAGATCTAAGACTGTGAATGTTGCCTCTGAGTAAAATTTACTAGTATCCTGTAGGTTTTATTACATGACATTCTCATTTTTATTATTTTCCAAGCAATCTGTAGGCATAGTTTGCATTTCCCTCTCTGATCCGGCAGTTATATGAGTTTAAAAATTTCCAAGGAGGGGGTATTTTTTCTGTTTTTAATTTTGGTTTGATTGCCTTATGGTTGGAAATAAAGGCTGTACAAGGAATATGTTTTAAAGTTTTCTTTGTGACCTAGTATGTTTTTACAATATTTATAAATATTTTCTTTCTGTCCGTTCAGACTTTATCTTTTGTCTCCTTGATCCTTCATAGCAAATTTCATGAGTATCCTCTGTGAGAGGCTGCAGCCGCCGTTTCACACAGAGGACCCAAGTGCTGTCCAGCAACCGCTTCATCCTAGGCAGTGGCACAGCCCTCCTGTTGATGGGTTTTCTGGTTTCTTTTGTGCAATTCCACCCTGCCCCAACACTGTAGAAAATCAGCAAAATGATTTCCCTTCTTTTTCCTGTCATTTTGTTCCTTCTCTTTCTTTTTCCTGAGTAGTTTCACTGTCTTCTCCAAGCAGTAGGCCTGTATCATTTCTTGTTCTTTCATTCATTCATTTCTTTAAACTTTATTCATAAAAACCAACAAAGAAGTCATTGTTCTTTAAACTTTGTTCATAAAAACCGACAAAAAAGTCATTGCAAGTATGATTACGTAGAGCACATCTCTCTCTTTTAAGACTCTCTTGGACCTCCTGGATCATATTCCGTCAGAAATTCTGGCTTTGGCATCCAGCTGTGCCTCTTGATGAGGCCGGTGACTGCCCAGCTCTGGAGGATAGACGGTGCTGTGGGATGTCTGTGCTCACCCTTCCACCCTACTGCAAAGCCCTCCTCCTCAGTCTCAGGTCTAGAGTAGTAGCGACCCTCATTCTACACCTTCTGAGAGGTGAAGTTACTACAAAGCAAATCAGAAACTGAGCCAGTGTCCCATAATTAGTAGACATCAGCTTCTAGCAGTTAAAAATATACATGGACTTCCTCCATCACTAAGCAGGTTTTGTTGCACGTGTTTACTGTAGGAGAGATTACTGCTTGAGGGGAGAGATGGGAGGTGGCAGGCAGTTAGGAAGTATCTTGTGAGAAGGTTTATAGTTCTGCTGCTGCTGTGTTTTAGGTATGAAATCACACCCGTCACCCAGAGGCCTGGAGTAGGGTAGGGATCCCCTCAACACATATATACAGTGTTTCTGGAAAAATTGCAAAATGTGTCTCTTCCTCCAGGTAGCAACCCAAGGCCAGGGTTTATGGCTTGGGACTGGATTTTAGCTCTCCATTCTCCCTCCCTTGTGCTCCTTTGTGCAGTGCACAGACTTCCCAAACCTTCCAGTGGCCCTGGGTTTGCAGCACAGTTTATAAAACTAAACAGACTGGTCAGTGGAATCCCAGATGCCACTTGCTGCTTTGTGGCCTTAAACAAAGTACTTGGAACCTCAGCTTTCCAATGTAAACTCTCAACATGTTGCAGAGGTTCAGCGAGATAACGTATGTTCAGCCCTTAGCACAGTGCCCAGTATATGCTGAGCCCTCCGTTGGCGCTATGATTCTATTACTTGTTGGGGTTTGGTTATGACACTGTATTTATCTTTGTGTGTTAAGTTCTCAAATAGATAAGCTTCTTTTTTTTTTTTTTGGCCGCACCACAAGGCTTGTGGGATCTTAGTTCCCCGAACAGGGATCAAACCCGGGCCCCCCAGCAGTGAGAGTACAGAGTCCTAACCACTGGACCACCAGGGAATTTCCCAATAAGCATTTATTGATAAGCACCGTGCTTGTCTGTAAAATGAAAGTGTTAACCGTTTCTCAACAAGGAGTCTTTGAGGTCCCATGGTTCTGATAGCTGGATTTCTTTTTTTGTGTGTGTGCCATGTTAGATGTAAGATTTCAATGTCCATCAGGGGAAAGATGGGAGTAGATGTGGAAGAAACCAATGTTCGTTCGGTGTCTAATCTTTGGGGGCTCTTTATATTGTAATCTCACGTGATCTCTGTAACACATGAGGAATTGAGGCCGAAGGTTGGGTAATTCACTTAGAGTCACACACAGCTAGGAAAAGAAAAGCCGGGATCAGACTCATTTTATGTGTCCTTCTCTGCTCTCCACCTTTCCTGGGGTTTATAAGGAGATAACTGAGATCCCTGTGTCTAATAAGTATTTACGTAATTTTTCTCTAGAGTAGAAATTTCATTTTCATCTGTGGCACTGATGAGAGAAAAATTTAAGCAAGCTTATCTTTTTTTTTTTCATTTTTAAGCAGATCTTTTTCTTGCAGGTAGCAGTAGCTGATATACAATTTGGCCCCATGAGATTTCATCCAGATCAGCTCCAGGTAATAATATACCATGCTGTAATTTTCACCTTGATTTTCTTTAAAGACGGGGAGGGAGAGGGTCTAAAGTTATACATTGAAAATAATCTTCGGTTTTAGATAAAATATTGGATCAATATTGAATTCCCTGAACTTGATAGCAGTACTACAGTTATATCAGGGAATGTACTTTTCTTAGAAATACACATTGAGGTATTTAGAGATGAAATGTCTGCAACCTACTTTAAAAGGTTCAGCAATAAAATAATATGTATAATTGTGTGTGTGTGTACGTGTGTAGTACGTATGTGGAGAGAGAGAAAGCAAAGGTGGCAAAATGTTAACAATTGATGAAACTAGAAGAAGGGTGTTCTGGCATTTATTGTCATTCATGACTTTTTGTAGGTTTTAAATTTTCCAATATAGAGAGTAAAAGCATGGTCTGCTCTGTTACTGAATCAGCTTTAGCAGAGAGAAAATATCTATAAATTTTCTAATCCAAAATATTAAAATAACCAATTGAAATTTAGCTCCAGCGTTACTTGGTGCTTCCTGTACACAAACGCATGCTCACTGTTACATTTTTTAAAATGTGAAAAGGACTGGCAGAAATGTGCTCTTGGGACTTCCCTAGTGGTCCAGTGGTTAAGACTCCACGCTCCCAATGCAGGGGGCCTGGGTTTGATCCCTGGTCAGGGAACTAAGATCCCACATGCTGCCCAGCACAGAAGAAATGTGCTCTCTTAACTCTTTGCACTTGTGGTATTTGTGCACCTGGGTAAGCTTAGAGGGACTGAGTCTTGGGGAATGGGGTTTCTGTCAGCTTTGCAGTCTCTTTCCCTTAGGCTGTCCCACCTTGACTGTACCACGTACCACAGTTGCCCCGTTAGTGTGAGTGTGAAGGGATGGAGCAGTGTGCTCCTGTCCCAGGTTTGGCATGGCGGCTTGACTGCGCAGGGGAAAGGGCAGCAGACGCAGGCCTCACCCATCCAGGCCAGGTGCGAGGACAGCCAGCTGTTTCTTGCACCTGGCGCTATTCTTGTATCACCACACGGGCAGTTTTTGAACTGTAACGTTTTGGTCTACTTTAAGTCTCCTCTCTTATAATCAAAGCAATTTTTTTTTTTTAACTTGGAGGAGTTACATAAAGTCTTGAGTCAGAATACTTAAATGTATTATTTAAAGTATTAAGTATTCTGGGAGTTTGACTGAAATATTGGTGTTTGCCATCTAAGGACTTACCTAGTTAAGTTACTGTTAACTAAAATAAATATTTGTGTTTTTTAATTGACTCAGTTTTAAGATAAAGTACTTAATCAAGTCTTTGTTGAGTTCTTCCAGTGGGCTTATTAGCAAAAGAAATAAGCATATGATCCATGCACTGACTTCCAGACTAAGAACAGATAGAATAGCACTCATTTCAGGGAGCTGAGTGATAACGTCCCAGAGTTACGTGTAGGAAAAGGATTTATTCAACAGATCGTTATGCTCACATCTGTGTACTTGCCTTGAAAACACTTGGGAGTTTTCTGTGGCTTGTTAAGAAATGACAATTCTAACGACACCTTTCTTTTTTTTTTTTTTTAAAAGTGTTCATGCTTTTTTGATTCAGGTACTTTTAGTGTTTCCCAAAGAAGATAAACAGTGTAATGGATTCTGTAGGGCATGTGAAAAAGCAGGGTTTAAGTGTACAGTTATCAAGGAGACTCAGACGGCCCTTGCCTGTTTCCTGGACAAACATCATGACATCATCATCATTGACCACAGAAATCCCCAACAGCTGGACGGGGAGGTGCTGTGCAGGTAAGCCTGAGACTCAGGCCTCATTTGTGACAGTAAACGCAGCCCCAAATACATTAGGTTAAATTCAGTGTCTTTTAAGTTGCCTTCCATGCAAGTAAAATAAGCAAGACGTTAGAATATTATTATTTCCAGGAGGGATCTCTATCTTTTTTGTTTTGTTTTGCTTTGCTTAAAACAGTAAGAAAATGTGAATGTGAACCATTAAGGGTTAAGATGAAATCCTGTATGTAATTAACCACAACTGTCACCTGCATAGTACTGCAACAAGAGTTATTATAGTTTTCTAGATGTTTTTAAAGTTATAAATATTTTGAAAATTGTCTTCTAATGTTAGGTGTATGTGCCTTGTTTCTCATACTTGCAGAATATCAATATCATGAGAGAATTTGGGCAGCAGACATAAATCTAAGAAAAGTACTTTCTAAAGAAAGTCATTTGCTGCTGATGGAAGCAAGGCGAAAGTGAAATATCCATTTTATTTGAAAGAAAACTTTTATGTTGGGGAAGACAAATCATAATTTCAATATAATGTAAAATTTTATAATGTATTAATTTTAAGGACATTTAAATGTTGACTTTTAGGAGATAGAAAAGGTTGAAAACCAAATATAACAGGAGTTAAAAACTGAGCTGACAGGAAAATGACATCCTATCAGAAGGTTGTTTACAGGTACATGGTGATTTCCATGTACTTGAGAGTTCACCTTTCAAGTAGTCAGATGAGGTGGCTTTTACCCAGGTGTGATCCACCTCCAGTAAAGCTTCCCTCGGGCCTTGCTCTGTGTTGCCTGCCATGCTGCCTGTGTTCCTTTCCTGTTTCTGTCTGGTTGATGGCAGTTAGCCATTGTCACTGTAGCCCAGACTTGTTTGACGTGTTATCTGACAGCACACCCATGAGGGATGTGGAGATGTGGAGAGAGCTCTGACCCTGGGTCCTATGCTCGGCTCTTCCCTTGCCCATCTGCCTTTGGGTAACTCTCTGCCTTCTCTGAGGATGTGTTTTCTCAGCTGTAAATTTGGAACACTTGGTTTCCAAGATCCTTTCTCTCTCTAGCATTTGATGGATAGCACTCAGAGGAAGGGAAGAAAATATCTTAGTTACGTGGTGCTTTTAGTCTTGGTAGACTGCTGCTAGGCCGGAGAAATATCTAAGGAGAGCCAAAGAGCCCAAACAGAAAAGGTGAAGGGGGGTGAGGTGCTGAGGACAACTTGTCTTCCTTCACAGTCTTGTCCAGGTCCAAACCTGGCCACAGGTATGTGCTGGACCATGACATTCATACTCATAAAGATGGCTCTGCTAGACCGTCCTGTGTTATAAAAGAAAAACTAAGTTGTGGTAGTTATGGTCTACTTTTTTTTTATTGTGGTAAGGTACACATAACACAATTATGCTCCACTTTTTGAAGGAGGAGAAAGTACTGTTACACATTTTGGGAATATTCTAAACAAATAGGGTAACTCATTCAGGAAATTTATAAATTTACAACTTATACAGTTTTAAAACAGAGAAAGTGACCTGGGTTGCTTAACGTGCGGTTTTAGAGAAGCTTAGACTGTCATGAGTGCATGTCTTCTACCAAGTCCCCACCACCCTCCATCCAGCCTCTGATGGGGGTTAGGGTTTCCCAAGGGAGAGTTCTGAGTTTCATAAGTTCTCCTCCATGTTGAGTCCAGCTCTGTCCATATTTGGCCCCAGATTTCCAACATTTGAGGACAGGAGTGGTCTTTTCTGGTTGGAGCACATCCTCACTGCTGTCAGCGGCTTCTCACAGAGTGTGGTTTCATATTCCAGCCCCATCAAGGAGGCCTCCTCTGAGTACCTTCTTCCAATCAAGATCTCTCGTAGGCATGGCTCCCGAACCGAAAAGCTCACGGGTTTGGGTAGATGAGCGTAGAGTAAGCAGAGCCGTCACCCCGCTGTGTTAGCCAGAGAGCAGACCTCTACAAAGGCACCCCTGGTCACGCTCCTTTCCTGACAGCTGTGTCACAGCCCTGGCCAAGAATCTGAAGTCTTTCTTGCTAGCTGTGTTCTACCACGTCACTTTTGTCTTGTTGGCTGAGGATTTGGAGGACAAGGGGTGGGGGGAGTCCTTGTGCCATTTGTAGTGAGTTTTCTAGAGGCAAGAGTGGGCCCTGATTTACTTTCCTAGTCAGTTTCATCTCAGTTCTGGCCCTTACCTGGTTTATCTCCCTTAAGATCATCCCTTTTAAGGGTGCCTGCCCACTGTGGACTGTTCCTTCAAGGAATCTTTCCAGGCCGTCCCTCCTGAACCTGCTCGCCCTCTCTCTCCACTTATACTGCTCACTAAGAGACCTCAGCCCTGGCAGAGCCCCGCCTGTCCCTTATTCTTCCTTTTGGGATACCTGATCAACACCCGCTGTGAAGGTTTTTCATCAGTTGCTGATGTGTCTAAATGATTAGCATTCAGCTGTATCTCTCTACTGGGGACATGTGGGAACTCCTTACACTCCTTATCAGATGCCTTCCTAGAGGTTAGATATTCTGTGTCTGCGATACTTTCAAACTCACTAGTTGAGGGAACCCTACTTGGCAGGTCTTCTTGGTTCAGGACACTGTGCTTGTTACCAGAGCTACACAGGTGAATAAGACATGGTTCTTGCCTCTGAGGAACAAATGCTTTTGTTGGCAGGGGCAAGCGAGCGATTTCAGCACAGCTCATAGATGCCCACAGAGGAGGTATGCTGCGGGTGCCTGTGTCTAGGAGGGCTTCACAAGGGGGTGTTTGAGTTGAGTCCCAAAGGATAAGCGGGAGTTCTGAAAGGAAGGACGGTGGAGAAAACATTCTGGGTGGAGGAAGCAGCACGTGTAGGACCGGGCAGGGTGTCCAGGGCTCCTCTGCCTGGTGTCAGGTGGCTGCTGGATCCAGCAGGTACGGGCCCTGGCTCAGGGTGAGGGTGGAGCAGCAGACGAGCCTGATCTGGAGGGCCTTGTGTGCTGAGCCAAAGGCTTTGGAGTCTGCCCTGTAGGCAGTTGAGACCCTGGCGTAGTCTGCGTATTCTACGCAGGGGAGTGTCCGGAGTGCACTGCCAAAGCACTGTGGCTGCCGCCTGGAGAGTGGAGAAGGAGATGGAAGGAGCGGAGGCCTGTCAGCCAGCTGTGAGGCTGAGGTCAGGGCCTCCTCCCAACTTCCTGTAGAGACAAAAACTGACCACAGCAATGAACGAACCAAAGATAAGATGACAGATACGTCAGAAGTTGGGAGACAGAAAAGGACAGGGATTCTCACTGTACCTCTTGTGCTATGGGGACCAATAAAGAAGCCTGTTCCTGGAATGTCCTCTGCATACTTCAGCCTCTGAAGCTGAAATTCCAATGGCCCTGCAGGAAGGAAGTGGGAAGAGGCTTTGCTTTACTCCCACTGTGTCCTGCTGAGCCTGGGAAGCTGGAGTTGCACCGACCAGAGCCGAGCACCATCACTTCTGTGATTTACTTTCTACATCCACTAGAAAACCCAAGACAGGGAGCAGAGGGAGATGGACAAAGACGTGGTTTTTCCTACCATGTTGTAAGACGGGGCAGAGGCATAAGGAGCCTGGGAACATTCCTTCACATATTGCAGTTTCAAAACAGCAAACTGCATCAGTTGTCAGGTTTAGCCAGAGAATGGCCGAGAGCAGGCCAGGAGTCCCCTCTGTGCAGCAGAGCCATGCACGCCTGCTGGCAGCACTCTCTGAGCACGAACTTGCACCTGTTGACCTGATCTGCAGGTCCAGACCTCAGAGGAGGACGGCTGCTAACCCCAAGGGCCCAGCAAAGGGGGGTGCAAGGGAGACTTCTCTGCTGCAGACAGTCTGCCTGGGATGATGTTGCTCCCATTCAAGGATAAAGAAGGGGACCAAAAAGCTGCCAAATTATGGAGGGGGAAAGAACAGCCTGAAGACAAAGAAAATTGTTTTCTATAAGAAACTGAAGAACCTTTTAGAAGGCATATGCTTAGTGTACTCAGAAGAAATGAAGAGCTAGTCCTCTGTGCAACAGGAGCAGGGCTCTGTAATGAAAGGGAAGATTTTTATAAAGGGAGATGGAGGAAGTAAAGCACTGTGTAGAAACCCAACATACGTTAACAGAATTAAGTCTGTGTTGACGTGAAAGGATGCTCAGCATCACTAACCATTAGAGAAATGCAAGTCAAAATTACAATGAGGTATCACCTCACACCAGTCAGAATGGCCATCATCAAAAAATCTACAAACGATAAATGCTGGAGGGGGTGTGGAGAAAAGGGAACCCTCTTGCACTGTTGGTGGGAATGTAAATTGATACAGCCACTATGGAGAACAGTATGGTGGTTCCTTAAAATACTAGAAATAGAACTACCATACGACCCAGCCATCCCACTACTGGGCATATACCGTGAGAAAACCATAATTCAAAAAGTCATGTACCACAATGTTCACTGCAGCTCTATTTACAGTCGCCAGGACATGGAAGCAACGTAAGTGTCCATCAACAGATGAATGGATAAAGAAGATGTGGCACATATATACAATGGAATATTACTCAGCCATAAAAAGAAACGAAATTGAATTATCTGTAGTGAGGTGGATGGACCTAGAGTCTGTCATACAGAGTGAAGTAAGTCAGAAAGAGAAAAACAAATACCGTATGCTAACACATATTTATGGAATCTAAAAAAAAAAAAAAGGTTCCAATGAACCTAGGGGCAGGACAGGAATAAAGACGCAGGTGTAGAGAATGGACTTGAGGACACGAGGAGGGGGAAGGGTAAGCTGGGACGAAGTGAGAGAGTGGCATGGACATATATACACTACCAAGTGTAAAATAGATAGCTAGTGGGAAGCAGCCACATAGCACAGGGAGATCAGCTCGGTGGTTTGTGGCCACCTAGAAGGGTGGGATAGGGAGGGTGGGAGGGAGACGCAAGAGGGAGGAGATATGGGGATATATGTATATGTATAGCTGATTCACTTTTTTATAAAGCAGAAACACAACATTGTAAAGCAATTATACTCCAATAAAGATGTTTAAAAAAAAAAATGTCTGTTGAATGCAGAAGCAGGATTGAACTCAGAGTGCTGAGTGCTTTCATAACTATCTCTGGATTTACCTTGGTCTGAACATCCTTTTTACTATTGTAAATTCCATTCTTTTCAATGTGAAACTCATTCCACGTGGCAGAGGGAACAGTGGCATAGTACAAGTAACGGAGTTGTGGTATTGTAAAATTTAAGTCATTGAAGAGCTTTGCTATGTTCATACAGTAAGCCTCCAGCATGTGGCCTTTTTTCCAGTTTTGTATCAAGACCATCATCAGAATTACTTGTAGTTTCCTAGTGTATCTGGAGACTGGTAGTTGCCCCCCAATATCCATTTCTACTCTTTTCTTAATAGCAGAATATCTAGTGTTTAGGTGGGAATACGACCACCTAGAAAATATACTGCATTCCCTAGCTTTTCTTGCAGCTGGCCAATGGAAGTGTCATGTGCAACTTCTGAAAAGTGTCCTTGAAGGGAATATGCATGCCTTTCTTCCTGCTGTCTGGAATGTGGATGTTATGGCTAGAGCTCAGCATCTGTCTTGGACCATGAGGAAGAAACCACGTACAGACAGTAATAGAGAAACGTAACACAGAAGGAGCCCGGTTCCTGATGCTGCAGAGTGCCATTGCAGCTTGGACTGCTCACCTCTGCACACCTTGCATGTGGGAGACAAGTCTTGTTTAAGCCACTTTCTCTGGAGTTTTCTGTTGTGCATAACCAAATCAAATGCAAATGTTTCACCAGGTAGCATGGTTCTGAGAGCTTCCCAGTGTGCTTGTGCAGCCTTTCAGAATCTCATGCTGTAGACTCACACCGCATCTTTCTTTTTTTTTCTCTTTTTTTAAGATTTTTTTTTTGATGTGGACCGTTCTTTTTTTTTTAAGTCTTTATTGAATTTGTTACAATATTGCTTCTGTTTTATGTTTTGATTTTTTGCCCAGGAGGCATGTGGGATCTTAGCTCCCTGGCCAGGGATCAAACCCACACCCTCTGCATTGGAAGGCAAAGTCTTAGCCACCAGACCGCCAGGGAAGTCCCTCACGCCCCATCTTTTTTTCTGACTTCTTGAAATCTTCCTTCCGAATGTCCGGGTGTATATTTTGATGACTCCATGTCATTCCTTTCTTAGTTTTCATGAATTCTAAAGTAAAGGGTGTTATTTTGCAACCCGGGTTCCTGACATTTCTATTTCCTAGCCAGTTCTTCCTTCTTATGGACCAGAGAAAGTTAAGAATACGCCTCTGCCTTTTCATACCGTGTTAGACCTCCTTTGCAGGGACCTGCTTGTCTCCAGGAAACATGGTCTTTCCTTCTACTTTGTCCTTAGCCCAGTGCCCCTCATCTCTGTATCCAAATCTACTTAACTGAGACCATCTACGTGGTTGCGTACTTGCTATTATACCACTCAGATCTCTGTTTTTCTTGTAAAAAGATGAGAGCTAGTTTGAAATGGCTGGCTGCATACTTAAATTGCCTTTTCTCCCTCTAAACCTTCATGATATGATAGAAGTATAAATGTAAGAACAACTACAGTGTCCTAAGAAGTCATGGAAATACCATTCGTGAGTCCATGTCTTTCATTCCCTGTTTACGATTAGTGCTAGGGTGAGTATTAGCCAACAGGTTTGAAAAGTGACCTGGCCTTGTCTGTTGTGTGAGGGTCTGCCATGCCAGTCACCCTCCAGAGCCAAAACAGCCCTTCCCATGGCTCCTTCTCCAGGAAGGTGAGCTTGGCTATTTTCTAGGCAGAGAGACCATGTTTGGACCAGGGCCTGGCACCTGGTCAGCAAGCCCTTCAACGACCTGTCAAGAGGGCTCCTCCGGTATAGCCAGGTAGCCAGTGCCCTTTAGGTTGGCTCCCTCTGGAGATGGTAGGCAAATAGAAGCTGGAGGAGTACAGTGGACCCTAGGAGAAGCAGAAGTGTTGACACAGAGAGAGAGAGAGAGCGAGAGAGAGAGAGAGAGAGAGAGTGTTACGAGCTACGTGGTCCATGAGAGAGACTGGCTGGTCCCTAGGGCTGCTTTTCCATCCCTGAGCAACTTCCCAGCCCCAGAGCTAGTCTGCATCTGTCATTGGACTTCAGCCTTTCTCACCCTGAGCTCCATGAGAAAATTAAGCCTCAGTGCCCTGAGGCAGGGATAGGCAAAGGGGAACACAGTCAGGCCCATTCGTTTATGCATTGTCTGTGGCTGCTCTCGTGCCACAATGGCAGAATTGAGTAGTCGTGACAGAGTCTGTATGGCCCAAAAAGTCTAAAATATTTACTATCTGGCCCTTTACAGAGAAATTTTGCCAAAACCGAGGCATCCATTGTATATGATGAATTGACTTTTCTCTTATGCATCTGGAATGGTTATGTTATGAATCATCCTTGGGAGAATTGAGAAAATAGTCACTCAAATCAGTTTCCGTGTTTAGTGATTCAGAAGTGACACAAGTGATTCTTGAACCAGCAGAACTGAAGTAAGGCAGTAAGTCTGGGCTACTCTCTGTCTCATCCCGGACACATTGTCCAGGGGCCAGCGTGCTTCTGACTTGGCTGGGGCAGTCTGGATCCAGTCCTCTCCATCTCCTACGTCTGAAGTCACCCTCCGGTGTGAGTCCTCTTCCTTCCAGGCCAGGGGCCGAGTTCCTCCCTCTTCCTGTGGCCTGGCTCTTCTTCTCCGGATAGGCCTGCTTTCTTCCCCAGGGTAGGATGGGTCAAAGCCATTGCATATCTTCAGTGGAGCAACTTTTCCTCCTGCTCCTGTCACATTTATCTCTGCCCTCTCTCACCTTTTGGCTGGATTTTCATTCCCTGTGACTTTCTGGGAAGCTGCTTCTCCGGAAGGTTAAATTCAGTCCCTGCGGGCAGACTCATACTCCTTGGGTCATTTAAGTGGAGCAGTGTCTTCTACTTTTCTCAGCCAGTCTTCCATTCTTAATTTTTCCTGTCACGTGTTGATTCTCCTCTTTCTGACTGATAAGAATATCTTGAATTTCCAGGTTTTGAGTATTTATTGTTACTGTTTTTGCCTGCATTCTACTTGGGAACCCTTCTTTGCACTGCTTAGAATACAGTGGAGAGCTGACCCTTGGGCTTCTTCACCCCCACTGGAATTGTCGCCATCAGCTAGTGGTAATATACATAAACTTGCATTTTCCTTTGGTAGGAAGAAAGGAGTAACCCCTTTCATGTAAGCCCCAGGTAGGGAAAACTTTCCGCCTGAAACAGCTTAGGTTAACAAAGAGCAGAACAAGTAGAAGGCACATCATTTGCACTATCTTCACCCTCCATAATTGTTAGGGTTACCATAGGCCACTGGTTAGGAGTTTGTCCTCCAAAGAGAGAAAGATCAAGTAGCTAAGAAGGTGACTCCAGCGTATGAAGGGATCTTTTGCTCTCCCTTCTCCCTCTCCCCCAACTTTAATTGGTCTACCAAAATCGTTTAGGTATATTTAGTTTTTAAAGAATTGCTTTAAATTTATTTTAAAACATTTTTTTAAAGGTCTATCAGATCATCAGAACTCTCAGAAAACACAGTTATTGTTGGTGTAGTACGCAGGTAAGATACTTCCTTCTTTCCTTCTTTTTTGATGTTGAAATTCAGGTGTCAGTGTAATGTTTGCTTTTAACAGAGGCCCAAATAACAGCTTGTGGGCCGTGACAGGCCTCACCTTTTTTAGTTGGGCCTTTTTTTTCTTTACTCTTTCTTATTTTCTTTCACTTTGGCAGTTAAATTCATGGCTGGAGTTTGTACTATCATACTAGGTTTTGTGATTTTGGACTGCCTTTCACTTTAGAAATAGGCAAACCACAAGAGAATTCCATTCCTAAAGTATGAATGTTTTCCAGGCGTATTTCCTAGGGACTTCACACTCCAAATATCTATGAAGATTTGAATTATACATAATTGGGGGAAATCTTATATTTCATTTTAAAATTGGAGGTAAGGAAAGAACAGAAGTAATTTAGTTTAAGTTAAAATTTTTACGTATCAAATAGATATACAGTCACTCCTGTGTCCTGGCTGTTAGTGTAATCTCTGTATTTCAGGCATTAATACACACTGCCAAAAAGCCTAGTGTGAAACTAAAACAAAACTGTTTTCAACTGTATACGTTTGATTTGTATGTTAATCTAATTCATCTAAAAGGGCTCATTATGTGACAATTATAATATTATGTAAATTAACGAGTAGTTAAAGATGTGAGATGTAATTGATAAAAACTGTCTCTAACCATTTACTATATTCTTTTGAAGGGCGGTTAGAGAAGAGTCATCTGTAATGTCCCTCATTGAGGCTGGCTTTACAAGGGTATGTACCCACTTTTGTTATACAAGTATAATTCAGCATGAGAAGGTATTTTATCTCAGTTTAGAGCCCAGCAATAGTTTTGAATTAATTTGAAGAAAAAAAATTGTCCTTATGCTGTGTTACAGTTTGGTTTAACTTTATAATCTGGTAATCTCATAATCCACAACACTTTGCTTTCTTAGTCTCTCAAAACTATGCCTGCTAAAGTCATCTAAACATATTAAAATCTCCTTTAATGGCTTACTCGTTAAAATTTATACCATAGGATGTGTTGTTATAATGCTTACATGTATACATGCAACTTTAAAGCCAGTTCAAGGATTCTGGAAGTAAGACCTCCCCAACATGGCTCCCTTTCTTTCCACCACTGGCTCCAGTCTGTTGGTTTCTCTTAAGCCAAAAAGCTTCTGAAGGCTTTGGTCAGCTGGTTGGCAGTGAGCCTTGGGAATCGTGATGGAGAGAGCTTATGTAAGGCTGATTGTTGGGCAGATTTGTAGCCCAAATTAATATTATCAATGAGGTTGTCCAGAAACCTCAAGCCTTGAACTTAGTTTAAAGTGATTCTGGGGCTTCCCTGGTGGCACAGTGGTTAAGAATCCACCTGCCAATGCGGGGGACACGGGTTCGAGCCCTGGTCCGGGAAGATCCCACATGCCGCAGAGCAACTAAGCCCGTGCACCACAACTACTGAGCCTGCGCTCTAGAGCCCGTGAGCCACAACTACTGAGCCTGTGCTCCACAACTACTGAAGCCTGCATGCCTAGAGCCCATGCTCTGCAGCAAGAGAAGCCACCGCAGTGAGAAGCCTGTGCACTGCAATGAAGAGTAGCCCCGCTCGCTGCAATTAGAGAAAAACCGACGTGCAGCAATGAAGACCCAACGCAGCCAAAAATAAAATAAAATAAAATAAATAAATGTATTAAAAAAATAATAAGGTGATTCTGGATGGTAGCACTCCCAGGTATTCGGAAGAAGCAAATTACAAATCCTTCCAGAGAAAGACACCTTCTTCTTTGGCCTCAGAGAATCTCTGCAAATAATCAGTCAGGGGCAGCAGGCAGCACTCAGCATTAACCAGTCCACCAGGAGACAAGGCATTGCAAGTGAGAAGTAGCGGGGGGAGAAAGACAGCAGGAACAGACCCTCACAGTCCTCAGAAATTAGAATGATCAGATATGAATTGTAAAACAATTATGCCTATTATATGTAAAGAAATAAAGACAAGACAAGCTTGGAAATATCTGCAAGGAATAAGAAAGTATAAAAAGCGACAGCACATTTTAGGTAGAACATAATTGAATTTTGAGAAGTATACATATAATAACTGAAAATTTGAAAACTTAATAGGTCAGAAGAAGTTATCCAGCATGTAGCACAAAGATAAAAAAAAATAGAAAATAAGTTAGGTTTAGAAATGTGGAGGGTAGACTGTACGGTTTAGCATATATATAACTGGAGTTCCAGAAGGACGGGAGAGAGAATGGGGCAGTGTATTTGAAGAGAATTCTCCAGAAATGATGGAAGACTTTAGTCCACAGATTCCAAAATTCCAAAGTAGAGTAAATAAAAAGGGAGGACACATCATAGTGAAAAAACAAAGAGAAGATCTTAAAATCAGGCAGAGAAAAAAGATTAACCTTCAGGGCTTCCCTGGTGGCGCAGTGGTTGAGAGTCCGCCTGCCGATGCAGGGGACACCGGTTCGTGCCCCTGTCCGGGAGGATCCCGCGTGCTGCGGAGCGGCTGGGCCCGTGAGCCATGGCTGCTGGGCCTGTGCGTCCGGAGCCTGTGCTCCGCGACGGGAGAGGCCACAACAGTGAGAGGCCCGCATACAGCAAAAAAAAAAAAAAAAAAAAAAAAAGATTAACCTTCAAAAGAATAACAGACTAACAGCTAGCTTCTCAGCAGCAATAAACAGAAGATAGAAAACATTGGAATAATATTTTCAGTGTGATAAAAGAAAATAACTGCCAACCTAGATTGTTATACCAAGCCTAAATACTTTCAAAAATGAAGGTGTAATAAAGACTTTCAGAAATATGAAAATTGAGGCAGTTTGTAAGTAGCAGATTCTCACAAGGAAATTCGTAAGGAGGTACTTCAAACAGAAGCAAGGTAAATCCCAAGTGGGAGGCCTGAAAGGCAAGAAGGAATGAGGAACAAGAAAATGTGAATGTGGGGTCATTATAAACACATATTTACTGTATAAAACAGTAATAATGTCTCATCTGATTAGAGATTACGGTGAGAAAAGGACTGTAACCTGAGAGTCACACACCCAGCTAAGTTATTGTTTGTGCCCTTTAGGGCAAAAGAGATATTCCTTTTGGGGGATATACATAAAATTCAGAGATGTATTTCCCCAGTAGCCCTGTCTGAGGAAAATAATTGAGCAAGGACTTCAACCATAGAACAAATGAACTGGAACAGAAACTCTAAGATGAGGGAGAGAGCAGTAGAGAGAAGTGATGGGAGGTGAGCCTGCCCTGCGCACATGCTCCCCTGCTCCTCCCTCCTTCTTGAGCCCTCCTTCTTTCTGTGTCTGCCTGTGTACATACACAGGTACGGGTATGTGTGTGCAATATATATGTTTATATGTAATTATCATTACATAACATCCAATAATAGCTCAGTATTTAAATTCTAGGCTATCTGAACAAACCCTAGGTGTCTTCAAGGTTTGGGGGGAGGAAGTAGAGGTAAAAGGATTCTCGTGACCTCACCTAGCAGACAGGGAATGGGGGTGGGCAGTGAAAGTATTCTGAAGTTTGCTTCTTTATGGGAAATGTGCTGGTGGGAGATACTTTGTTCTGGAGGTAATTGGTATCTTGTTTTCAAATAATAGTAAAGAAATCTATGTCTGCTTTTGAGATCGGTGAAAAGGAAAGTAACCATTAATAGAGAAGTTTAAGTAAACTTCCAAATTAACAAAATATGGAATTTGCGGGAATTCCCTGGCGGTCCAGTGGTTAGGACTCCGCGCTTTCACTGCCGAGGGCCTGAGTTCAATCCCTGGTCAGGGAACCAAGATCCCACAAGCTGCTCAGCGCGGCCAAAAAACAAACAAAAAAAAACATATGGAATTTATAGCAACTTGATCAAATTGGCAGATCCAAGGAAGGGGAAACAACAGTGTGAAAGCAATCATAAACACAAAGTAAGATAAGAGTAAAATCAAGTGCATGGGAATGGGCTGAATTCTCCCATTAAAGGATAAGCCATTAGATTGGGTTACAAAAGTACAATTATATGATGTTTATAAGACAGTTATAAAAGGAGCTTAATAGTAAAGAAACAAAGAGGTAGCAAATAAATGCAGACAAAAGGAATACAGGAATTCCAATATTAACATCAGATAAGGTGGAACTTAAGACCTTGTTTTATACACACATAATTTTATATAAAAATTTTAGATTATTATTATTACATAGTTTTTTGGTTCTCCCTTTTTGACACTCCCACAACATTCACACATATCAGTGCCTGTCCCCATTCCCTGACCTCCAGTAATCCATGTGAGCTAGTACGAGAAAAACCACATCAGCCAGTGTGAAGGTGAGCATTCCTTTAAGAATCCCAGGTTAGAAGTTGTGGATCACCTATAAGAATCGTTAGGTCATCCCTCCTTAAACTGCTTAGGGAAGCATTCACAAGACGCAAAAAACTTTCCCAGATAACTTTGAAGATCTTTATATTATTACTCTTAAGCTGCAGAACTGGCTATTTTTTTTTTTTTTTTTTTTTTTTATGTGGTACGCGGGCCTCTCACTGTTGTGGCCTCTCCTGTTGCGGAGCACAGGCTCCAGACGCGCAGGCTCAGCGGCCATGGCTCACGGGCCCAGCCGCTCCACGGCATGTGGGATCTTCCTGGACCGGGACACGAACCCGTGTCCCCTGCATCGGCAGGCGGACCCTCAACCACTGCGCCACCAGGGAAGCCCAGAACTGGCTATTCTTAACAAAGACCTTCGATGCTTCCACTTTGCAGTGAAACTTGTGGGATAGATTATTCATCTTGCCTTGGGTTGTTTGCTTACCTACAGCCACCAGCAGTCATTAAGCTTTTTATTTGTACGAGGTCATAGATGCAGTGTTGGAAATTGTGTGTTTGAAATTCTGCACAAGGAAGTCCATCAGCACAGCTTCGTGGACTGGGAAGCGTGTCCTGGTAGAAAGTCTAGTTAACCATGGACTTTGTATTTTCCTAGTATAATTGAGTTATCATGAAACTAATTTGAAAATTCAAAAGTAACCGACATACACACTTTGCCTGCCCTCTCACCCGTACAACTTAATCAAGGTGTCCCCCTGAAGCGTTTGCTGGGAACCACGGTTAAGTGCATGTCTCTGCGAAAACACTCCCATGCAAAAAACACAAAGGGTTTAATTTAAAGTAGTCATTTTAGAGGTCTGTGGCTTAGGAAGTATGGAGATAGCAGCAGCCTCACCACTTTATAAGTGACGAATCCAAGTCAGTGACCAGTCCTCAGAGACTACGCGTGCTAACTCTTCTCATGCTGAGTCCTGTGCCCTCAGGTAACAAAAGGATAGTGAGGTGACAAAGGGCACGGAGACAGAGCAGAGCATCCAGACCTGGAGGGAAGGTGATTCTCCAGAGTCTCATGGCTGGGAGGTAGTGGGGCCCATGCTTGAACCCGGCCCTGGACCTGAAAGCCATCACCACAGTGAGAACTCTGGGATTCAGGGGGCAGTCAGCTATTTTGTGGATTGGCCATAGTTCAGGAGTTCAGGATGGATGGATGGAGACCTACTTGCCTCCTCAGTTGGACTTGGCAACTGAGCTTTTGCTGACTAAAATTTCGAAGGTTAGGGTTTGGTATCTCTCAACACTGGTTGTGCGTTAGAACCCCCTGAAGGGCTTCCCTGGAGACCCTGTTTCAGTTGGTGTGGGGAGGAGCCTGCACGTTCGTATTATTTTTTAAGATTGCAGGGAATTCTAATATGCAGCCAAGGGCTGAGAACCACTGGGTGGGGCCCAGCAAGGTGGGTGTGGTATGCTCTGGAGAAAGCAAGGCCCAGTTGTCTCAGGAGTCTGCAGGACTTGTGGCCCCGGCCCCTCTTGTGGGATGGGTTGAGGAGGGGAGACCAGCTGCTGTTCAAGCAGAGGGAATAGCAGCCTGATGCCTGAAGATCCCTGGACCTGCTGCCCTTCTCCACCCTCCATGCCCTGTGGAATCCTTGGGACATGAATGAAAGGTGGAGAAGGGCAGGAAAGACAGGATATTTAGATACACAGAACAAAGCAGAGGTAGTGAGGGGGAGGGGCAGATAGCAGGAGCAAGATGCTGTACTTTTAGTCACATGTGCTTGTTTTTTAGCCATGATGTCCACCTTTGGGGTAAAAAAGTTTGGATATGTACATTCACACCCAGTGAAAACTCTGGTTGCGTGCATGGGAGGCCATGACACATAATACACATGGCTCCGTGTCCCAAGATGTCGCCTGCAGAGCAGGTGAAGCCAGGCAAGTGCGTGGACAGCTGGAGACACCTGTCCATCTCAAGTCCCCCACCCCTTGTCTACTGGAGTGGCACAAGCACTATACCCGGAAATCTCTCCTCCCTATTCCTGCCTGGTCCGCAGTGGGCGCCTCTGCAGGTGGGCAGTGTTCCTGGATGTGCCTGAGGGGTCATGGCTGACTGAGGAGGGAGCGGCAGGGCCAGCACTCTCCTCCCCTCTCAGCAGCGGGGAGCTGGTAGGCATGTCACCTCTCTCAGACTTCTGTGGGTAAGAAGGGCTGTGTTTGGCCTGCAGGCCCGGGAACCATCATGCCCATGGCCAGCAGGCCTTGCCTTCCCTCCCAGGGGACGGCAGTCACTGTGCTTTATGTTTGTGCAACAGTTTACAGATGGTGGTCTGTGGTGGAGCAGGGTGTCTTGTTTTGCAGGTGAGGAAGCAGGCTCAGGAAGGTTAAGGGCCTCATGGAGAATCATACAGCTTTTAAGGCATGAACTTAGGGCTGGATTTTTAGGTTTCTTGACACAAAGACAAGACCCTGAGCACTGTTCAAACAGGGATCTCTGCCCTCACTGGCAGTAGAAGGAGCTCCACAAGGGGCCCTGTGCCCTAGATTGGTCCGGCTTTGGCTTGTTGATAGTGGCCTGCAGATGCCCTGCCTCTTAGCCTCAGCTTCCTCCTCGGTCAGAGAGAGTTTTATCCGTGTATTGAGCAGGTGAAAGCAAGAGCTGTTCACAGAAATAGGGGTGAGTAAATGTTCACAAATATTTTTTTACATCTGAATGTAACTACGTGACAGAACGTAGCGACCTGTAAGATGTCTTCATGAAATACATAATTTGGTGGTGCTCAGGCTTCCCATTCCCATGTAAATTTGCTTTGTTGAGATGTTTCCATTATGTAAAGGTTATTATACAAAACAGTTACTGTCCACAGCAATAAGAGAGACTGGGCAAAGCCATGGCTCTGCCAGTACCTCTGCCGTGGAGGGTAATCCTTTGTCAGCTTACTTGAGCTGCTGTTTGAAGTGACTGTAGGAGAATGTTGCCTCAGTGCGAGTTACCTCTGTGAAACTCAGCTGCAAAGAGATGTGCAAGCATATTTTTGCTTACTATGAGCTTGTACAACTCGAAAGAGGACAACATATTGCTCTTGAATAAGCGAATAGACTCTGAAAGTTAATGTAGATAGGACTTTAGTTAATAAATTTCCTCCTCCTGTATATTCTAGGCTCTGCTAGTAACATGTAGACATCAAAAATCCTCTTACTTCAAGGCAGTGAAAGAAAAGCATTCTTAAGCGCTCTTTTTTTTCCTTGAACTTTTTTTTAGTGGAATTAAATATTGTGTTAGTTTCAGGTGTACAGCAAAGTGATTCAGTCATATATATATACAAATATACATATGTGTATGTATATACATATTTATACTTTTTCAGATTCTTTTCCAATTAAGGTTATTACAAGATATTGAATATAGTTTCCTGTGGTATACAGTAGGACCTTGTTGTTTACCTGTTTTACATACAGTAGTGTATATCTGTTAATCCCAAACTCCTAATTTATCCCTCTCCCCATCCTTTCCCCTTTGGTAACCATAAGTGTGTTTTCTATGTCTGTCAGTCTATTTCTGTTTTGTAAATAAGTTCATTTGTATTTTTTTTTAGATTCCCACATATAGGTGATATCATATGATATTTGCCTTTCTCTGTCTGACTTACTTCACTTGGTATGATAATCTCTAGATCCATTCATGTTGCTGCAAATGGCATTATTTCATTCTTTTTTATGGCTGAGTAATATTCCATTGTACATACTGTACATATATAAACACACACATACACACACACACACACCACATCTTTATGCATTCCTCTGTCGATGGACTATTAGGAGGTTGCTTCCATGTCTTGGCTATTGTAAATAGTACTGCTATGAACGTTGGGGTGCATGTATCTTTTTGAATTATAGTTTTCCCTGGATATATGCCCAGGAATGGAGGCCTATCTTTTTCTAATTCCATTTATTTACTACTTTATTGAGATACTATTCATATACCATGTAATTCAGCTATTTATTTTAAACTTGATGTAATATTTTTATAAAAATGTAAAATAATTATAACGCAATTTTCCATTTCCTCATTTTACTTGACAGTGTGTCTTGTACATCATTCCATATAAGTGCATGTAATAGCTGCATGCTGTTCCATTAAATGGTTATACTATCGTATACTATAGTTTTTTTAATTAATTTATTTTAAAAATTATTTTATTTTTTTTCTCTTTCCAGCAAATACCTTGCCCTTTCTGCCCTTCTTTCCCTTCCTTCCTTCCTCCCTCTCTCCCTCCCCCCTTCCTTCCTTCTTTCTGCCTTTTTTTCTCTTTATTGAGGTATAGTTGATCGATTCAGCCACTTAAAGTGTACAACTCAGTGGTTTCTTAATATATTCTCAGATATGTGCAAGCACTATTTTTTAAAAGCTAATTTGGTACCCATAAGTTTTCATCTCTCATTTCCTGTTCATCATGAAAGATAAATTATTTTTTAGATTTCAGGTACCAAGTTGAGAAGCCTGTTGGAAAGAATTATTTTTTTATATATGTATTTAATCATTTAAAGGTGCACATTCGTTTATCCACAAAATCCCCTTTCTGTTTGTAGAGGTATGTAGAAAACCCCAGCGCCATGGCCTGTTACAATGAACTGCTCCAGATGGAGTTTGGATTGGTGCACCCACAGCTGAAACTCAGGTAATTCTGCTGCTTCTGGTAAGCTGACCATACCACACAGAGCATTGTTGCAAGTGAGGACTTTGGTTGTGGGCGGCTATATTTTGGCTGTAACTGACCTCCTGCTAAAATGGGATGGGGTGGTGGGAAGGCATCTCTCCTCACAAAATGCTTTCGGAGTCTGCCTGGATGTCTAATAGGTGGTCATGTTAGTGATTGGAGACTCAGCATTTAGAGATGGGGCTCCAGTGGGGACTTCCCTGGCAGTCCAGTGGTTAAAACTTGACGCTGTCACTGCCGGGGCCCTGGGTTTGATCCCTTGTCGGGGAGGATAACACAAGCCACATGGCGTGGCCAGAAAAAGAAAGAAAAAGATGGGGCACCAAAATAATAGCAAATGAAAAAGCAGGATGCGAAAGTATATATACTGAATTATCTGTTTTGTTTTTTAATTAAAAAATTACTTTTAATATATACATACACCCAACCCATTAACATTATTATCTCTGGTAGGTGACATGTTTTCTTCTCTACAATAAGCATTTTGTAATTTGCTCTTGCTCAGCAGTTTTTTGTTTTTTTTTTTTAAACTGATGAGTGGAAACCTAGTTCTTTGTAGAGTGAGAAAAGCAGAAAAATTAGTAAAGTTATATGAAGTTGACAGAAGTGAAAAAAATGTCAGTATCTCTGTATCATCCTAGGTCTCTTCCTTGGGTGGTCTACTATTCTTTAACATTTCCTTTACCAGGATCAAAGAGAGAATGAAATCATTCTGTTTGTATGTGCCCAAGGCAGAGATAAGGGGATTAGAATTTGGGGTATTAACGTTGGTAGGGACCAGCCCAGGGTATCACATGCAGAGAAGAAAATACTTCATAGACAAAAATGAAATGAAGTGCGAGGTAGCAAAGAAGTGCTGCTGAGCAGAGATGTTTCAGGGCTAGTGAGGTCTACAAAAGAGCTCCTTTTTATTGCCAGAGTTTTTAGGGAAACTTGAGATGGATGGTTGGCCTTGGGCCTGCCTCCTCCTCATTCCTGGGTCTTCCGCAGCCTGGCTGCAGCACTCCCACAGTGAGCTGGGCTGCTGCCCTCTCTGAGAGGAGAGCGGAACTGTGGAGCAGGAGGTGGTTACAGCTTATTTCATCAAATCACGAATCACGATGCAAAAACCGAGACCCAGGGAGGTTAACTGACTTACATCCAAGATCTCGCACACAGCACGTGGCAAAGGTAGTCCTTTAGGTTGTAACCCCCATTTTCAAAACTGCACTCATGGTCTCTCCTCATGCTCTACTTTGTTCTCTGTGTGCCAGCTGACAGCCAGAGGGAGATGTCCACTATGAAGGGAGATATGAAAATATTGATAATGAAGGGAAGGGGTAAATGTGGGGCTAGAGAATTGGGAGCAATAGAGAAAGACTTGTTCTGAGAGATATTAAAATGCACTAAAAAGCTATAACAAGCATCTTTGTGTTACTGCTAGATCAGTAGACTAGAATGTAAAGTCTAGAAATAGACGTGCATGTATTTAAGAGTTTAAGAATTAGGAACATAAGTATATGTGTTCAACATGGCAATTTAAATCCACACAGGAAAGGGTGGATTTTTCAGTGAATAGAATTGTGACAACTTATTAACTGGAAAGAAAATTAAGTTATATCCCGATCTCACACCCAGTCCCAAAATAAATTCCAGTGTGCATAATGTTAAAAAGTGTGGCCACATAAGTACTAAAAATGTAAGTGAGCATATGTATTTGGATAATGAAGTCTTTTTAAACTCAGCATGGTGTGAAAGCCAGATTTTATAAAGGAAGAGAATCAGATTAGACAACATAAAAATGTTAAGCTCGTCTCAGTAAGTATACCTTAAATAATGTTAAAAATTTAGACAAATAACAAACTGGGAAAAATACATTCTTAACATACAGGACAGATAGGTTAATATCCTGAATACGTAAAGAGCTTTGATGAATCAGGTTAAAAATGGAAACACCCAGTAGAAAAAATTTAAAAGGACATGTTGTGAACAAGCAGTTTGTAGGAGACATTAATGGCCAATAAACATGAAAAAAATGTTCAGCTTCACTAGTAACCAAAGAAATGAAAATGATATACCATTTTATATTTACCAGATCTGCAAAAATTAAAAAAGAGTGATAAAACCCAGTAGGGCTTCTCACAGATATATCTCCTCCAAGCTTGTTATATCAGAGGTGGGAACTTACTTCTCGTTGTTTTTTGGTTCTTGTTTTTTAAATAACAGGTTTATTGAGGTAATTCACTTGATTTTTATATGCCAAGAAAGAAAAGCTAATTTTTATTGGCTAAAGCTGCTTTGTCTTATTTAGCTAGACAGTTTAGTAATACCAGGAATAAAGTAAAAGCATTGTAATTATTGGTTTTATAAATGTAATCTCTGCACTTTATGAACAAGTAGACAGTTGCTTTCTCTTTTTCATCTTCTGAGGCATATACAAGAAAAAAAACTGAAAGCATTCCCCAGTCATGGGGAATTTGTTTGACTAAATTATGGTATAATTTTACAATAGAATATTATATAGTTATTAAGAGTGATGATGAGGAACTAATTATTGATATGGAAAGATATTAATGTATATGGTTCAGTGGTACAAGCAGATGATGAAACTGTAGAGTATGATCCTATTTTAATAAGTATATGTATTACATGTATATTTACACAAGAAATTGCCTAGAATACCAGTTGATATGCGTAGGTGTTGGGATTTCAGATGATTTAATCTCACTTATTTTTAAACAGACTTATCGAGATAAAATTGACATTCTATACAATTCACCTATTTAAAGTACACAGTTCAATGGCTTTTAATGTATTGTGCAACCATTGCCACAATTTTAGAACATTTTCATTACCCCCAGCCCTAGATAACCACTAATCTAACTTCTCTCTATACATAGATTTGCCTCTTCTGGACATTTCATATAAATAGAATCATACAATATGTGGTCCTTTTAACTCAGCATAATGTTTTTCAAGGTTCATCCATATTTTGGCATGCATCAGGGCTTTATTTCTTTTTATATCTGCATAGTATTCCATTGTATGGATATACCACATTTTATTCATCCATTCATCAGTTGATGGACTTTAGGGTTGTTTCCACCTGTGGGCTATAAGTTTTTGTGTGGATGTATGTTTTCATTTCTGTAGGGTATCTACCTAGGAGTAAAATTGCTAGGCCATATGGTAACTCTATGTTTAACAGCCTGAGGAACTGCCAGACTGTTTTCCAAAGCAGCTAGCTGCACCATTTTACACTCCCACCAGCAGTGTATGAGGGTTCCTCACCAACACTTGTTTTTATCTCTATTTTTGATTGTAGATAGCCTAGTGGGTATGATGTAGTATCTCATTTATTATTATTTTCTAATTTTTTAAAAATAAACCTTTAGTTACCTGTGCAATTTAAAAATGTTTTCAAACACTGAGGACAAGGGAGAATGCTGGCAATGTAAGGCTAAGTGGAAGCAGAAAACAAAGCTCATGATCCCGATGATCCCAGTTTTGTGAAAAGGATTTGTTGGAAGTGACAATAGCTACAGGTGATGGGCCGCCTCCTTTCCACCCGGCTTCGTGTGGGCTTCTTGACTCCATATTCTCATTGAGTCCTCACGAGGACCCTTCAGATGGTGAGAAGGCAGAGACCCAGGGAGGTTCAGTCATGTCCCACAGCCAGCGAAGGGCTGTGACCTGACCCTGGGGTGTGTTCCACCGGGTCCACTTGTCCTTAGAATGAAGGAAAGGCACCAAATTGTGCATAGTCATGATCCCAAGTACTGAGGTGGCAGGAAGCGCTTATTTCTTCCTTATGCTTTTTAGTATTTCCCCCTACTTTTTCTTGAGTTAGCGTTAGTTACCTTTATAATCAAAGAACACATTTAAGTAAATTAATGTAATATTCCAAGATTGTATTACATTTTATAATATTTACATTAAGCAGTCCTTTTTCTTTTCCACCCATAAAGGGCTTGTAACTCAATGTTCACTGCATTAGAGAAAAGTCAAGAAGCAATTGAAATTACAAGTGAAGACCACATTGTACAGGTTTGTTGTTTTGGAAGCTTGTCCTGCTGAATTTCTGGTTTGTTTGCATTTTTAAGATTGAACCCCTTCAGTATGTTTTTTTTTTTTTCCCTCTCTTTGAAGTTCAAGGGACCAGTTTTTCCTTAGAGGATTATGAGAACAAAATCTATAAAATATATAATTTAAAATAAGTTCCCTATAGGTAAGAAAAGGTTCCAATAATTGCTTAATGTGCTAGAAAATATTCTGTAAATGCAATTAGCATTTATTATTTCTCACTTTTTTGCATATTTATTTACTTAGCAAGGAGGGACTTTTATCCAGAGGATTGTTTCTGGAGCGGAGTCGGGTAGAGAGAGACTGTTGCAGCAAGGAGAGGCTCTGCCCATAAGGGCTGCACGCTCTGACCTTTCTTACTGTTTTTGAAGATAGTTTACACCTATAGAAATTTACTAGAAGCTACTCAAATTTTCAAAAATAAACTAGCAATTACTTCACAAATTATCCATTATTAGAAAAGTGGCTTCATTTAAGTGACTGAAGATAACATGGCTTTCAGATAACAGCAGACAGGTAACATGTATTTTCATATAACAGCGAAAGAGGGAGTTGTGCCAGAGGAGTGCCTTTTGTCTGAGAATGAGCCCCACTTTGATTTTAGTTCTGAGCACTCCAGTGCCTCACTTTCATCGAACTAGTGACTTTCTTGGTAAAGAGTTGATGATGTTAGCATTCAGGATGGTGCCCTGACAGGCGACATGGGCCGGTGGTTGAGGGCACAGGCTTGGTATCAGTCAGGCCTGGCTTCCAATCAGCCTCGGCCCCTTCCTAGCTGGGCATCTTCGGGCAGGTGACTTAATCTGTCTGAATTTGCTGTCTCATTTGTACAAATGGGAATAATGTTAACGCTAACAACGACTTACCTTTTGTAAGGATGTTCTGAGGATTAAATGAGTTACTGTGTGTGAAGTGCTTTTACTACAGTGCCTAGCAAGGAAAACAAACCTTAAACAGTATGATTATTGTTTTATCATCGTCATTATTTGTTATTCCTATCAGCACATGCACAGCTTTCCCATACATTTTCTTCTAGTCTTACAGCCCTATTTGAAATTTAACCTTAAAGCCTTGCATTTGTAAACACTTTCTAGTTCACAGCCTGCTTTCCAAACTCATTATTCATTTGCATCATATGAGAGAGGCGAAATAAGTGTTTCATTCCCATTAAACAGATGTGCAGACTGAGACTTGGAGGGGTTAAGTGACTTGTGGGAGTAGACCCTGGGTTTTCAGACTCCCAGTCTGGTGCTTTCTTCCACTGTATCATAATCTCAACAGCCCTTTTGTAGCAGCCCTGGGTCTGTCTCCATGCAGCTTCTTTCCTCTGCTGGTGTTTAAGTGGAGTGGGCCTGCTGCCCTCCCTGCAGCCTCAGGAGAACAAGGCAGCAAGCCCAGCCCGGTGTCATCGGAGCAGAGGCTTCTCCAGACTCCAAGGATTTTCTGGGGTTGTGCTCTTGTGGCTTTAGAACCGTCGTAGTGAGCGCCAGGCTCCTGGGCTTTCTGAGGGAAAAATATGATGGTTTAGGTTGAACATCTTTGATTGTCCTCTTTTCAAAATTTCCTTTAATTCACACGATGTTTTTTCCTTTGTCTCCCCCCAGTATGCAAATCCAGCATTTGAAACAACAATGGGCTATGAGTCAGGTGAATTAATAGGGAAGGATTTAGCAGAAGTGCCTGTAAATGAAAAAAAGGCTGATTTGCTCGAGACTATAAATGCATGCATCAGGATAGGCAAGGTAAGTAAGAGGTCACTACCCTTGTTACTCTCACATGACAAAGAGGGAAGGAGGGAGACCTAGCGCTCACTGAGCACTGCTAGAGCCAGGTGATCTCAGTCTCACTCTTCCCAGAAGCCTGGGGAAGTGTAGGTAGTGTTAGCTCTGTTATGCCTATTTTGCAGATGAGGAAATTGAGGCCAAGAAAGTATATAAAACCTGACCAGCCAATAAGAGTAACTTTGACACTTAACATCATTGTTTTCATTTTTGTAATATGTGAGTTAAGTTGATCTTTATAATAATTGATCTTCTAAGTGGTAGCTGTTGGCAGATGGTCTGGGTAAAGGATTGCCAGTGAGTTAACACATTCTCAGAACACATTGGAGCCCATCAGTTCTCTGAGCCTCGTTCATTCATTTGGCATTTTTTGAATGCCAGGTGTGCTAGGTTCTGGTATAGAAAGAAGGGCAAAACAAAAATCCCTTAGGGAACTCATTCCAGGGTGCAAAACAGACAGATAAAAGTAGTCATTGCATTGTGATGTGAGAAGTTACAGCACCCTGGTGCTGAAGGGGTAGACAAAGCAAGGCGGGTTCAGTCTGAAAGGTTATTTCTCTCTCTGAACTGTGGCTTCTGACAGCACCTCACTGTTATATTAGGTTTTAAAATACGATGAGAAGGAAAAGGCTACTGCTTTCCATAGTCATTCTTAGGCTTTTCTGCTGGGCTCTTTTTAACTTTTAGAAGTTGGGACTGTGAATCTGATTATTCAGAACGTTTGAAAAATTGGTGACCTGCTTTCTTGCTGGCTATCTGGAGGCCCTGTGGAAGTGATGCCCTTTCTCTGTGGCATTTGGCCCGTGCCTATCCCTTAGCACACAAGGGCAGTCTGCCAGAGGGGGCAGAAGGGCTATGCAAAGCTTATACCCCCACTTGGCTTGGGCCCCTCGAAGACACCGTGAGTGGGCTGGTGTCCTTTGCTTTCCCCCGGCTCTGAGCACACGAGATGGCTTTGCAGTGAGAACAGGGAAAGAACAGGCCAGCGGCGGGGCCCAGTAATGCACTCTCAGGGGAATCACACAAATGGGCGCTGCTTGAATCCTATTTTGCCTTCAGCTTTTCTGTCAGGATGATGATTTTCTTGCTAGAGAGAGTGGCAGGTCCTGTGGATAGAGAAATGAAGGCTGAGATGAATGAAGAGACAGACCCTTAGGTGTTCAGGCCCACCAGTGTTCCCTGCCTGGGCTGAGAGGGGCGTCCTCGGAAGGCAGCTCCAGAACGGCAGCCATTCCAGACCCCCACAGCCTTTGAGGGGCTTTATCATGGCCTCCCCAGTCCTGGCGGTTTGGTCCAGTGCTGCCACTGGGTCAGCCAGCAGTTCTGCTGTGAGGTTCAGCAGGGTGTGAAACAGATGGTGGCTCTCATGCTCCTTGAGCTGGCAGCTGCCCTTGCAGTGAGGAGAGCAAGTTGAGATGGGGGTGGGGGCACCCAGTGGATTAGCTGTAGGCCCTGGGATTCACCCAGATCCCTGTGAGCAGCGTGTTGCCTCCTGAGGTATGCCGTTGGGCACCAGGTGCAAAGGGCCTCGACAGCCGGACACCTGTTCTCTAAAGTCTGTATTTGCTATGAGCAGAGAATAGGAAAGGTTATCGCGTTGTCAACCTCTGTACTGCTTTATTTCAAAAAGAAACCAGGTGGGGATATATGTATATGTATAGCTGATTCACTTTGTTATACAGCAGAAACTAACACACCCTTGTAAAGCATTTATACTCCAATAAAGATGTTTAAAAAAAAAAAAGAAAAGAAAAGGAACCCAGGGCATTTGTTTTGCATGATTGCAAGTTCTTGGGGAGAGTGCAAAAGCTGCTGTTTGTCCTTTGTTGGTACCCTGCTGGTTCACGGGCAACACCGCAGCAGGACAGACCACTTAGCTGGGCAATTTTTTGAGTAGAAAGATATATGGCCTTTCTAATCAAGTCTCCCTCGGGAGAAGAAGGGCTTGTTGAGAATCAGCCAGCCCTTGGCAAACAATGGTACCATGGTCAGTGGAGAGAGTTCAGACATGTGCTGGGAACCAGGATGGAGCCTTTGGAAGTGGTCAGATGACCGGGAGGGGCTTTGGAATGTCAGATTCTAGGTGTCCAACCAGTTGGATATTCTTGGGGGCAGAGGAGAAATTCTGATGATGTTCAAACAGAGAACACTGCGAACACCACTCTATAAACCTCCTCTGCCTGCTGTTCTCAGCCACTGGCTCTCCTTTCAGGTAAAATTGATACTATGAGGCACCTTGATTTTCAGTCCCGCACGCCTGCTTCCTTCCTCCCTTTATGTATCCTTCTTGGCTCTCCTCCTGTTTCTTTGTCCCCAGATCTTCTCTGTTGGGGCCCTAGAACCCCTGGCCTCCTATCTTCTCAGATACCTGAGCCTTATATTGCCTCTTCTCTTTTAGAAATTTTGCATTTTTTTCCCCTCAGAAACTGTCTTGCAGCTGCTGGAGGAATGTTGGCTGCTCGGCTGGCTGCCTCTGATAATGATGTGTAGTCGCAGAGCCCTTTAGCTCTTCACACCTTTTACCTTCCCCAGCTCCTGGGAAGCCAGGAGCGAGCCTTCCTCCCTCGCCGCCTCCCCTCTTCTCCCACTTTTCCCCCATCTCTTTCCTCCCAGGTTTACCAGGGCTCTTTGTCCCCTGCTGGTTCCTCAGAAAGCTCCCTTTGTTGTTGAGCATCTTTCCTGCTCTGCGTAGATATCTCCCACCTTCCCAGTTTTAGCCCCAGCGTCTTTTCCAAGATCTGTTTCAACATCCTGCTGTCATTTTGGTATCACCTTGTAAAACGGTGATTTCCTCTCATCCCCCATTAACAAAAAGCCCGATCCCCCTCCACCTCATCTGTCTACTGCTCGTTGACCGTCCAAACAGTTGCCTGGACTTTGATTCCTGGAATGGTTTTGGTTTCTCCCTACCCTTTAGCCCCCTCCATCAAATCCATCACCAGGGCTTGATGTCTGTTAAACCCCTGCCTTTGAGGGTCCACTGCCTGGGCCTGACCGTGTTCAGGGCCCTCTTCCCACACCCTGAGACTGCGGTGGCTGAATGCGGTTAGGCCTCCCTGTCCCAGGACCCTCCACTTCTGGCCAGTCCACCCTACGCTACTGGAGATTAGTCTCACCAGATCACCACTTTGATCATGTCACTCCCTCTGTGTAGAGCTCAAGTCCCTTATCCTGGGTGCCAGGATTCTGTGATCTGACTTTGGCCTCACTTTTCCATTCAGTAAACAAAAGCCCCAAGTGTTCTTTGACTGTTTACCACCTGCCAGCACAGTGCTAGCCCCTGGGATAGGACAGCTGGAAGATGATGATTTAATTCTTAAGCCAGTGGGCACACACCAAGAAGGAACTGTCTCAGTAGTCAGCGAAGTCCAGCTCAGTGCTGAGCTTGCCCCGGAGTAGAAGGGAGGTGCACGCCTCAGTGTAGTTCTGAGAGGAGCTCAGCCTGAGAGAGACAGACAGACACCTGTGTGAAACCAGACAGGCCACGTACTGGTCATTTGCCGTGTGTCAGGACTTGGCTAAGAGTTTATGTCTGTTACCAGATTTAATCTTCATAACAGCATTCTAGGTAGGACTTTACTATTTTTAGGAACTGAAACTTCGATTTTTGAGGTATTTTTGATAAGAAGTATGATCTGTGTTAAGTGAATATTTTTTGTTTCCATTGTTGACTGGAAGACTTACAGGCAACTCTGTTATCTAAGCAAAGTCATTGGCTAAGTTGTCCTCCATTAGCTGGACCGTCCAGCGCTGGCTGACGTGGCTTCTTACACCTTGACTTGGGGTCCGGCAGCCACCCACTCTGTTCAGAAAGGATTGGAGGAGAAAATCCTGAGTATGTGTTTTGAAGTGCTGATTGATTGACTGAATCGGTCTCCCGTATTTTCCCTCTCTTTTTATGTAACAGCTCTGGTGAGAGATAATTCACATGCCATACACTCCATCCATTTAAAGTATACAGTTCAGTGGTGGTTGGTATGTTCACAGAGTTTTGCAAATATCACCTCAGTCAGCTTCCCGTATTTCTCTTGAGAGTGAGCTTCAGAAATAACTCCTAGACCTGTCTGCTGAAGCCTTCTCTGGTGGCTGCGTGGGGCTGTGGGCGTGGAGGACGGGCTCCAGATTCCTGCCCAGGGATCCCTGTCTAGTCCTTGCCCGATTTGGGCACAGGCCACTCTCCCCTCAGAACTGTAGTGAGGAAGGCCCACACCTCCCTTCTGCTCCAGGGCAAGTAAGCACCTAGCTGGGCTCTTGGGCTGTTTTTTAATTTAGTCCTTTCTTGGCGCCCATTGTTTTCAGAAGGACGTCAGGAAGCCCCACTAACCATCCTTTGCTTCTGTCAGTATCCTGGTTTCTCTTGGATCCACTTTCCTAGAGGAGTCTGAAGATGAGATTTTACCATTAGCATTTGCATGCAGGTCACCACGCCCCAAGCATAGATTTCAGAATTGACTTTGTGTAAGAGTATGGACAGGAGACTTGAGCCAGGCTGCCATGGTGTTCCCCTTCCCACCTGGGTCAGCTTTAGCTCCTGTGGGACTCTGGAAGGTCTCGAAGGGTATGAAACACCCTGGGAGTTCAAGGTCCTACAGTGGGTTTTAGGGATTTTTCTAGCTTAAGGACCTTGGTGACTCTTGGAGAAATTCAGAACGTTTTAGGTGGTCGCAAAACCCAGCTCCGTCCCACACTTCTCTCCACCACCCTCAGAGTAGGGGAGCCATCTGTAGCCCCTGTTTGCTCACTGTGGTCATAGCCTGGGCATACCTGCTCTCCCATTGCAGTTCCATTCTGAAATGGCAGCTCTGGCTTTTAAGGTCTCACTTGGTTATTCTGCCTGAGCCCGGTCCTGGCTGTTACCTCATTATCCCCACCCTACCTGCAGAGGGTACACGACACAGAGGGTGGCCCCTTCTCTGCCCCAGTCTGAGACTCTCCCCCTCCCAAATGCAGGGGCAGAGGCCACACTTCCCCCCTCCACTGCGGCAGGTAGGAGTTGTGAGAGGAGGAACCTGGATGAGAAGAGTGTTCCTCATTCATGGGCCCAGGGCCTCTCTTGCCAGCAGAAAGCCACTGAAAAACATATGGCCATTTAGGACTATGGTGATCTGGCTTTTGTTGTCAGTCTAGGGAGGAGATGGACTTGGGAGGTTGAGAAAGAATTGTCGGATTACCCAAAATTGCCTTTGGGGTTGGGATGATTTTATTATCCTAATAGCTTTAGTGGCCATGGTAAAGGAGTGGAAACCTGAGGTAGAAAATGCTCTTGGGTTTATGTTTTGAACACAATGTATAATGATGCCTACATTCCATTTATAGGAATGGCAAGGAATTTGCTCTGCCAAAGAGAAAAACGGAGATAATGTACAACAAAATGTGAAGATACTACCTGTCATCGGACAGGGAGGGTAAGTGGAAAAAAACGAGAACTTCAATCAACATACCATGTTCGGCTTATTGCAAAATGTGCTTTGAATACTTAAGTAAGTTGAGAACTGCATGCAGAAATTTATAAGAAAGACTTGTAACAAGGTCAGGTACCATCAAAGGATGGCCTTCCAGGGTGGCTTCCTCATGGTCACAGCCTGACCCTCCAGCTGGTGACCCGGAGCCGCCATACTCCGACAGTCTTAAGCTGTGTGAGCACATAAGAGACTAAAGTATTTAAATCTGAATGCCACTTTACTGAGCTGTGTGCTAAGAACACTCACTGGTGGACTCCCTGTGTTTAAAAGATTTTTATCTAATTTGATAGCCTATGTGTTATTTCTGCACAGAGCTATCAAATTAGATAAAAGTATTTTAAATACTGTCATTTAAGGAAACGCATATGAAGCAGATGTGACCACAGATTGGAAGGCAGTGTATATCAGGAGCCTGAAAATGTCATATGGTTTGTCTCAGAATCTATCTTAAATAATACGAACAGTGGAAAATTATGAACGTGAACTGTAGAATACCCAATGATAAAATACGCAACCATTAGAAATGATGATCATAGGAAATTAAATTATAGGGGAAAATGTTTTTGATAAATGCAAAAGTCAAGATGTAAAATCATACCTAGTGTACGCTCTCAGTCGTGAACATGAAAGAAGGACAAAAAGACCAGGAGGAGGTGTAGCGATGATGGTTGTAACAACTGCCGCTGTCCATGAGCCCTTCCCTCCCTGGGCAGGCTCTCAGTGCCTGGTAGGTGTCACTTCATTTCGTCCTGGCCACAGCCCCGTGATGTCGGCACTGTGACCGTCTCTGTTTGACAGACGAGGAGCCTGAGGCTTAGAGAGCTGAGGCTGGCCGAGAGTCCGGCCGCCGGCGCTCAGCGGAGCCGGGCCGCAGGCCTCTGCGTTGATCGCGTGGCTCACGTGCTTGGTCACCAGGCTCTGCTGCTGGCTGGCGATCGCCTCAGGGAGACGGCTCTGTGTGGGCTCTCTGTTCTGATTCTCTGCCTTTTTATGGCCTTTCCAAATTGTGGGGGGCGGGGGGGGGGATAACTGTAGGGATTGGATTATCAAGGGGAAAAGCTGAAAAATTGAAAATAAGTGAGGAGAGTCAGCATCTTCTGAGATAAGCCCCGGTTGCTTTGTTCTAGACTCGCACATTCGGCCCCAGTGTGGCCTGTGGCTGTTTCCATGAATGACTGTGAGCAGATTGTTTGCTGAAACTTGAAGAAGAGCATCAATAGAAAGGGCTGTGAAACTGTGAAGACATGTTAAGGAATTAGAGGCTTTGGGCTGGTTAACATGTAGTACATTTTTAAAACCTAGGTATTTTTTATTGTGTGTTGTGATGACTCAGAAGGATTTTGTTGTTTTTACTGAAGAGTCAGCTTCTCTTCTACAGAGACACCAGAGGATGCTTGTAGACCTCTTGTTTGTTTATTGGTGGCCTTGCCACGCACAAATAGAACTGCTGTCCTCCAAGCATTGTATGGTATTGTGAAAGAGAGATGCTCCTTTCATAATGAAAAATGAGCTAGATATCCACCAGAATAGAGAGCCAGGAGAGAAATAATACATTGTTTTCTACTTGCAGAAAAATTAGACACTATGTGTCCATTGTCAGAGCATGCAATGGCAACAATAAGGTATGTAAGGAGAGCCCTTGGGACCCCAGGGACCCAGCAAGATTTCCCTTACTGTATAACTAGGCACTCAAACTAATGGCTTCTAAAATTCATTTTAGGCTACGAAAATAGCTGAATGTGTTCAGTCTGACACTCATACAGGTATGGTGCCCCATATTCATTCTTAGGGTTCACTGAGCTTTTGAAAAAATAAAAAAATAAAAACAGGCCCTGCCTCTGACGAGCTTGTCTGTTGCGTAGGTGGGACTGTATTTTCCTAGCACCGTAGCAGCATTTCTCTCCCTGACTCCCGGGCTGGTTTATGAGTCAGAGGACCCGAGCACAGGTGGGCGATCTGACAGGTGTCCTGGGGCGGGTCTCAGGCTGTGGGGAGAGAACTGGTCACCTCCATTGCATGAACTTATGTGAAGATGTGTTGAATGGAGTGTGGTCTGCTGGCATGATCTGTGCTCGAAGAGGCAACTGTGTTGGTTTCAGACTACAGTGCTTTAGCAGGGATGCTTTCACCACCAGCCTACGGGGAGGTAGGTGGACCCCATCAGACCTGCCTCACGTCGTATCCGTCTCGTGAGGACTTGATGTGCTTTGGACACCATCCGCTCACCCCATGTCTACGTGACTGCAGATGTTTTTCCCTGGCCCGGAATCACCTGTTTCCTTCCAGCGTATATCATGGCTCCAGCAAGCCACTTTCCTACTCTGGCCCTTACCTGTGATGGTGCAGGTCCTCTCCGGCTCCATGCCAGAGGCTCTCCATCCAGCCTGTGTGGACGCTTTACAGCACCCTGCCATGCCCAGGCAGTGCTCTGGTTGCCCAGCTGGTCTGTAAGAGCCTCCAAGGAGAAGACTTTGTCTTCCATACCTTCAGCTGTTGATGGTGTGCTTTCAGCAGTACCGGCACTGTTCACTCATTCATTCTAGGAATGTTTCCCACAAGTTTTTCTGAGTGTTTGTTGTGTACAAGGCACTGTGCTGAGTGCTTAACTTACGGTGTATTTAGTTGAAGCCTTGCAGTAACCCAGAGGGGTAGACGCTTAATAGATGAAGTTCCCTTTTAACAGATAAGGAAACTGAAAGGCTACCTAATTCGCCCAGGGATATCCATCTAGGAGGTGGGAGAGTTGGCACTCAAATCCAGATGGCCAACTCCAGAAGCTCTGAAGCACATGCTGAAACAGTTCTTGTGGGCGCCCCAAGAGTACTCAGGCTTTAATCTGAAAAGAGGAGAGACGTATTGACACGAAGGGACACATAGCAAGTGATGAGAAGTGATAATTAGTGGGTGAGAAAGGCAGAGGAACAGGGAGGGGGACGTTCCAGACAGGGAGAGGTGGATTTGAGTAAGAAGATGGGTGTGAGAGGAAAAGCATTCCAGAAATACATACCGTTACTGAACAGGGAAAGTACAGAGTGTGTTCTAGAAAGAGCAAGAGCAGGGTTAAAATTCTGACTGGTGTAAAAAAAGTCAGTGTGGAAGGGAGTTGGGATCGTGAAGGATCCTTAGATGCTAGGTGGGAAATCAGGATTTTCATCGGTAGGCAGTGGGAGTTGGAGGATTTTTGAGCAAGGGAATAGTATAATGACGCCTGAGCTCTAAGCTTTTAGAGCCTGTATGTAACAGATTACATGGAAGGAGGGACCAGGGACGAGAATACCAGCATTGCCATCGTGTAGAGGAGAGAAAACAGGCCAGGGCATAATTCATCCAAAACTGTCTCTGCTTGGCGAAGCCTGCTTTCTGTGCTTCTTAGCAGGGGGATGGGTAGCACAGGGGAGGAGGAGGGGGTCCGAAGGGCCCTGCCAGCAACGTGCCAGGTTCCGGGTTGGGTGGTGCGGAGCAGGGCTTCAGCGTATTTCACAGGTGTCCTCGTGCGCTGCCAGGGCGGGGCTGGGCAGACCTGAAAGGAGTGTTACTCTGGACCTGGAGAAAGTGAGCTTTCTCGGGCGCAGGAGGAGGGAGCTCCCCGTGTGCGAGGCCGCAGGGAGCCCGCGGTTGGGCAGCGGCTGGAGGCTTGGCAGTGTGGGGTCGGTGAGACCCCGAGGCGGGGGGAGGGGGTGTCCCGGTGCAGGGCAGGCCCTCCTCAAAGGCTTGGACGGTTGAGAGTGTCTGAGAAAGTTCTCTGAAAGTCTGTTCCCAGCAGAGTGACTTTGGGGCAAGTCATGCAAGAAACCTGGTTCTCAGCTTCCTCCCCCCGGGGGACCACGGTGTTGGTGTTGGGATGGAGGCTGCCCGTTCCTGGGGCTGCGGGATGGTTCCTGCTCCTCACGGCTTCTCCAGGGTCTCCTGGATTTGCCCAGCAGGCCAAGGAAACCCTGCTAACCTTCCTCTCCTAAAAAGATGGGCAGTGCGAAGGATCGCAATTTTCTGGAACAGGAAGCTGAGCGCAGACACGTGAAGTCGCGGGCGGTGCTGAGCCCGAGCTGGCTCGGCGGCCGAGGTCTGTTGAGCGTTCCCTCCTGCGGTGCGCGTTCCCTCCTGCGGTGCGCGGCTGCCTCAGGTCTCGGGTCAGTCGTGGCGTGGAGCCCTCTCGAGGCAGGAGGGCCTGTGCGCGGGCTCCTGCAGGCTGTGGGCTGGTTGAGAGGTCAAGGTCACCCTGCCGTGAGCCCCTCGGCCCTCCCTGCAGGAGCAGCAGCAGCCCAGCAGGTGGAGGTACCTTAAGAACCAGCTGCAGAGCTCTGCAGGGACTCAGAGGAAGAGAAGCGGGCTGAACACGGCGGTCACAGGAAGGTCTGGTCTTGCCTTAGGGGAGTCACATAATCGCTGAGTAGAAGTTCAAGCCTGCTTCGCCTCCCTCCACACCTGCCATAGCCCTGGCCTTGGGACACGTTGCTCCTTGCTTCCCTCCAGCCAGCTCTGCCCCGTCTGCGCAGGCAGCGTCCTCCTCCAGGAAGTGCCTTCCTCCTCTGCCGGCCTCCAGCTGCAAAACATGGCTCATCTCCTCTCTGCCCCCCTCCCAGAGGAGACCTGCCCCTTCCTCCCGGGGCTCCTTTTGCTCCCCAGCATCACGACTGTCACTCTTAGTTCACCCGTGTTTGTTCCCCTCCGACTACCCCCTTTGAGGGCATGGACCCTACCATATTCATCTTCACACCCCTAGTGCCTGGCTTAGAGCCTGACACGTGTTAGGTGCCCAGTAAATGTTTGTTGAGTGCCCTCGTGTCATTCACAGCTGGTGAGGAAGTCAGTCAAGTCAGTAAAGCAGGCGGTTACCAGCAATGTTGGGGGTGAGGCATTAGGGCAGGATTTCCCAGAGGTGATGATACCTGAGCCGCATCTTACCTGCATCTTCAAAGAAAGAGGATCGAGAGTTAACCAGGTGAAGGAGGCGTCAAGGGAGGGGTGCGTTCCTAGGTGGGGGTAAGCAGTTGCACCAAGGCAGAGAGGTTTTGGAGGTGAACTAGCACATCATAAATAGTCCGTGATGGCTGGAGAGAGGAGGTCCAGATATCACAGGACTCTGGGTGCCACACTGGGGAATTTAAATCTGTTCCTAAAAACAGTGATGAACCATTAAAATGTTTTAATTGGGAGAGTGATCTGATCAGATTTTTGTTTCAGAAGGATCACTTGGCTGCCTATGGAGAATGGGTCGAAGGGGGCAAAGTTGGGGCCGGTAGGACCAGTGAGGGGAGGCTGTCATTATAATCCAGAGGTGGATGACAGGTGTCTGAGCCAGGACAGGGACAGAACAGGGGTAGATTGAAGAGGTATTTAGGAGGTCGAATCCACAGATTTATCTGACCACTTGAGGGCAAGGAGCAAGGAGGAGTCATGGATGACTTGTCTCCAACTTAAGCGAAAGGGTAGATGCCGTTCAGCAGCCTGGGATAAGCAGTGATTTAGGAGAAGATACTGAGTTCATGTGGGTAGTGAGCTCGTGTGAAATTCCTGAGGGTGTCCAGATGGAGGTGACGAGTGGCCAGTTAAGATGTAAGTCTGGAGCTCAGGAGAAAGGCCTGGGATTAAGACAGCAACACAGGAATTAGGAAAAGCTGTAGAAAAGGATGAGGTCTCCTGAGGAGATTGCGTTGTCTGAGAGGGAGGGCTGAGAGGACTGAACCTTTGGGAACACCAGGGGTGCTGAGGAAGAGAGAATGAATCATGATGGAAACTAGGAAGGAACAATAAGAGATGCAAGGAAAGCCAGCGTTGGACTTGTGCAAACCAGGAGTCTCCAGGAAGCATGATCAGTTGTGTCTAGTACCACAAGTCAGGTAAGAACTGAATGGTGTCCTTCAGATATAGCAACAGGGAGGTCATCAGTGACCTTGACAAGGTCACTGCCAGTGCCCACATGGAAGAGAAGGTAGCAGATAGCAAGTGGAGAAGGTTCCAGAGGGTGGGGAGGAGTACCAAGGGCCTGCCTTTGGGATCCTGTTTGTGAGCAGGAATCCAGATGAGGAAGCCGGGAGAAGGCAGAGAAGACAGAAGAAGCTGCAGGTGCGGAGAGCTGAGCTCGAGCGCCAGCTGTGTGCTCACTCGTCTGCACAGCGGCTCCCAGTTCCTTGTCTGTGAAATGGGGACAGGTTGGAGAGGCTTGCCGCCACGTGTGACACGCGGCAAGTGCACAGAGGAGGGCACGAGAAGGAAGGTCAGCTTTGCCTTGTCATTGATTGGCGTGGAGTGAGGGAGAGAGGAGTCAAAGACAAGCCCTGTTTGGGCCTCGAAATGCAGTGGTGCCATCCACGGAAGAGGGGGCAGAGAAGTACACCCCGGACTAGTGCTCCTGTACTACCCTCCCAAAGAGAGGCACATTCTTCCCGGGGACGTTTTAGAGCTTGTATTGTAGAAAAAAATACAAGAAAAGATTTTTTTTTTTTTTCCTTTGGGCAAGGGTGGATGGAGATCAAATTTTCCCACTTTATTCAATTACATAGAAATAGGTGAAATTCTCTTGAGTTCATTTCTGCTAGTTTTTGCATCGTGAGACTCTGTGATTCTATAATCTGGAAACTGAAAAGCACTACTTTAGGACTGTACCAGGTGGGACATTTGGAGAAAGTCAGCCTCCTAAAACGTAATTGTTCACAGTCTTCATCTCTGTGCACTCCATTGATTTTGTGGCTTCCTAAATGGTATTCTAATGCTAAATTTTGTTTTTTAAAACTTTTATATTGGTAAGTTTCCTAATGTTGTTAAAATCCCTTTGCAGAGGTAATTTATAATTTAATTGTTTCCACAGATCATCAGTCAGGCAAACATAACGACAGGAGGAAAAGCTCACTAGATGTCAGAACTGCTGCCTCTCGAACAAGCAAAGGTAGGTGACAAAGACGAGGAGAAAGCATGGTCCTGTGAGTGTTGAAACCCATGGAGACGTGTGACACTCCCTCCCCAGTCTGATGTCTGGGTCACTGCCCCCCTCCAGCTCAGGAGAGGGAAGGGGACCCTCTAGCAGTCTGTGTCCATTTCTCCCTCACCCCCAACTCCTTTGCCAGTGGGTTCCATTCTGACCCTTTTGATGGAGTCAGGGAATAAAGAAAAAGATACATTTTACCGTCTGTTCTCTAGTTGATTTTCTTTTTTTAAAAAATTTATTTATTTATTTATTTGTTTTTGGCTGAGTTGGGTCTTCGTTGCTCTGCATGGGCTTTCTCTGGTTGCAGCGAGTGGGGGCTACTCTTCGTTGTGGTGTACGGGCTTCTCATTGCAGTGGCTTCTTTTGTTGTGGATCACGGGCTCTAGGCACACCGGGCCTTCAGTAGTTGTGGCCAACGGGCTTAGTTGCTCTGCGGCATGTGGGATCTTCCCAGACCAGGGATCGAACCCATGTCCCCTGCATTGGCAGAGAGGATTCTTAACCACTGCACCACCAGGGAAGTCCTCTAGTTGATTTTGTAAACTGTAACAGCAGATGTCAGTTTATCTGTTGTAGTTGTATGAGTAATGCAATTTGGAAGTTCTCAGTGATATATTCCATTGTGGGTTGCAATTTGCCATGGAAGCTTACCTTTTGGTGGGGACGTAAGTGAGCTGCATTTGGGGATGTGAAAGACTTTCATAAGCAAATATTATTTAAGTTCTAAGTGGAAATATATAATTTTTTAACGGTTATGTAGATATGTGGCCTGAGTGATCTAGAAGTTTTAAAAATGCAATGAAAATTATCTATAGATAGTGTGGAGGCAATATTACTGCTAGCTATGTGCTTTCTTGACTCAGAGATGAATTGGGAAGCAATAGGGAGCTGATTGTTACTAGATAAACAGCGAAAACTTTGCAGATGTTACAGTGGAGATCCAGTGCCTCACTTCTCTCATGGGTTGGTCGTGAGGACCGGAAAAATATGCCGTGTGTCCCTTGCACTGAAAAGGCGAAACGGATCCCACCCCTGCTGCAAGGGCAGGGAGCAAAGTGGTGTTACAGGAAGAGTATGGACTTCGGCCTCAGCATTTCTTTGATTCAGGTCCCAGCTTCATCTGCTTTCTGTGCAACCTGGGGGTAGACCTTTGTGCTTCCATTTCCTCATCATCACATGGGGATCATTATGCTGTCCACAGAGGACCACGTAAGGATGAAATGAGTGAGCGTGGTGCCTGGCCAGGGTCGTGGCAGCAGCTGTCACCGTCCTCACTGTGGCCCTCATGGTCACGGCCCTCGGGCACAGCAGAGCAGAGGCGAGGTCACTCGTGCCCCAAACTCTCTTTAACCGCCACACTCTGACTTCTGTTCATCCTTTGGATTACTTTGTCCTTTTCTGTATTTTTGAGAGTTAAAACACTTTTCTTTAATGTTTGTGGGTTTTAACCACTGTTCTTTTTAATTGACTTATAATTTACAGATAATACAGTTCATATTAAGTGTTGAGTTCAATAGGTTTTGACAGTTCTGTACATTGAACTGTATAGACTGTAACCACCCAGCCCAAAATAGATACAGAAAATACACACGTGCAGGCCTGCCCTTGCGCACATATTTCACCACACAGAGGCATCCACTGATTTCTTGCACCATAAGTTAATTTGGCCTCTTCTTGCGCTTCATAGAAATGGAGTCGTATAGGATGCACTGTCTGTGTGTCTGGCATCTTTCACTCATTTTAGTGTTCTTGAGATTCATCCTTGTTGCTAGGTGCTACCGTTCTTCTTTATAGCTTGGTAGTACTCCACTGTATGACTGTGCCACAATTTGCTTATCCATTCTGTTATTAATGGCCCTTTGTGTTCACCTTTCCACTTTGGGGCTGTTCAGAGTAAGGCTGCTGTGAATATTTTTAGGCAAGTATTTTTTGTGTTTGTGGACATGTGTGTTCATCTCCTACCTAGGAGTGGAATTGCTGGGCCTTTGTGCAGCTGCCAACAGTTCTCCAGTGTGGGTTGTACCATGTACCATCACTAACCTATGAGAGTTCCAGTTGCTCTGCATCCTCCCACACTTGGTTATACCAGTGTTCTAAACTCTAGCTATTCTACTGGATGTGGTTTTAACTTTAATTTTCCTGATGACTAATGAGGTTGAGCAGCCCTTTCATATGCTTACTGGCCATTGGATATCCTCTTTTGTGACGTGAATGTTCAAATATTTTGCCCTTTTTTTTTTTTTTTTTTTTTTTTTTTGCGGTATGTGGGCCTCTCACTGTTGTGGCCTCTCCCGTTATGGAGCACAGGCTCCGGACGTGCAGGCTCAGCGGCCATGGCTCACGGGCCCGGCCGCTCCGCGGCATGTGGGATCTTCCTGGACTGGGCCACGAACCCGTGTCCCCTGCATCAGCAGGCGGACTCTCAACCACTGAGCCACCAGGGAAGCCCCTTTTGCCCATTTTTATCACTGGGTTGTTTATCTTTTTCTTGTTGGTTTGTAGGAATTCTTTTTATATTCTAGATATGGATATAAGTATTCCAAATATACTGTTCTTAGTCTGTGAATGGCCTTTTCACTCTCTTAATGGTCTTTTAATGAACAGAGGTTCTTAATGAATCTTAAAGTTCATTTTATCAGTGTTTTCTGTTATAGCTAGTGCCTTTTTGTGTCCTGTTTAAGAAATCTTTCTCTATCCCAAGGTTATGAAGAATATTCCCCCATGTTTTCTTCTAGAAGCTTTATTGTTTTATCTTTCACTTGGGGTCTGTGATCCATTTCAAATTAATTTTTACATCTAGTGAAGGTAGAGATCAAAGATTAATATCCCCCCCCCCTTACTGGGAAACCCAGCTGGCCCATCACCATGTTGAAAAACCATCTTTTGCAGTAGTATCATTATTGTAAACCAGTTGACTATAAATATACGGCCTGTTTCTGGACTCCATTTCATTGTTCTGTTAGTCCTTGCTTGCACTGATAACACGATCGATTACTACAGTCATATGGTAAGTATTGATATCTGGTAGTATAAAGTTCTTCAAGATTGTCTTGGCTATTCTAGGTCCTTTGCATTTCCATATAACATTTAGAATCAGCTTGTTAGTTTACACACACACAGCTTCTTGGGAGTTTATTTGGGAGTGTCTTAAATCTATAGAACAGTTTGGGGAAAATTGAAGTCTCGGTAACACTGAGTCTTTCAAAACGTAAACATGCTCTTTGTCTTTATTTAGGTTGCCTTTTATTTTTTCTCAGCAATGTTTTGCATTTTCAGTGTATAAATCTTACATATCTTTCCATTAGATTTATTCCTAAATATTGATTTTTATGATGCTGTCATAAGGGTGTTTATTTACTTCAGTTTCCAGTTGTTTGTTGCTAGTATATAGAAATATAATTGAATTTTTTATGTATTGACCTTGTACCCAGTAACCCTGATAACTAGCTTATTGATTATAAGAGTAGCGTTTGTAGATTCTTTCCCTTTCTGCATACACAGTCATGACAATCTTTATACCTTTTATTTCTTTTTCTTTATTGCATTCACACTATTGTTTGTTCTTTATAAGTATATGTCACTTTCATTATATTTTTAAATGAGAACAAGTCTTTTTATGACATAGTGATAGAATAGTGGTTTTTATTTTTGGTTTAATGACCTTGTTGGGTAAAATGGAAAGATGGCAGCCATGCGCTGATCACCAAAATTAGATTTAAGGAGTTTTGTTGGTCTCTGAAATTTAGAGCATTTGAGAGCCCCTGAGTTGGTTAATCTTGGTTGTTTCTCCTTGGGCCCCAGTTTGGTAAAATAAGGCTGACGCATCAGGCTGTAGAACAGTCTGTGGTCCTTTAAGACCTTTGGTAAACAGCATTTGGCCTGACAGTGGGGCTTTCAGGGAGAGGCACAGTGAATATGTGAATATGTTTACAGCATTAGGTGAATATGTTTTCCTGCCAGTTCACTGCCCAGGCTTCTCCCCACCCCAAAGGAACTGGATCTTGACAGGAGCAACAAAAAAATTTAACAAACTTTAGAGTCTAAGATTTGCTGCCGGCCTCACTTAAGATATTTACCTAACCCGTCTAGATTGAGCAGAACGGTGGAAAGCACCAAAGGATGTCTTGAAAAATTGAACCAGAAATTCATGTATTTCAGTTAATTGAGTTGTATTTATTGCTCCCGCCATATATGAAACAAGGAGCCTCTGTGGCATTGTCTTTCAGAACATTTTCACTCCTGGAGAGCAGCAAGCTGAATAATTATAAAGCCTTATTGTTAGAAACACAGAAAGAGGCTAACTGTTTGGCCCTGACTTGCTAGATTGTCTCCTCTGTTTTCTCTCTGGCCTGTGACCTCAGAACTTCAGCCTGTGGGCGCACGTGCATCCTAGCGCCTAGAGCTGAAGGAAGCAGAGTTGGTGATGCCAGAATCCCAGGCTTGTTAGGATGGGAAGGAAGCTCAGCGACCAGGTAGTTCTGGTCCTCCCCCTTCATTGTGCAGCTGAGCACGCTGGGTGGGGCCTGGGGCGGGAAGGGAGACAGATACCCAAGGCTGTGAACACCCTGATTTCTGTACCACGTGATCTCTCCACAGTTTCCAGCCAGAGACGACGCTCCTCCACGGCCCGGATACATTCCATGAAGATCGAGGCGCCCATCACCAAGGTGAAACAGTTTGTGGTCCGTCTCCATTGAGCATGGAAGTCCCTTGTTCTCCTGGTTGATTGTTTTCAGCAAGAAGAACCACCAGGGGACCCACAACAATAACGATGCTCTCCTAGTTGTATGGAGCTGCCTCGTCTGAAGAGAGATGTGTGACACGAGCACTTTAACTAGCCTTAAGTCAGCGTTGAGCCCTACTGCCAGCCTGACTCTCCGGATTGCTTTCCCATTGTCTTTAAGATTATGAAACTCAGGTCTTTTTCTTTCCGTATTATAGGCAATCAATATCATCAGTGCTGCCCAGGAAAGCAGTCCCATGCCTGTGACAGAAGCCTTAGATCGTGTGCTGGAAATTCTGAGAACCACTGAATTATATTCCCCACAATTCGATGCTAAGGACGATGATCCTCATGCCATCGACCTTGTTGGGGGCTTAATGTCTGTAAGTGTATCTGACCAGGCTGCTGGCTAGAGCCTGCTGTTGTCATTTGTTTTCTCAGAGGTTATTTGTTTACGTGCTGGCCTACACAGCGCTCTTCGTGTGTGGGGCTCAGTCAAGGCCTAAACCCCCCATTGCTGCCCTCTGGCCGAGCCATCACCCACCTGCTGCCTACAGCCCAGGGGGACCTCAGCTTGAAGCAGAGAAGGGAGGAGCACATTCTAGACAGCTAGCTAGTTTTAAGATTTTGAAAACAGGCAGAAAAGAAAAATTTATGAAATATTTCATACCATATTACAAAACAGGATGACTGTATATGTCTAAAGAGGCACCAGGGGGACTTCCCTGGTGGTCCAGTGGTTAGCACTCCGTGCTTCCGTTGCACAGGGCATGGGTTCGATCCCTGGTCCAGGAACTAAGATTCCCACAAGCCGCACAGCATGGCGCCACCCCCCAACCCAAAAAAAAAAAAAAAAAAAAGAGGCACCAGTGAATGGGGCGCGGTTTCCCTCTAGAGCATCCTATACAGATTTGGTGACTTCATGGGAAAGAAGGCCTTCGAACCATTTCATTAGAAGGAGGCTTTATACCATGGGCTCTTGAGGGGTCTAGATGCCTCCTCCACCCCTTCTAGTACAGAGGCCTTACAGGGGAAGAACAACTTGGTGGAAAACAGATCATTCCATTGCCATCGGTCACCTTTTTTGTCTTGGTGACAAAATTCAGAAGTAAAAATTCATCCCCCCTCCTAATTCCTGCTTTCTAAAGTCACTTGATTTCATAAAAATAAGGTTTTAAGCAAAAATCAGATGGGTAGAGGGTTCCCAGCGATGATGTCTAGTTGTGGTCTTGTCTGTTTGAGACAGAGCCTCCTCCAGCCTGTAGGTGAGGGGGTGGGGAGAAAGGATGAGGGGCGGGGTGGGATAGTGCCCGGGGGTGAGGGGTGAAGAGAGGCAGCATGGGGAGAAAGCACTGCAGGGCTGAGGAGAGGGGCCGCTCCGGGGCTTGGGGACGGAGCAAGGGTGCTTAGAGAGCAGGGAAGAATCTAGTTTTCCTGAGGAAGGCTGGTGTCCACGAGCGTTGAGGAGGGTGGCAGGAAATGGGGCGAAAGGGTTGAGGGCAGAGGGGCGTCATCCGGTCCCGAGTGCCAGCAGGACGCTGGGCTCTGGGGAGTCTCCCGAGCTCGCCGTCCTGGTGATGCCCCTACCCCTGAGTTGAGCAGGTCGTCCTTGCAGCGTCAGGCTGTGTGCTCCTGGGTGAGTGACTGAGCTCAGGGTTGGCCGCAGAGGTGACCACAGGGAAGCCTCGGCACGCACTGATGGAGAGGGCCGCCCGCAGCGTCCTCTGGGGCCCGCTGTCCTGGGGTTTTCAAGGAGTACAGAATAGCTGTGACTTCCCTTTCTCTTGTTTCCTTGATTTTTATCAGGACGTTTTTCGAAGACCATCCAGGAATGAGTATGTTCTTTCAACAAAAAGTAAGTTTCTCCTTTTTAGTTTTTTGGACCACTATTACTATTATAGCCATGCTTAAGTGATGAAAATAATTTTTTCAGGTAAAAGTTTTAAGATAATTTTTTTTTATCAGTAAGAAGTTTTTTGGTGTATCATCAAAAATGAGAAACAAAGCAACCGCCCCCTGAAGCAGAACTGTTCTCCCTATGGAACAGTTAATGCTGTAAAGCCTCTTAATTTTGTTCTCCGAATCACATCACTTTGCAGACCTTCAACAGGCTTCCAGCAGTGTGATCACCCCCACCTCCCTTCACGACATCCCGTCACAGATAACTCAGGCCATGGAAAATGAGGAATGCTGGGACTTTGATATTTTTGAACTGGAGGCTGCCACTCATAAAAGGTGAGTCCACGTGGAGCTCGGCAGACAGAGCGCTTGATTCCAAGGGCCGGTGTGGAGAAAGCCACCCAAGGAGTATGGTTTCTGCACAGAGCCAGTCCCTGGTCAGGGAGGAGGCTCAGGAAAGCGCAGCAGGGCAGCAGGTGCCCTGAGTCACCAGGGCCTAGGCCTCAACGAGGGGATCAGTGAGAAGCCAAGGGGAGTCTGCCGGGCGGTGACTTCCGCAGAGAGAGCAAGCGTGAAATTGAGCAAGTGATTTAACCTCTCCAAATAGCAGAGGTTTCTTTTTCTGTAAAATATGGTTATTAATTTCTCCCGTAGGTAGTGGTATGTTGAGATAGCAGCAAAGAGCCCCACTCAGAGCCTAGAACTAAAAATTAGAAATACACAAACGTACACATTGATAAGAGCTGTCCCCAGATCTTGGTTGCTGTGTTGGTGACAGGCATGGGGACACCCCAAACTCCAGCCATCCTGATCTGAATGTGGTCACCGAGAGTAGGGTGGGGTTGGGATTTTACCTTCAGTTTTGTACCTTGCTGGAGGAGAACAGTCAACCAAAGGCGTGTGGTTGGCTTGGCACACAGGAAAGGGTGTCCAGGCCTGCTGCCAGCCAGCGTTAACCTTCAGGAGGGTGAGGTCCGGACCCTGGCAGACAGAAGGCCACTGCAGGAGAGGGGTGCTCTGCTGGCCGTGGGATAACTCGTCAGGTCTCATCCCAGTCTGGGTGACGGTCCCCAAGCCAGCCCCTACCCTTGGCTCATATGCTCACAGTGAGTCGACCCTCTAAAACATTCTGCGTCCAGGTACTCCACACGGCCAAGGACTGTAGAAAAGAATATTCCCGTGGCAAACAGAGCTTTGGGTACCTGGTTTACATACTGGTACGTTGTATTCGTGTGAACCTGGGACAAGGCAGGTCTGTTCAAGTCCTGTGAGCCCGACCGCCTCTGGATACTGCTTCAGCAGAGCCAAGTTTCTTGATCTTCCAAGCAAAGGCCAGGTGCTGGATGAAGGTGACTTCTCAAGGAAGGGCCTGATTTGCTGGCCAGTTCGTCACCTTCTCTCTGGGGAAACCTCCTCATACTGTAACACCCACTTCCAGATTGTCGAGACCATCACATGACATGTGACAGCCTCTGGCTCATAGGCTGTCATCACGAACTGTTGTTTTCTCCCACACAGGACATCTGGCCAATGACATAGGTCCAGCAGGTCCAAAGGAGAGGATAGGGTTTAAGGTGGAACAGGTTTAGCCTGGCAGCATGTTGATTTGAAGACTCTACTAGTGTCAGTAGGAGTCTGCATCAGGAAGGGCAGGGTGAACAAACCTCGCCCCAGCCAGTGGGGAGCACCAGGTGAATGCTCCCAGAATTGGAGCTGGGCTCCACCCAAAGGTTGGCATTGGCTACCAGGAGAGAGGGCAACAGAGCACCACCCGCGTGCCACCTGCACAGGCTCCACTTTGCTGCCCTGCACACTCTCTGAAGTCTGGCTCGGGTTTGCTTGTTGCATCTGAATAGATCCAACACTTTGCCTGTTTCTTTGCTTTGTTTTAACACTGTGGATGTTTTTCTCCGTAGGCCTTTGATTTATCTTGGTCTCAAAATATTTGCTCGCTTTGGAGTCTGTGAAGTCTTAAAATGCTCTGAGACAACGCTGAGATCGTGGTTGCAAATTATCGAAGCCAATTATCATGCTTCTAACCCCTACCACAATTCTACACATTCTGCCGACGTGCTTCACGCCACTGCCTATTTTCTCTGCAAGGAGAGGATAAAGGTGAGCTGTGTTTGTGCTCCACGCTTAACAGGCAGGAGCAGTGGGGCGGGCTGCTGTGCAGTGTGACTGCTCAGGAGGGCCCGGCACGGGTGCAGCCTGGCCCGGGAAAGGGGCGGCCACAGGAGAAGTCAGGCAGGAGCCCACGCTGTGGCTCTGGGGAGTTGATAATGAATTCATGACATGACCCCAGCCGTTCCTGGAAGAATAAGGAGCAGGGTTCATTCTCCGGGGAGGAGGCCAGCAAGAAAGGAGAAGGCTGTTTTTCTGAGGGGTCTGACTCTGACCCTGAAGGCAAGGTTGGATATGGCCCCTTTAGGGCCCCCCGCATCCCTCAGAGTCAGCGGGGTTTGAGACCAAGTTCATCATCTTTGCCCAGCACTGCTCCCACCCAGGGTCACCTGCCTGGCCCAGAGTCCCATCATCCAGGCAGATACCCATGTCAGAAGCCTGGGGTCATCTTCAGTTCTCTCCTCTCCTCCAGCCCCCGGCACCTGGTAGGTCATCTGACCTTGCCGACTACAACCCCTAAGTGTTCTCAGAATCGTCTTCTCCTCGCAACGCCCCTGCCACCGTCCCGGTGAGGGACCCCGTCATTTGTCGTCTAGATGGTGCCAAACAAGAACTCCTGGCTACCCGGCCTCCTAGGGAACTCGCTCTGACCATATGGGTCCCAGGAGCAGCCTCCCATCTCCCACAGGATTTAAGCTTTAAACCCCACAGATGGTGTGCACTGCTCGCAACACACAGGCCATGTTTGGGCTGTGCTGAACCACTTTAGATTCTAATGCTCCTGCCCTTGACATGCCGTTCCCTTTGCTGGTGCCGGCTTCCCTCACATCTCCCCCTGCCCTTCAGGAATCAACACCAGCCTTCATTCCTCTAGGAAGCCCTCTCTGGGGCACCCTCCTCTGTGTCCCCACACCCTCCTGGGCACCCTCCCGATTGTACTGTCCACTCCATTTGGACGGCAGGCTCCTTTCGTAGCCCAGTGCCTGTCCTGCTCCATCTCGTCGGCGCAGGGGAGGAAGGGCGAGGCTCCTAGCATCAGGGGCAGTGGCCACTGGCACCTACTGGTGGCCATTCACAACTGGCCCAGGGTCTGCCTGGGGGCCATGTAGCAGCTTTAGCTCCAGCTGTGAGGCCATAGGGGGATGGGAGTAGGTCCCAGTAAGGAGGGCGTCACGGGAGAAAGGTTCCATTCAGGGAATGTTACTCACTGCCCACTCCCAAACCAAGCTTCCTTAGAGAGCCTTTTCACGTTGTCAGTTATTTCATTGGGGAAATTTTCGAAGCAGCGACTAGACCTTCACTGATTGGCCAAAGTATTTGTGTTATTTCCTTCAGCATCCATCATAAAATGGCACAGAGGGCTTCCCTGGTGGCACAGGGGTTGAGAGTCTGCCTGCCGATGCAGGGGACACGGGTTCGTGCCCCAGTCTGGGAAGATCCCACGTGCCGCGGAGCGGCTGGGCCCGTGAGCCATGGCTGCTGAGCCTGTGCGTCTGGAGCCTGTGCTCCGCGACGGGAGAGGCCACAACAGTGAGAGGCCCATGTAACGCAAAAAAAAAAAAAAAATAATAAAATAAAATGGCACAGAGGGTCCAGGGAGCTCTAGTGCGTGGCCATTTCACTTTCAGAAGTATTGTATACTTGAGAGCAGATGAATCAAACTGTTGGTTTTGTACCTAAGGAAACAGGGCCTCGTGAGGAACGAGGCAGCAAGACAGCGAGGCATCACGGCCTGATGTCCTGGCAACTGAGGAAGGCCACATGGTGGCCAGGACCAGCCCTGGCAGTCAGCAGAGTGAGGGCCGGTGCATCCCGGTCCCACTACCTCATCTGTACCTGAGACTAGTTAGTTGTAGGGAGGAGAGCAGCGTGCGGGGATGATTCCAGCACGTGGACATGTTGAGTCACTCCCCACCCTGAAATCCTATCTTCTTAGAGCTGGGTCTCTCATTTGCTCTTTCTCTTTCCCTCCAGTTTGGTTTTTCGCGTTTTGTTGTTGTTGTTGTTGTTTTAATAACAACAGACTGTAGGCATAATAAGAGTCCAGAGAGAGGGCTGTTTTTGTAAAGCATGAAGACAAATGGCAGAGGAGAGATGTCTGTGTCAATATGGTTCAGCATATAAAGACAACCTAACTTTTGCTATAATTTATTGATTTTGAACTCCTCTATAGATAACATACAAATATATATTCAGAAAGCTAACTTATTAATTTTTAATAGCATTTATTGATATAATTCACATCATAAAATTCACCCATTTAAAGATAAAACTGTTGAATTTCAATTTAAATAAATATTACAAGACTGATTTATTAGATATACACCTTGTTTTCAAGTGTTTGTAGAATATTTCCAAAAATAATCTTATACTAGGACACAATTACTGTCTTGATAAACTTCAAAATTTCATAGTCTATTTTCTAACCACAACAAAAACTAGAATTTAATAACTAAAAGTTAAATAAAAAATGTCAGTCACTACAAATGAGAAAATATTTCAAACAATTTAGGGATAAGCAAGGAAATAAAGCCAAAAATAACAGTTTAGAAAACAACAAAATGAGAAGCCTATGTATCAAAACCTGTAAAATGGGAAGAGCAAAGTGGTAATCCAGAATGATTCTTTGAAACACCAAGAGAATTAAGTTCTAGCCAAACTAATCAAAAACACAGTAAACACAGAAATACGCTCATTTGAAATGGAGATTAATAGAAGAAAGTACCATACACTTGTGTACCTAAAAGTTTTAAGTCAAATTAATGCTGGAAGTAGAAAACCAAGAGAGGTCAGTACCATGGGAGTTGTTTTTAAACTATCAACTAATTTCTTCAAAACCTGGCTCCTGACCCAGATGGACAGGTGAGTTCTTTAGCCCTTTAAGGAATTTTTCCATGTTACATAAACCGTTTCAAAGTCTTGAAAAAGATGGAAAACGTCCAGATCATTTTACAGAGTCACAAAACCCCGAAATCAACCTGACAAAGGTAGCAGCAGAAGGGGGGAGAAAACTATAGACCAATCCCCAGTTAATGTAAGAGATGCATAACTTAAAAAATTATTTCTCTCTTTTATTCAGTAATACTAGTTTATGTTGGTCTAAGTCAATATCTCAGACTAAAGGCCTTTTTTTGTGATGGGTCTAGAGACAGACTTTCTGAGGAGGTGACTCCTGTCTGTGGAGGACACCCTGTGTCTCGGTAAGTCCTTAACTTGTGTGAGACTGAGAATCAGATAGTGTTTCCTAATAAACACACAAAGAGGAGGCTGGGTCTGAGTGGAGACGGGAAACTGAGTCTGCTCAGCATCATGCTTTTCTCAGAAATCCGAAATATCCTCACCTTAAAGTAACAGGGCAGAAAGAAGACTACTACCCAGAAGGCTACCTTGCTGTCAATGCCTTGCCCCAATTTTTAAATGATCTCTTGTTTTCAGCAAACTTTAGATCCACTTGATGAGGTCACTGCCCTCATTGCAGCCACTGTCCATGACCTGGACCACCCCGGGAGAACCAACTCCTTCCTGTGCAATGCTGGGAGTGAGCTGGCCATTCTGTACAACGACACTGCTGTGCTCGAGAGACACCACGCGGCCTTGGCCTTCCAGCTGACCACTGGTGATGATAAGTGCAACATCTTTAAAAACATGGAGAGGTAAGAACAACGAGTTGGAAAGTATGTTTCCTCTCTCTTTTTTTAAAAAACAATTTTATTAAGATATGATTCACGTACTCTACAGTTCACCCGTTTACAGTGTACAGTGGTTTTTCTTCTATTCAGAGTTGTGTGACCACCACTGCAGTCGAAATTTAGAACATTTCCATCACCCCGCAAAAGAACCTCGAGCTCATTGGCAGTCTCTCCCCATTCCCCCCTCAACTCCCACAGCTCTAGGTCTGCTTTCCCTCTCCATAGATTTGCCAGTTCTGCACATTTCATATAAATGGAAGCATCCCCAATATGTCTTTTGTGTCTGGCTTCTTTCACTTAGCACGATGTTTTCAAGGTTCAGTCCCTTTGTGTCTTGACGTTCCAAGACGACCAAGTATAAGGCAGACACCTCGAGAGACCCAGAGAAGCTGTCACCTTACATCTCTGCCTGGAAGACTCCACTCTGCCCAGCAGACGTCTCGTCGTTGTCTCTGTGCACACGTCACTTCTTTGCGGAAGCCTTCCCTGACCCCTCACGTTAATTATTCAGTCCCAGGTTCCTTCGTTTGCCTGATTCTGGTTTGACTGTTAAGCGCTGTTAAGATCACAGTGTCATATGTCTTCTCTTCCTCACTGTGCCCTCAGTGTCTAGTGTGGGGCCTGATAACTGTTAGGTGGAAGAAGTGATCTGTCACGAGGAACACTTACCAATTTGGATTTTTAAGGAAGGCTTTTAAACTTTTAAGGGATTTAAAAAATAACTCCCTTTTGCCATGTTTTAGAATTTCATATGTGGACTTAAAGTTGGTTTTATTCATAGTTGCCTGTATATATTATCAGTTACCTGTGGAAAAATTCACAAGACCCTGATAACTTTGGTTGTCTCCAGGGAAAAGAGCAGGGTAGCTGGGGCTGAATGGAGATTGCAGTTTATGTACCTTTTGAATTTCCATCCTCAAAAAATAAAAATTTTAAAGCAATTAAATAAAAACAAGGGCTGGAGGAAGAGGTAATCAAGTATGCCCTGTGATTCTCTCAGCTTTCAGAAGGTCTGCCCTCTACGTTTCTGGGCACTAGATTTATTGGGTCTCAAGGTTCCTCTGTGCAGGGTACATTCTTCATAACCCAGACCTCCGTCTTCATTCAGAGAGCTGTCTTCATTCAGGGAGCTGGCTTTGGTCACCCCTGCTGCATTCCATCTTTTTTTTAAATCTTAAGAACTATGTGCTTTTTACTTCAGAACGACAACACCATGAACATTGTGTCTATAGTCTTACCCATAAGCTTCTGATTTGAACTTCTGTTCAGGTTCCCCTTGCTAACAGCAATCTAGGCAGTAAAACCTTTAACTTCCACATTCTTTTAAAGTATGCCCTGCCACTGACTTCCAGTGCGTTAGAATTTTAGCCACAGTGAGCATGTGTCCTAGATAATAGCTTGTTTTCAGGAACATCTGTCTGGTCTGGATCAGTAATCGGCAGCAGCCTCTCTCGTTTGTTGTCTGAAACAGGAGTGACTACCGGTCGCTGCGCCAGAGTATTATTGACATGGTCTTAGCCACAGAGATGACAAAGCACTTTGAGCACGTCAACAAATTTGTCAACAGCATCAACAAGCCCTTGGCAGCATTAGAGGAAGATGGGGTAAGCGAGCTGGTTGCAAAGGGAGCCTGTTTGGGGCCCTTATCCCTATGTGTTGTGGGGAAGCATGGGCCTGGGATATCACGAGTGTTATCATTACCACCATTGGGCTCACTGAATTTAATTTCCATTGGTTAAAAAGTTAAAAGTACAAAAACTTGGAAGGAAAAAAAAAATAGGATATACAAAAATAGATATGAAAACTCTGAAGGGAGAGTCAGGTTTTAGATAAACTACCTTTAGATGGGTGGGCCATTCCTGAGCCCTTTCTCAACAGTTGCCCCCTTCCCCTCTTCTTGCGCATTTTGGGGTCCGTTGGAGCCCATGAGGTCTCTCACCAGCCACGCCCTGCCGTGCATATTCTGTGGTAGCAGCAGCTGTCCTCTGTTGGTCTGTGTTAGAGGAGGGTGGGGTTGGGAAGGATTCTGTATTTGGACCACAAGGGTGACATTATCGTTGCTCCTCATTTTTGGATTTGAGGCATGGAGCCCAGAACAACTTCCTGGCAAGGAGAACATTAACCCTTTCCCCAGGCAGGAGACCACGGCTGAGGAAGCAGCCCAGTCTGAGTTCTCCTCCTAGTTCTCCCTCACCACTTCCTTGTCTGTAGAATGGGTATAGCATAGGACTGATGGGCATGGCACAAGGTGGGCACTGAATAGATGGTATCTGTTATACTAGATTCGTGGTGAGAGCAGCACCTAGAGAACATGCTCTTCTCATGAACCCTCTTCCTTTGAGGCCCACGTGCCTGCCCTACCACCCCATGTGCACTGAACATCTCGGCATCAGCTCACAGCCTTTTCCACATTCCTCCTCCCCAGCGCCTGTCACCACGCACAGGGATGACTTATCCTCAGGCTAGGATGACAGCTCCTTGAATTCTAACTCTACTTCTGCAACTCATGTGTTAGGGCATGGCTTTTGACTCCCTGGCTTTCTAGCTTATTACCCTTCACCCTTGTTCCTGTTTCACCTGATTGGAAACCTGTTGAGAACTCTGCTCCCTTCACCCTTCCCTGTTCTCCAGTTTGTCAGTCTGCCTTTGACGTCACTCCCTTCCCAAGGACTTGCAGAGCAGAGGCACCCACACCAGCCTCTCACTGACTCATGCCCTGCCATCCTGGAGAGGGCTGGTTATTGCCTGGGCTACTGCTCCTGGCTGACCCCATTCCCACAGAAAGAAACCACATACCTCGTAGACTTGGGTTTCCTGCATCTATTCTGGGAAGTTCCTAGACTTCGCTGTCTTCCATTCCACTTGACAGTCAACGTTTCTCATCTCTTTTGTCGGTACTTGGAGTTACTTCTGAGAGACTGGAAATCAGTATCCAGTGGGTCAGAGCAGGGACAAAGTACCATGAAAGAAAACAGTTTCCAGCTGGCAGTACTGTAGTCAGTGTAGTCACACACCTGAAGAGAGAAGGGTCAGCACAAACCTGGTTGGCAGTGGGAAACAAGGAGAACTACTGAGGACACTCCCAGCGTCCACTCTGGCACTCTCCAGGAGACGAGGCAGCCTAGGCTCGGGATGCCCCCTCCCCATCTTGATGGTAGATCTGTCCCCACTGAGATCGGATCATCAGGCCTTCTTAGACAACTCACAGAAATCACATGACTGACTCCTCTGGAAAGCTGCCCGATGGGCACAGGATCAGAATGAGGAGATGCTTGCTCACGCCTTTTACCATGTTCTTTGCCCCAGTACTCCCTCTTCCAATCTGAATTTGCTTCAGGGGGCCAATAAGCAGAGAGTCCCTCACACCCTGGATTGAGATTCCATATCCAGAGGGGCTCCTTGTGAATCAGATAGCATGTGGTACTGTGAATACACAGAATCCAGGACTAAAGGTAGAACTTAGGTTCTTATCCTGGCTCAGCTGGGTAGCTTTGGATAAGTTTCTTCACCTCTCAGAGTCCCAGGGTTCTCATCTGTAAAATGTAATAGTAAATAATACTGATTTTCATGCCTACCACAGGACCTTTTTGTGAGTGCAGACCAAAAGAGAATGACTAAGTCCTCTGTACACCATAAAATGTTAGGGCAGTGTTGAGGACGTATCACTGCGTCTGACACAGCCTTGGTACACGGACAGCTAGTTCCCAAGATCACACCTCTCACAGAGCTAGGTGACTGGAGAGTGGCGTGTGAGAAGCAGAGCCCCTGGTGGACTATAAGATGCTTTGTTATGGGGGCAGAGAAATCTTTTATTTTTCAGTTCACTCTGTTTTTTAGTGAATATAATAAAAGATAAAAGCCAGTCTTTTGAGTGCTTACCAAGGGAGCATGATAGACATAATAGAACAGAAAGAAAAGGTAACTGTGAGAAATAGAGTGAGAGGAAGAGCCAAAAAGAAGAGGAAAGGCAGACATGCCAACCTCCAGCGCTACCCTCTACTTCTGGGTCCTGCTGGAATCTCACTAGGCCTTGGTTTTCCCGGGTGTAGAGTAAGGGGCCAAGCTCAATCCGCAGAGTGTCCTCAGCACTGTTTTGTGAGATCCTAACTTGTAGATCCTGGGCAGTGCCTTCGTGTGGTTACAGTGGGACCACAGGAGTAAACCAGCTTGGTACCTGGGGCCCCATTTTGATTGCTTTGAATTCCACTCACGTTTTAGGAAGCTGATAAAAATCAAGAAGCCATAATCACTATGCTCAGAACTCCAGACAACCGCAGTTTGATCAAACGAATGCTGATTAAGTGTGCTGATGTGTCCAATCCCTGCCGACCCCTGGAGCAGTGCATTGAGTGGGCCGCACGTATCTCAGAAGAATATTTTTCTCAGGTAAGATGCAGCTTCTTAATTCCTTAAGTAAAAGAGAGAGAAACACCATAAAGACCGTAAGAAGTAATGGACTTAAAACTAGGAAGTAGAGTTCTAAATGCAATTATGTCCTTGAAGAACATTGCCTGTATTACAGGCTTACTGGTTATAATTCTATTAGTTTTCCCTTGTCTGAAAATGTATTTTATTTTGCCTTCATTCTTGCCAGATATTTTCACTGGATATTTGACATTTTCTCCTAATAGTACTTTAAAGATGTTAATTACACTGTTGTCTGCCCTTCATAGTCTCTCTGGGTAGGAAAAATTTCTTGTGAGGCAGAAAAAAAAATTATAAAATATAGTGGCTAAAATTTTTCCAAATTTAGTGAAAGATACATACATACAGATTTAAGAAACCCAACAACTCCTAACCCATGCCCAGGCACGTCACAGTCAAGCAGCTACAAGCCAAAGATACAGAAGAAATTTTGAAACCACCCAGAGAAAGATGATAGATTACTTATAAAGAGAACAGTGATTCTCATCTTTTATAAATTCATGTCAGAAACTATGAAGGCCAGAAGACACTGTGGAACAACATCTTTAAAATGCTGTTAGGAGAAAACTGTCACCCTGGAATTCTGTATCCAATGAAAATATCCTTCAAGAATGAAGGCAAAAGAAACACATTGTGAGACAAGGAAAAGCTAAGAGAATTCATCACCAGTAAACGTGCAATGTAAGAAATGCTAAAGGAAGTTCTCAAGGCTGAAAGGAAATGATACTAGATATAAACTTGGATCTTTAGGAAGGAATGAAAAGCACCAAAAACGGTAACTAGCAAAACCACAATGAAATATCACCTCATATCTGTCAGAATGGCTATTATCAAAAAGATAAGAAATAACAAGTGTTGTCAAGGATGTGGAGAAAAGAGAGTCCTTCTGCATTGTCGGTGGGAATGTAAATTGGTACAGCCAGTATAGAGGTTCCTCAAAAAATTAAAAATAGAACTACCCTATAATCCAGCGATTCTACTTCTGGGTATTTATCCAAAGAAAACAAAAACACGAACCCCAAAAGCTGTACACACCCCCATGTTCATTGCAGCATTATTTACAATAGCCAAGTTGGAAACAACCTAAACATCTACTGATGGGTCAGTGGGTAAGAAGATGTGTGTGTGTATACACACACACACACACACACACACACACACGTGCAGTATTTAGCCGTTAAAAGAGAATGAACTCTTGCCATTTTTGACAACATGGATGGACCTTAAGGGTTTTATGCTAAGCGGAAAAGACAGATACCATATGATCTTACTTATATGTGGAATCTTACAGAGAACAGATTGGTGGTTGCCAGATGAGTGAGTTGGGGTGCAAAATTGGTGAAGGGAGTCAAAAGGGTACAAACTCCTAGTTATGAAGTAAATAAGTCATGGGGTTATAATGGCAACTGTAGTTAATATATATAGTACTGCATATTTGAAGGTTGCTAAGAGAGTAGATGTTAAAAGTTGTTATTACCAGAAGAAAATTCTGTAACTATATATGGTGACAGATGTTAACTAGGTTTATTATGGTGATCATTTTGCAATATATGCAAATACTGAATCATTATGTTGTACACCTGAAACTAATATAGTGTTGTATGTCAATTATAACTAAAGATACAAAACACTTTAAAAAATGGTAAACAGCTGGGTAACTATAAAAGATTTTTTCCTCCTTTTAATTTCTCTAAATACATAGAACTATTTTAAGCACAAATTATAACACTGCATTGTAGAGGATAAAATAATTGAAATCATACAGAATATGTTCTCCAGCCGCAGTGGAATTAAATCAGAAATCAGTAACAGTAAGGTATCCAGGTAAACACCGAATATTCAGAAATTGACAACACGTTCCTATATAATCCATAGGTCAGATAAAGGAAATTAGAAAATATATAGAATTAAGTGTTAATAAAAGTATATATTAAAATTGTGGGATGCAAATAAAAGTGATTAGAAGGGACATTTATAATTAGAGAAAAAGCCCTAAAGTTAATGACTTAGATTTCTCTTTAAGAAACTAGAAAAAAAAAAAAACTAGAAAAAGAAGACAAAGTAAACCCAAAGTAAGTAAGAAAGAAATAATAAATATAAGAGCAAAACATGAGGAAATAGAAAACAGACAGTAGAAAAAAATTACAGGAGACAAGATGGTGGAGTAGAAAGGACTTGAGTGCATCTTCTCTTATGAAAACACAAAAATCACAACTGACTGCTTAACAGCCATCAACAAAAAAAGACTGGAACCTACCAAAAAAGATGTTCAACATCCAAAGACAAAAAGCCACAATGAGATGGTAGGAGGGGCACTTTCACAATATAATCAAATCCCATACCCACCAGGTGGGCGACGCACAAACTGGAAAATATATATCACAGAGGCTCTCCAACAGGAGTGAGAGTTCTAAACCCCACGTCAGGCCTCCCCAGCCTGGGGGTCTGGCATCAGGAGGATGAGCCCCCAGAACATTTGACTTTGAAGGCCAGTGGGGCTTGAGTGCAGGAGCTCCACAGGACTGGGGGAAACAGACTCCACTCTCGGAGGGCACACACAAGGTTTCACATCCACTGGAACCCAGGGCAAAGCAGTGACTCCATATGAGCTTGGGCCAGACCTACCTGTGGGTCTTGGAGGGTCTCCTGAGGAGATGGGGGTCATCTGTGGCCCACTGCCAGGGCAAGGACACTGGCGGCAGAGGGAGGCCCCTATGGGATATTCTTTGGTTTGAGCTCTCCTGGAGGTTGCCATTTTGAGGCCTGGCCTCACCCAACAGCCTGCAGGATCCAGTGCTGGGATGCCTCAGGCCAAACTACCAACAGGGTGGGAACACAGCCCCAGCCATCAACAGACAGGCTGCCTGAAGTCCTGAGCTCACAGCCACCTCTAGACACACCCCTTGACATGGCCCTGCCCATCAGAAGGACAAGATCCAGCTCCACGAACAAGTGGGCAGACACCAGTCCCTCCCGTGAAGAAACCTGCACAAGCCCCTGGACCAACCTCACCCACCAGGGGCACACACCAGAAGCAAGAAGAACTACAGTCCTGCAGCCCAAGGAACGGAGCCCACAAACACAGGAAGTTAGACAAAATGAGATGGCAGAGAAATATGTTCCAGACAGTGGAACAAGATAAAACCCTGGAACAACAACTAAGTGAAGTGGAGATAGGCAGTCTGCCTGAAAAAGAATTCAGAATAACAATAGTAAAGATGATCCAAGATCATGGAAAAAGAATGGAGGCACAGACTGAGAAGATACAAGAAATGTTTAACAAAGAGCTAGAAGATTTAAAGAACAAACAGATGAACAATATACAATAACTGAAATGAAAAATACAGTAGAAGGAATCAACAGCAGAATAAATGAAGTAGTAGAACAAATAAGGGAGCTGGAAAACAGGTTGGTGGAAATCACTGCTGCAGAACAGAAAAGAGAAGAAACAATGAAAAGAAATGAAGACAATCTCAGAGACCTCTGGGACAACATTAAATGCACCAAAATTCACATCATAGGGGTCCCAGAAGGAGAAGAGAGAGAGAAGGGGCCTGAGAAAATATTTGAAGAGATAATAACCGAAAACTTCCCTAAGACAGGAAAGGAAACACTCAAGTCCAGGAAACGCAGAGAGTCCCATACAGGTTAAACCCAAGGAGGAACATACTGAGACACATATTAATAAAATTGACAAAAATTAAAGACAGAAAAGCAACAAATAGCATACAAGGGAGTCCCCAATTTTTCAGCAGAAATTCTGCAGGCCAGAAGAGAGGGGCAAGATATATTTAAAGTGATGAAAGGGAAAAACCTACAACCAAGAATACTCTACCCAGCAATGCTCTCATTCAGATTTGATGGAGAAATCAGAAGCTTTACAGACAAGCAAAAGCTAAGAGAATTCAGTACCACCAAACCAGCTTTACAGCAAATGCTAAAGGAACTTTACAACTACAAACAATTACAAATGGGAGAGCTCACCAGTAAAGGCAAACATACAGTAAAGGTAGGGAATCATCCACACACAAATATGATATCAAAACCAGCAAAGAGGTTTTGAGGAGAGTGCAAACACAGGATATTGGAAATCCATTTGAAACTAAGAGACCAGCAACTTAAAACAATCTTTTATATATATAGACGGCTATATCAAAACATCATGGTAACCGCAAACCAAAAAACTACAATTGAAAAACAAAAAAGAAAAAGCAATCCAAACACAATACTGAAGATGGCCATCAAATCACAAGAGAACAAAAGAGGTACGGAAGAAAAAAGACCTACGAAAACAAATCTAAAACAGTTAACATACATATCGATAATTACCTTAAATGTAGATGGATTAAATGCTCCAACCAAAAGACACAGACTGGCTGAATGGTTACAAAAACAAGACCCCCTATGTATGCTGTCTACAAGAGACCCACTTCAGATCTAGGGACACATACAGACTGAAAGTGAGGAGATGGAAAAAGGTATTCTATGCAAATGGAAATCAAAAGAAAGCTGGAGTAGCAATACTCATATCAGACAAAACAGACTTTAAAGACTGTTATAAGAGACAAAGAAGGACACTACAAAATGATCAAGGGATCAGTCCAAGAAGAAGATACAATACTTGTAAATATATATGCACCCAACATAGGAGCACTTCATGATATAAGGCAAATTGCTAACAGCCATAACAGGAGAAATCAACAGTAACACAATTAATAGTGAGGGACTTTAACACCCCACTTACATCACTGGACAGATTATCCAGACAGAAAATCAGTAAGGAAACACAGGCCTTAAATGACACATTAGAGCAGATGGACTTAATCGATATTTACAGAGCATTCCATCCAAAAGCAGCAGAATACCCATTCTTCTCAAGTGCACATGGAAATTCTCCAGGATAGATCACATGCTGGGCTATAGAGCAAGCCTCAGTAAATTTAAGAAAACTGAAATCATATCAAGCATCTTTTCCAACCACAAGGCTATAAGATTAGAAATCAACTACAAGAAATAAAAACTAAAAAACACAAACACGTGGAGGCCAAACAATATGTTAGTAAACAACCAGTGGCTCACTGATGAGATCAAAGAGGAAATCAAAAAATACCTAGAGACCAATGAAAACGAAGGCATGACAATCCAGAACCTATGGGACATAGCTAAAGAAGTTCTAAGAGGGAATTTTATAGGTATACAATCTTACCTCAGGAAACAAGAAAAAAATCTTAAGTAAACAACCTAACCTTACACCTAAAGCAACTAGAGAAAGAAGAACAAACAAAACCCAAAGTTAGTAGAGGGAAAGAAATCACAAAGATCAGAGCAGAAATAAATGAAATAGAAATGAAGAAAACAGAAAAAAAATCAATGACACTAAAAGCTGGTTCTGTGAAAAGATAAACAAAATTGATAAACCTTTTTCTTGATAAAACTCATGAAGAAAAAAAGGGAGAGGGCTCAAATTGATAAAATTAGAAATGAAAAAGAAGTTACAACTGACAACACAGAAATACAAAGGATCAAAAGAGACTACTCTAGGCAATCATATGCCAAGAAACTGGACAACCTAGAAGAAATGGACAAATTCTTAGAAAGGTACAACCTTCCCAGACTGAACCAGGAAGAAATAGAAAATATGAACAGAGCAATCACAAGTACTGAAATTGAAACTGTGATTAAAAAACTCCCAACAAACGAAAGTCCAGGACCAGATGGCTTCACAGGTGAATTCTATCAAACATTTAGATGAGAGTTAATACCTGTCCTTCTGAAACTATTCCAAAACATTGCAGAGGAAGGAACACTCCCAAACTCATTCTATGAGGCCACCTTTACCCTGATAACCGACACCAGACGAAGATACCACAAAAAAAGGAAATTACCAATATCACTGATGAACATAAATCCTCAACAAAATACTAGCAAATCGAATCCAACAATGCATTAAAAGGATGATACACTATGATCAAGTGGGTATGATCAAGTGGGTTTTATCCTGGGGATGCAAGGAGTCTTCAATATCTGCAAATCAATCAGTGTGATACACCACATGAACTAGTTGAGGAATAAAAACCATGTGATCATCTCAATAGATGGCAGTAAAAGCTGCTGAGAGGGCTTCCCTGGTGGCGCAGCGGTTGGGAGTCCGCCTGCCGATGCAGGGGACACGGGTTCGTGCCCCGGTCTAGGAGGATCCCATGTGCCGCGGAGTGGCTGGGCCCGTGAGCCATGGCTGCTGAACCTGTGCATCCAGAGCCTGTGCTCTGCAACGGGGGAGGCCACAACAGTGAGAGGCCCACATACCGCAAAAAAAAAAAAAAAAAAACGGAAACAAAAAAAGCTGCTGAGAAAATTCAACACCCATTTATGATACATAAGTCTCCAGAAAGTGGGCATAGAGGGAACCTACTGCAACATAATAAAGGCCATGTATGACAAACCCACAGCTAACACCATACTGAATGGTGAAAAGCTGAAAGCATTTCCTCTCAGACCAGGAACAAGACAACGATGGGCACTCTTGCCACTTTTATTCAAGGTAGTTTTGGAAGTCCTAGCCACAGCAATCAGAGAAGAAAAATGAAAAGAATCCAAATTGGAAAAGAAGTAAAACTGTCACTGTTTGCAAATGACATGTTACTATACGTAGAAAATCCTGAAGATGCTACCAGTAAACTGCTAGAGCTCATCAATGAATTCGGTAAAATGGCAGGATACAAAATTAATGCACAGAAATCTCTTGCATTCCTTTACACTAACAACAAAATATCAGAAAGAGAAATTAAGGAAACAATCCCATTCACCATTGCAACAGAAAGAATAAAATACCTAGGAATAAACCTACCTAAGGGGGGAGGGTAAAAGACCTGTACTCTGAAAACTATAAGACACTGGTGGAAGAAATCAAAGATGACACAGACAGATGGAGAGATATACCATGTTCCTGGATTGGAAGAATCAATATTGTCAAAATGACTATACTGCCCAAGGCAATCTATATAGATTCACTGTAATCTGTATCAAATTACCAGTGGCATTTTTCACAGAACTAGAACAAAAAATATTGAAATCTGTATGGAAACACAAAAGACCCTGAATAGACAAAGCAGTCCTGAGAAGGAAAAATGGAGCTGGAGGGATCAGGCTCCCTGACATCAGACTGTACTACAAACCTACAGTCATCGAAGCAGTAGGGTACTGGCACAGATATAGAAATATAGATCAATGGAACAGGATAGAAAGCCCAGAAATAAACCCATGCACCTATGGTCCTTAATCTACAACAAAAGAGGCAAGAATATACAATGAAGAAAAGACAGTCTCTTCAATAAGTGGTGCTGTGAAAACTGGACAGCTACATGTAGAAGAATGAAATTAAAACATTCTTTAACCCCATACACAAAAATAAACTCAAAATGGATTAAAGACCTAAATGTAAGACCAGATACTATAAAACTCTCAGAGGAAAACATAAGCAGAACGCTCTTTGACATAAATTGCAGCAATATCTTTTTTGACCCGCCTCCTAGAGTAATGAAAATAAAAACAAAAATAAGCAAATGGGATCTAATTAAACTTAAAAGCTTTTTTGCACAGCAAAGGAATCCGTAAACAAAACGAAAAGACGACCCACAGAATCAGAGAAAATATTTGCAAATGAAGCAACTGACAAGGGATTAATCTCCAAAATATACAAACAGCTCATGCAGCTCTATATCAAAAAAACAAACAACCCAATCAAAGCATAGGCAGATCTAAATAGACATTTCTCCAAAGAAGACGTACAGATGGCCAAAGAGGACATGGAAAGATGCTCATCATCACTAGTTGTTAGAGAAATGAAAATCAGAAGTACCATGCGGTACTACCTCGCACCAGTCAGAATGGCCATCGCCAAAAAGTCTACAAACACGGGCTTCCCTGGTGGCGCAGTGGTTAGGAATCCGCCTGCCAATGCAGGGGACACGGGTTCGAGCCCTGGTCCAGGAAGATCCCACATACCGCGGAGCAACTTAGCCCGTGCACACAGCTACTGAGCCTGTGCTCTAGAACCTGTGAGCCACAACTACTGAAGCCCGTGCACCTAGAGCCCATGCTCTGCAACGAGAAGCCACTGCAATAAGAAGCCCACACGCAGCAATGAAGACCCAACTCAGCCAAAAATAAATAAATAAAATAAATTTATATTTTAAAAAGAAGTCTACAAACAATAAATGCTGGAGAGGGTGTGGAGAAAAAGGAACCCTCCTGCACTGTTGGTGGGAATGTACACATTGTTACAGCCACCATGGAGAACAGTATGGAGGTTCCTTAAAAAGCTAAAGCTAGAACTACCATATGATCCCGAAATCCCACTCCTGGGCATATATCTGAAGAAAACCATAATCCGAAAGGATACGTGCACCCCGGTGTTCCTTGCAGCACTATTTACAATAGCCAAGACATGGAAACAATCTAAACGTCCACCGACAGAGGAATGGGTAAATAAATGGATAAAGAAAATGTGGCACATGTATACAATGGAATATTACTCAGCGATAAAAGAAGAATGAAATAATGCCATTTGCAGCAACGTGGATGGACCTAGAGGTTATCATACTAAGTGAAGTAACTCAGACAGAGAAAGACAAATATCATTATGATATCATTTCTATGTGGAATCTAAAAAAATGATAAAAATGAACTTACTTACAAAACAGAAACAGACTCACAGACTTCAAAAACAAACCCTATGGTTACCAAAGGGGAAACATGGTGGGGAGGGATAAATTAGGAGTTTCAGATTAACAGATACACACTACTATATATAAAATAGATAATCAACAAGGACCTGTATATACAGGGAACTCTACTCAATATTTTGTAATAACCTATATGGGAAAAGAATCTGAAAAAGAATGGATATGTGTATATGTATAACTGAATCACTTTGCTATATACCTGAAACTAACATAACATTGTAAATCAACTATATTCCAATATAAAATAAAAATTAAATTAATAGTTTAAAAAATAAAAAATTACAAAGCCAAAAGTTGATTCTTTGACAGAATTAACAAAATTGGTGAATACCTAGCTGGAATAATCAAGAGGAAAGAGGGAATGCAAATTACCAGTATCAGGAATGAAAGTATCATCATTTGACAGTGACAAGAAATAACAGATTCTTGTCAAACTGACAAGAATAAATGTGACAAATGAAATGGATGAATTCCTTGAAAATTATAATTTACCAAAACACACAGGATTAAGCAATAACCTTAGAAGCCCCACAGTAAAGAAATTCTTTGTCAAAATGTTTTATTTAAATATTTTTTTCACAAAGAAAACTCTAAATGGTTTCATTGAAGAAGTCTATCAAACATTTAAGGAAGAAATAATGTGCTAGTCTTACAAATTATATGAGAAAATAGAGGTGAGAACACTTTTCAACTCATTTTATGAAGCCATTGTTATCCTGATATGTAAACTGACAAAGACAGTACCAGGAGAAAATTACAGTTCATAGTCCTCACGAACACAGATGCAGAGGTACTTAATTGAACAGTATATAAAGAGGGTTAATATATCACTAAATAGTTATCCAAGATGCAAGGTTGGTTTAATATCATAAAAATCAATTATTATAATTCACCATACTAATTAAAGGAGAAAAACCGTATGATTATTTCAGTAGATGGAGAAAAAGCATTTGACAAAATTCAGCATCCATTCATCGTAAAAAATTTTAGCAAATAAGGAATAGAACTTATTTTTAAAAGGGTATCTTCAAAAACTTAATAGCTATCATTATATTTAATGGTGAAATATTAAATATATTTTTCTTAAGATTGGAAACAAGGGAAGGGTACCCATTCTATTCTGTTCCATCAGTGTATTTGTTATCTTTATGCCAATACCACACTGACTTGATTATTGTTAACTTCTGAAGGCAAATAGTATAAACTGTTCAACTTTTTCAAATTTGCTTTGTTTATACAGGGTCCTTCACCATTCCATATAAACTTTAGAAGGAAATATTAAATACATTTTCTTTAAGATTGGAAACAAGGCAAGGGTACCCATTCGGACTCCTTTTATCCAACATTTTATTGGCAGTCCAGCCATTGCAACAAGGCAAGGGAAATATGTACAAAGAACAGAAAGTAAGACATAAATTTGTTTCTATTTGCAGATGACGTGATTCTTTTTAATGTTGAAAACTCTAAGGAGTGTACAAAACAATTACTAGCATTAATAAGTGAAAATTATTTAGCAAGGTTATAGGATAGGATACAAGCTCATTATACAAAGTCAGTTGTATTATTTGGTGTACTAGATACAAACAATGGGAAAATGAAACTAAAAACCCAATCCCATTTACAACAGCAATAAAAAACAAAAATTACTTAGGATAAATTTAACAAAAGAAGGCCAGTTCTTTACACTGAAAACCACAAAACATTGCTGAGAAAGAACACTTCAATAAAGGGAGAGGTGTACCATGCCCACAGATTGGAAGGCTCAATGTTCTTAAGATACAGTTCTTTCCAAATCAATGTATAGATTCAATGCAGTCCCAATCAGAATCCCAGCAGACTTTTTGGTAAAAGTTGACAAACTGATTCTAAAATTTATATGGAAAGTTGAAGGACCATGAATAAAGAACACAAACTTGAAAAAGTTGGACAATTTATACTATTTGACTTCAGAACTTACAATAACCAAGCTGGTGTGATACTGGCATAAAGATAACAAATACATTGATGGGACACAACAGAAATCCCAGAAACAGGCCACAATTATACCATCAGTGGGGAAAGGAAAATTTTTTTCAGCAAGTGGTGCTGGAATATTTTGGATATCTCTATCCAACAAAAAATGAACCACAACTCCTACCTCATTCCGTGGAGAAATATCAGTTCACAATGGATCACAGACCTAAATACAAAAGTTTTAGAGAAAACATAGGCGAATATGCTCAATTAATTGGAATGGGATAGATGTTTCTTAGGTACAGAAAACAGCAAACATAAAAAGAAAATTTGGTGAGAACCAAAATTCAGAAATTATTCTCATCTAAACACAGCTAAGAAAATGAACAGGGAAGGCACACTGGAAGAAAATATACACAGAGCATATCTGACAAAGGATTGTGTTCAGGATATATAAAGAACTCAATAATAAGCCAAACCACCTAATTAAAAATACCAGTTTTTTAAAAGATTATTTATTTATTTATGGCTGTGTTGGGTCTTTGCTGCTGCACATGGGCTTTCTCTAGTTGTGGCGAGTGGGGGCTACTCTTCACTGTGGTACGCGGGCTTCTCATTGCAAATCATGGGCTCTAGGCGCACAGGCTTCAGTTAGTTGTGGCACGTGGGCTCAGTAGTTGTGGTTCGTGGGCCCTAGAGCACAGGCTCAGTAGTTGTGGCGCACGGGCTTAGTTGCTCCACGGCATGTGGGATCTTCCCGGACCAGGGCTCGAACCCGTGTCTCCTGCATTGGCAGGTGGATTCTTAATCACTGTGCCACCAAGGAAGTCCAAAAATACCAAATATTTTAACAGACGCTTCACAAAAGATATATGAAGGGCTTCCCTGGTGGCGCAGTGGTTGAGGGTCCGCCTGCTGATGCAGGGGACACGGGTTCGTGCCCCGGTCCGGGAGGATCCCACGTGCTGTGGAGCGGCTGGGCCCGTGAGCCATGGCCGCTGAGCCTGCGTGTCCGGAGCCTGTGCTCCGCAACGGGAGAGGCCACAACAGTGAGAGGCCCGCGTACCACAAGAAAAAAAAAAAAGATATATGAAAATGTGCTGAACATCGTTAGTAATCAGGGAAATGCAAATTAAAACAACAATGAAACACCACTACACGTCCACTAGGATGACTAAAAATGAGAAAGACTGACAACAAAATGTTTGTGAAGATATGGAGCAACAGATTTATTCATCAGTGTAACATGCTCATCACACAGTGACGATTTGTAAAATCATCGTCGCTTTGGGAAGCAGTTTATCAGAGGTTTTGTTTGTTTTACTGTGTGGTAAAACAGAATTGCCGTTTTAGATGATCATGGTTTTTTCTTTCACTCTTTTAATTAGTATATTACATCAATTGATTTCGGACGCTGAATCATCCTTACATTGCAGGACTAAAATCCCATTTGGTCATGGTGTATGATCCTTTAATATGCCACTGAATTCTGTTTGCTAGTATTTTGTTGAGGGCTTTTGCATCAGTATTCATAAGGGATATCAGTCTGTAGTTTTCTTGTGTCTTTGTCAGGCTTTGGTATCTGAGCAATGCTGGCCTCATTGATTTGAGTTAGGAAGTGTTCTCTTCAAATTTTTGGAAGTGTTTGAGAAAGACTGGTGTTAATTGTATTGAAGAGCTTGGTAGAATTCACAGGTGAAGCCATCTGGTCCTGAGCTTTTCTTTGTTGGGAGGTTTTTTATTACTGAATATCCTGACTATTACAGGTCTATTCAGATTCTCTGTTTCTTCATAATTCAGCCTTAGTAGGTTGTGTGGGTAGGAATTTGTACATCATCTAAGTTATCCAGTTTGTTGGCATACAGTTGCTCATGGCACTTCCTTATAATCCTTTTATTTTATTTTATTTTATTTTGCGGTACGCGGGCCTCTCACTGTGGTGGCCTCTCCTGTTGCAGAGCACAGGCTCCGGACGCGCAGGCTCAGCTGCCATGGTTCACGGGCCCAGCCGCTCCGCACCACGTGGGATCTTCCCGGATCGGGGCATGAACCCATGTCCCCTGCATCGGCAGGTGGACTCTCAACCACTGCACCACCAGGGAAGCCCTAATCCTTTTATTTTTGTAAAATCAATAGTAATGTCCCTACTTCCATTTCTAATTTCAGTAATTGGAGTCTTTCTTTTTTCTTAGTCAATCTAGCTAAAGTTTTTACAATTTTGTTGATCTTTTCAAGGAACCCACTTTTGGTTTTGTTGATTTTCTCTCTTTGTTTTTCTATTCTCCATTTTTCTTATCTCTGCTCTAGTCTATCAGTTCTTTCCTTTTGCTAGCTTTGGGTTTAATTTGTTCTTTTTCTAGTTCCTTCAGGTCTAAAGTTAGGTTGTTGATTTAAGAGCTTTCTTCTTTTTTAACACAGGCATTTACAGCTATAAATTTCCCTCTCAGCACTGCTTTTACTGCATTCCATACCTTTCCATATGTTGTGTTTTCATTTTTATTTGTCTCTGGGTATCTTAAAATTTCCCCTGTGATTTCTTCTTTGACCCTTTGGTTGAGAGTGTATTGTTTAATTTGCACTTTCAGTTTACTTTCTGTTGTTGATTTCCAGTTTCATTCCACTGTTATTAGAAAAGGTACTTTGTATGATTTTGATCTTTTAAAATTCATTGACTTGTTTTGTGGCCTAACATACATATATTCTATCCTGGAGAATGTTCCATCTGCACTTGAGAAAAATATGTTCTGTTTTTGGGTGAATGTTCTCTATGTCTATTGGGTCCAGTTGGTTAACAGTTGTTGTTCAAGTCCTTAATTCCTTATTGATCTGGCTGTTCTATCCATTATTCAAAGTGTGTTATTGAAGTCTCCAACTATTATTGTAGAAGTGTCTGTTTCTCCCTTCAATTGTCAGTGTTTTCTTCATATATTTTGGAACTCCAATTGTTTGGTCCATATGTGCTTATAATTGTTAAATCTTCTTGGTGAATTGACCCGTTTATTAATAATGTCCTTTGTCTCTTAGAACCATTTTTGATTTAAAGTCTTTTTTGTCTGATACTACCAAAGCCACCTCAGCTTCCTTTTGGTTATCTGCATGGAATATCTTTTTCCATCCTTTCACTTTCAACCTATGTCCTGGTATCTAATGTAAGTGAGTTTTTGTGGACAAAATATAGTTGGATCATGTGTTTTTATCCATTCTGCCAGCTGTGCCTTTAGATTGGGGAGTTTAATCCATTTACATTTAAAATAATTACTGACAGAGAAGGACATATTTTTGCTGCTTTGTCTTATGCATGTCTTATAGCTTTTTTGTCCCTCATTTTTTCCATTACCACCTTTGTGTTTGATTCTTTTTGTGGCACCATGTTTGATCCACTTCTCATTTCCTTTGCAGATATTCTATGGGTAACTTTTTTTTACAGTTACCGTAGAAATTACATTATAACATCCTGAAGTTCTAGCAGTTTAAGTTGATACCAGCCTATATTTTCAGTTGTATACACAAACTCCTCTACAGCTCTGTTTTTCCACCCCACCTTCTTCTTCTTTTTTTTTTTTTTTTTAATACATTTCTTTACTTTTTGGCTGCATTGGGTTTTCGTCGCTGGGCACAGGCTTTCTCTGGTTGCGGTGAGCGGGGGCTACTCTTCATTGCAATGCGTGGTCTTCTCATTGCGGTGGCTTCTCGTTGCAGAGCATGGGCTCTAGGTGCGCGGGCCTCAGTAGTTGTGGCACACGGGTTCAGTAGTTGTGGCTCAAGGGCTCTAGAGTGCAGGCTCAGTAGTTGTGGCGCACAGGCTTAGTTGCTCCACAGCATGTGGGATCTTCCCAGACCAGGGCTCAAACCCATGCCCCCTGCATTGGCAGGTGGATTCTTAACTACTGCGGCACCAAGGAAGTCCCCCACTTTGTTCTTGATGTCACAAATATGTTCTTGATGTCACAGTTTATATATTGTGTGCCTATTAACACAGATTTGTAATTTTTATGCACTTGCCTTTTAAATCCTGTAGAAAATAAAAAGTGGAATTTCAAGCCAAAATTGCAATAATACTCTTTTTCATATGTGCTTATGTATTTACCTTTACTGGAGATCTTTGTATCTTTATGACTTTAAGTTGCCATCTAGCTTCCTTTCACTTCAACCTGAAAAGACTCCCTTTATCATTTCTTGTAGGCTAGATCTAGTGGTAATAAATTTTCTCTGCTTTTGTTTATCTGGGAATGTCTTCATTTCTTCCTCATTTTTGAAGGACAGTTCTGCCAGATATAGAATTCTGGGTTGACAGGTTTTTTCCTTTTAGCCCCTTATGTAATTGTCCCAGTGCCTACTGGCCTCCAAGGTTTCTGCTGAGAAATCAGCTGATCTTATTGAGACTGTCTTCTTGTGATGAGTCACTTTCCTCTTGCTGCTTTCGAGATTCTCACTTTGTCTTGGCTTTTGACAGTTTGGTTATAATGTGTTTCAATATGGTTGTTTTGGGGTTTATCCTACTTGGAGTTGTTTACCTTCTTGGATTTGTAGGTTTGCGTTTTTTCTTCAAGTTACGGCAGTTACTGGCTATTATTTCTTCCTCTTTTTTTTGAATTTCTTTTTTTTTATAAAGCAGGATCATTAGTTATCTATTTTATACATATTGGTGTATATATTGTCAATACCAATCTCTCAGTTCATCCCACCAACACTATCCATGCCCCCGCTTTCCCCCCTTGGTATCCATACGTTTGTTCTCTACATCTGTGTCTCTGTTTCTGCCTTGCAGACTGGTTCATCTACCATTTTTCTAGATTCCACATATATGCGTTAATATATAGTATTTCTCTTTCTGACTTACTTCACTCTGTATGGCAGTCTCTAGGTCCATCCACGTCTCTGCAAATGACCCAATTTCGTTCCTTTTTATGGCTGAGTATTCCATTGTATATATGTACCACATCTTCTTTATCCATTCGTCTATTGATGGGCATTTAGGTTGCTTCCATGACCTGGCTATTGTAAATAGTGCTGCAGTGAACATTGGGTGCATGTGTCTTTTTGAATTATGGTTTTCTCTGGGTATATGCCCAGTGGGCTATTAATCTCTGCTCCTTTTTTTTTTTTTTCTCTTTCCTACACTCTGATAATGCATGTATTTGTCTGAGGTTGTCCTATAAATTACTTAGGGTCTTGTCACTTTTATTTCTTTTTCTTTCTCCTCTTGACTTGATAATTTCAAATGTCCTATCTTCAAATTTTTATTGGTTCTTTCTTCTACCTGCTCAGATCTGCTGTTGAACCCCTCTAGTGAATTTTTCAATTCACTTTTTGTGTTTTTCAGCTCCCGAATTGTTATTCGGCTCTTCTTTATAATTTCTGTCTCTTTATTGATACTCTCATTTTGTTCATATATCATTTTCCTGATTTCCTTTAGCATTTAATCCATGTTTTCTTTTAGCACTAGTGCATATTTAAGATAGTTGTTTTGAAGTCTTTAATAAATCATTGTGGGTACCTCTTTAGGGATGGTTTCTGCCAATTTATTTTCTTCTTTTGAATGGGTTATGTTTTTCTGTTTCTTTGGGCTTGTGATTTCTTTTGTTGTTGAAAATTGGACATTTGAAAAGACAGCCACCTCTCCCAGTCTTTGCACTTTGGCTCTGTGCCAGGAAAGTCTTGCTAATTATCTGGGCATGCTCTGAGTCTTGGGGTTAGCCCAATGTGAAAGCTACGGTCTCTTCAGGTCTTTTCTGAGCATGTCTTGCCCGAGACATTTCCCCTCTATATACAGCTGCTTTTGAATATCTTAATTTCCCCAAGAGGCTTTTCCTTGGGGCCTTAAATGGTGCATTCTCTTACCCCAGGCATCTGTGTGTCTGTCATCTCCATGCAGCTTTCCCAGGCAGTAACCATTGCTTTTCCACCTGAGAGCTGGATTAGGTGAAATAGAGGCTAGTCCTTTAGACAAACTCCAGACAGGTTGGAATGTTGCAAATGAGGTCAGCTCTACACTCCTTCCAGTTCTATTTAAACAGTTGAGAGCTGGGCTGCTGTCTCATCCGGACCAAGACTGTGCTAGGGAGGAGTGGGGCAAGGGTGAGTAAAAATACCATGACACTTCCTACCATTTTGAATGACTTTTTCTTGATTGGAGATTCACTTGGTTACTGTAGAATCTCTGTCTCCCAGGCATGGAGATCTCATTGGTGGCCTAGAAGTGGGGCATGGGCACGGAGGACTTCATTGGCAAACAGTGGTCTTCAAAAGCGAATAAGGGCCTGAGAAGCTCCATGTACCTGTCACATTGGGCCAAAGAGAAGAAATACAAGCATGAGCGTTTTCATTGCCTTTCAACAAGGCAGCTGCTTCCATGTGGAGGGGAGGGAAGGCCTAGAGTGCAGCACTGACAGAAAAGCCTCTGGAGCCATGAACTGCTGAGCTCAGTGAGCCTCTGCTATGGCTTTCCCAAGAGAGCTGGTTCATTATCCAGCACGACAGGGGGGGAGCCAGGAGAGCACCCACCCTGTGGTACTGCTCTCTGAGCCAGACAGGCCAGTGGGCTGTGAACCTGAGGCTATTCCTGCACCCTCCACCCCTTCCCATACACACCAGGGCAGAGACTCACGTAGAGCTAACCCTGCAATTTTCTGCGACAGCACTGGGGGACGGGGCTGCCAGCCTGTGGCCTAACAGCAGAGGCCTCACCAGCCAGCAGAGGCCAAGACTTGTCAGTATTCCCTGCTTAGTCTCTTCCCAGAGCACCCTCACCCTACCTTCCACACCTCCTGGAGTGTGCTCCTGGCCAGACAACTGGTGTAGACAGTCTCTGCCCTGCCTCTCAGGGCTCCCTGGCCTGTACAATCCTGGTCAAGCGTGTGCGACTTGGCTCCCTGGCCTGGAGCGGCAGGGGCTCTTACTGCTGGCTTCTGCCCTGACCCATAGTCTAGCACCATCCACCTGAACACAGGGAGCACAGGCCTCTTTCTTAGCCCTGTCCCCGGCACCCTCAACACCCACCTAGCATAAGTACATCTCTGCAGCACAGTGCTAGGTACAGTCCCTCCTAGGAAAACCCCAAAGGTTACCTGCTGCCCCCAAGTGGAGATTCCATGTTGAGAGCTGTAGTGAGTCATTGTCACTTCCAGGGAAAGTCACCTGCCGTTAGCTGTGAGGCCTAGTTCTTCCAGTCGCCCGGGCCTCGGATCCACCTTTGTGCAGGGCAAGGTGACTTCTAACCAGTCCCTGCGGCCCTGCTGGTGATTGCCAGGCCTCGGCCAAGACAGCAGAACAGAAGTGGAATGGAACAGGGGAGGCAGCTCCTGGCCAGTTGTCAAGATCAACAAGGGGGACTGGCCCAGTTTGCCCTGTGAGAACAGTTCCAGGGGTAAGAGTTGGACGGACAGGCTCCCAGCCCCAAGAGTAGGTTTTCTTTTGCTCCCGCTGAACACCTGAATTCTTGTCCCAGTGCTGGCTGCTCAAGAAATGTCCTCCACTCTCCCACAGCCCCAGATGGCCCACAGAGTTCAGCCACCGGAGTCAGGCTTCTGGCAGATGGCCAAGCACACCACGTACCTCCTGTCCTCAGCCCTTGCTCTCACTGACTGGCTCTCCACAGGCCACGACTGGTCAACAATTTATCTCGTCCCAGGATCGCCACCCCTCTGTCATCTTCTCACTATGCCTGGCCCAACAGGGCAGCCTGCCCGGACCATCAGGAACAATGATCCAGGTGCCCCTGAGGACAGCTGTGCCTTCCACAGCCAGAGGATGGCTCCAGCCCTTCTAGCCAGGCCCGCCCCGGCCTTACTTGTCCTACAGTCAGTCCCCCTCATCCTGCCCCTCGTGTGACTGTCTGCTTAACTCTCAGCCCTGGTTGCCTGCTCCAGCAGGGACCTCTCGGTGATTCTAATCGCACCTCATTCCCGCCTCATTCCAGGAAGACCTCCTGCTTCATCGTCACCCTCCAGGCATCCCCTCATCCTTTTCTCCAGGACCCTTTGATGAAAGCGACCTTATGAATAAAAAGAACAAGAAACTCCTTTATATCTTTCAAGATATACTTGCCTTTCCCCCCAGGATCTTAATTATATTTTCAGTATTTTTTACAAATCTTTCTGGAATCCTGAAGATGTTCTGGAAGCGTCTATCAAAGTACATAAAAAACTCATCCCAGAGCTCTTTTTTTTACCTCAAGCGTGTTCATAACTTTTTCAAATGAAATAATTTGGCCCAAGATGAGCAGCAGCCACTTGTCCCTTCTCTGTGAAGGGGGCTGTCTCTCACTCACCATTGCCGCACTGGATCAGGCCCTTGAAACGCCGGCTGGGTGGGAGGATGGCTGAGCTGACTAGTGTGCTCACGCACCGCAGGTACCACTTGCAATCGTACCTCAGGAGCTTCAGCAAGAGGTTTCCAGGTGTTGAAAGTGTGGGTTGGGTTGGGGTGTCCTTGGTGCCCCGGCACAGAGCAGCCCCCATCGGGGACGACGTGGTGTATAGTGGCAGATCCGGGTTGTTGGCTGGTGCTGTGATCGGCTTCTCCCCACGAGCACTCTGGGCTGCCAGGAGAGGCTTTTGGCAGAGGGGTTGCTGCTGACGGGGAGTGGAGCCAGATACTGGAGTCTCATGATTCTGGCGTTTTCTGCGTTGCAGACTGATGAAGAGAAGCGACAGGACTTGCCTGTGGTGATGCCAGTTTTTGACAGAAATACCTGCAGCATCCCCAAATCCCAAATCTCTTTCATTGACTACTTCATCACAGACATGTTTGCTGCTTGGGACGGTAAGAACGCTTTGGGCATATTTCCCTCAGGAACGGGGAACTGCATATTAAGTAGTGTGCATAGTGTAGTTTTTGACTGTTGAATATGTTTGGGGGCTCAGACTTTGAAGAAGGGCTGAGGAGAAGCAGTGAGCTGACACTGAGGGCCGTGAGGGCGGGGTGCTCTCTGTACTCCTCAGCTGCCCCTGGCCCCAGGGGCTAGACGTTGTTGTGCCGGTTTCATAGATGAGAGGATTGAACTTGGGGCTGCACAGCCGGTGGTGGAGAGCCCAGGATTCAGAAAACACTTATGTTGACTCCAAACCCCACGTCGTTCTGTGGGAGCCCTTTTGCCATCTGCTCCCCCAGCTTCTCCCGCCTCACGTGGTAGCCGACCCGAGAGCAGGCTGGTCTCTGACGGGTACACGTCCCTCCTCTTTAACCTCAGGTGCCTGCAGGAGCCTGTCACGTAAAGGACTCTCAGGGAAGGGGCCCCACTAATACTCCCTGTCCAGGTCCATGGGCAGGAGACAAACCCCCATCTCAGGGTGCTGGGAGGTGGGGGGGAAGGACGACTCAGACGGTGGAAAGAGCTGCAGCTTTGGGGCCAGACTGCAGGCTCCGCAGCTCCTTGAGTCCAGATTCATGGCCTCTCCTGGCCCCTTTTTCTTCGTATGTAAAATGACTTGCTCCCCACTCATGCCCTAGGGCATGTGCTGCAGGTGGAAGATGGTGGTATAAATTAGGGTGGGAGGGGGAGCAGGGAGACACACCCAGGAGTGCCAGTCAGGGCCTAGGGCCTGGCTCCTGGCACCCTGGGCCCCAAAGGTGCTGATAAAATGGTGAGTGTGCAGATGAGCTCCCCTTCTGCTTCACCTACCAGTTGTCAGCTCACCAGGTGGTTACAGAGGAGCTGCTTGCACTGAGCACGGGACTTGGCTTTAGTTCATTCCGGCCGCTGGGTTTGCTGTGTCTGCTGAGCGCTGTGCAGTTGTCTACTCCTGTCTGCCCCTCTTCCGTAAAATGCTCTCTCCTTAGAAAGCCTCAAAGTCTAAATTTACTGAGGCTGTGAAAGGGTATCACAGTGCCATCTTTTTTCTCTAGCCTTTGTAGACCTGCCTGAGCTAATGCAGCATCTTGACAACAATTTTAAATACTGGAAGGGACTGGACGAAATGAAGCTGCGGAGCCTCCGCCCACCTCCTGAATAGTGGGCAGCACTGCCTAGGGCCCTGAGGCTGTGTCCCTCCAGTCACTTGGGATTCCTGAGGGCTGTCAGAGTTCCTTGGTCCTTTCATCCCCCAGTCTGCAGAGCCTGTAAGAGCACACAGGGACGTCGGCAACCTTCTGGAGCCACCATCTGATGCCACTGCCATAAAGTGAGAGTCCACTCAAGGTACCTGGGCCTGCTGTGGGGGCACTTCAGAAAGTCACGTGAGAACCATGGTTTGCATTCACGTCCGTTAAAACATGAGCTCGGGACTGACCCCGCGAAGGACGGTGATGGATTTCCTGCCAGTGACAGTGAGTGTCTTGTTGCAGTTTCTCTGTTATGTTCAGCACTTAAGAACAGCTAATGGCAATCGGATCTTTTTTCACATCACAGAAGGTGCAATGACTTCTCTTTTAAAATTGAACAGAAAATGCAAAGAAATTTTGAAGTTGATTATTAATATCAATTATTAAAATGTTTTATTTATTATAAGTTCAATATTTTCTATGAATTTAAAAATACTTCAAAAAAAAAAAAAAATACTTCAAAGCCAAAGCCAACTTTAAATGCCATAACCAAATTTACATGATTCATATTCATTAAATATGTATTACTTTGTGTACAGACTTGTTTTCATAATGCAAATTTAAAATATAAAATGACACATTTTTACTGCACTATAGAAATATTTGTGTATGTTAAACATTCCTGATTGATGCTAATTGGGAAAAGCTGTTTTGTGGGTGGGTCTGATTCTAGAAGCACTCAACGAGAAGGGCTCCTCCTGTACAGCAACCAGAGCTCAGAAACTGCTCTAGTTGTCTGATGGGCTCTGCAGGTGACTCCCCCAAAGTGAAAGAAACTAGGACTTCACACTTTTTCCCTAAAATTTTATAATTGAATTTCCAAAAGTCTGCCTTATTTTATACAGTGTTTCTATGAAATATTCTCCATAAAAACAGAGAAAATGCAGTATTTAGTGAATTGACATTTTATAACCAATCTGTTTTCATCTGCATTTTGCTTCCTGAAATTTATAAAGGTTCTGTATCTTCACATTTTGAACAAAAGTAGTACCATAAAAAATGACACATGATGACATGTCAAAGCGCTTGCTGTTTCCTTTTAAACTTGTTTTGTTCCAGGTAAAAGTGAAATTAAACTATTTGTTTTTAAGACAACATGTGCCACCTTTTCTGTGAGGTTTTATACTACTTAAAATACTTTTTTTTTCTCCCTGTAAATAAAGAAGATACCTTTATTTTACAGAAAAGATAAATGGTTAAATGACTTTTTCAGGGTCACAAAGGGCCAGGTGAATATGTTGACAAATTCTCAGATACCTTAATTAATTCACCAGTTGGTACCCATTCAGAGAGATCATGCACCCTGGAGGGGCTCTCAGGGATGGGTCCCTTTGTCTAAAGAAACAAAGGCCCCTTTTTCCTGTGTGGAGACATGTGACCTAAGTTGATAACTATGGACTGATGTGGGAAGAAAGCCCTCTCCGCTCCTCTAGGTGCCAGGAAAGAAAAGGAAATGATCCCACAAGGAACTCAACCATCATGAGGTAGAGACAGAAAAATCAGAAGGAGACTTCAAGTATCTTAACAAAAAAAAAAAAAAAAAGTAGTTTTGGAAAAAAAAAAAGATTTGAAAAAGAACCAAAGAGACATTCTAGGTATGAAGGATACAGTCATCAAAACAAATGGAGGGACTTCCCTGGTGGTCCAGTGGCTAAGACTCCACTCTCCCAATGCAGGGGGCCCAGGTTCCATCCCTGATCAGGGAGCTAGATCCCCCATGCATATCGCAACTAAGAGCCACATGCCACAACTAAAGATCCCGCATGCCGCACCTAAGACCAGCACAGCCAAATGAATAAATAAATTTTTTTTTTTTTTAAAAAAAAAAGGAAAACTTCTGTACAGGTTTAACAGGAAACCAGACATAACTACAGAGAGAATTAGTAAATTGGAAGACTTAAGGAAATGACTCAGCATGCAGCACAGAGATTAAAAATGGAAAATGTGAAAGCAAAGTTAAAATATAGAGGGTAGAATGAAATGCTTCAAAATGTGTCGAAACTAGGTGATCCAGAGGGGAGAAGAAATAGGGAGGAGCACTATCCAGAGAAAGCCTGAGAGTCCCTCAGGACTTGACAGATGCAAGTCCGTGTATTTACAGGGCACATCAAATCCCAAGTAGGAGGAATAAACACCACAAACTGCAGAGCATTGAGCTCCAAGAGTAAAAGCTGTGAGAGAAGACAGATGGCTTACAAAGGAACTAGTGTTAGACTGCCATCAGACTTCTTCTCATGTGCAACAACCAAAAGACAAAGGAGTGATACACTGTGGAGAAAACTGCTGGAAGATATACTTCTTTAACATGAGTTCAGAAAGAAGAAGTAGGGTATAGAAAGCAGTGGTAAACAGACACTGGTAAACATCCAGACAAAACTAAGCAGGTATATACTGAGTGGGGGAAAAAATAACAGCAAGAACTGGGTCACATTCTGAGGTTCCAGGATGTCTGAATTTTGGGGGACACTATCCAGCCCATTACAGATGGTGATAGCCACTCCTGTTCTTAGCTGCTTGCTCTGATGAAGCAAGCTGCCGTGCTGCGAGCTGCCCCACGGAGAGGCCTAATACATGGCAAGGAAGCAAGGGCAGCCTCCAGCCCACAGCCACCACGGAACTGAGTCATACGCCAGCAACCACAGGAGTGTGTTAGAAGCAGATTCTGCCACAGCGAGGTCTTCAGATGAGGCCACAGCTCCAGCAGACACATTGACCACAACCTTATGAGAGACCCTGAGCCAGAGGACCCAACTCCGCCACACCTGGGTTCCTACCCACGGAAACCGTGAGAGGGTAAACAGCTAATTTTATACTAGTAAACTACGGTAATTTGTTACAGGGTAACAACTAATACACATACGATACACAGCAGTTAAAAAGAATGAAGCAGAGCTACAGATGTCAACTGGGAAAGGCTTAATAATAATATGAATGAAAAGGCTAAGTTGCATTATGACAGCATTTGCATCCATTTTTTGAATACCCAAAACAATACACTATTGTTCATGGAAGAATTAATAGTAGGAGCATTAAAATGTTCAAGGAGTTTACAAATACTGTGAACTGGCTTGTGCGACACTAAGCCCCTGGTGTACACACAAACTAGAAAACCACGAGATTTCCCTCCACACTCCCTTGCACCAGGTTTCTGTATCTAATTTAGGTTCCCCGGTCAGATGCAAGGCTCTGATTTAGAAATGCGTCAACAACGGACAGCACACGTAGAGGCATCGGGTTTTGAACTTTCTGTCCACCAGCAGCTCTGACTGCAGTAGAAGCAGTGAGCCTCTGGGGCTGCAGCAGCTGCCTGGGCGTCCCAGCCCTCAAGTGTGGTTTAGGGAGAGTTTCCAGGAAACTCAGTCACGAGTCTGTTTCTTTAGCCCTTCCACTGATAAATCCCTTCCACTTCAACTAGCCAGAGGGGGTTCTCCGGTCTCAAAATAAAGGCCCTTGACCATGACCAGGAGGACACACACTCCAACTTCATGAAGGCAGTTACCTCAGGGGCAGGGGAGGCACTGGTATTGGGGAGACGTTCAAAGGGGACTATCTGTACCTTTTGGTTTCAAAGGCAAAAAATCTAAAGCAGACACAGCAAAATATTAACAGTAATTCTGGTGATGGGTATATCAGTTTTTAAAAAATATATCACTATACTTTACTAAATGTTGAAATATCTCAGTCTTTTTTTAATATGGAGATCATGCCTGGTGATAAGATGGCTAGGAGAATATTTTGTCTTTGACAAAGTCTAAGTAGTATACAAAACAGGGAAACCATATGAAAAAACAATAATGAACTCAATTATAAAATAAACATATTCTAGATACCAACCACAATAAAAGAAACAGGGATGTGGCCAAAGACTGAGTTCTCCACTGGATATAATAGTAACTTGATAGTGCTCTGTTTTCCGGATGGAGATACAAGCCACTCATACCCATGATTAGTGATGTGGCAAAGTAAAAATAAATTTAAATATCTTCCAACTTTAAAAAAAAAAGAAAAAAGAAACAGGGAGGGGCTTCCCTGGTGGTGCAGTGGTTGAGAATCTGCCTGCTAATGCAGGGGACACGGGTTCGAGCCCTGATCTAGGAGGATCCCACATGCCGCAGAGCACCTGAGCCCGTGAGCCACAATTACTGAGCCTGCGCATCCGCAGCCTGTGCTCCGCAACGGGAGAGGCCGCGATAGTGAGTGGCCCCCGCTTGCCACAACTAGAGAAAGCCCTCGCACAGAAACAAAGACCCAACACAGCCCAAAATAAATAAATAAATTTTTAAACAAATACTCCTGTTCTCTGTTTAAAAAAAAGGGAAATGTTCGTAATTCATTTTACAAAAAGCTTACTTCTACAATACTGATCTTTTTTTTTTTTTTTTTTTTTTTTATGTGGTACACGGGCCTCTCACTGTTGGGGCCTCTCCCGTTGCGGAGCACAGGCTCCGGACGCGCAGGCCCAGCGGCCATGGCTCACGGGCCCAGCCACTCTGCAGCACGTGGGATCTTCCCGGACTGGGGCATGAACCCGCCTCCCCTGCATTGGCAGGCGGACTCTCAACCACTGCGCCACCAGGGAAGCCCTACAATACTGATTTTTGGAAACTTTTAACATAAATAGTAGGAAGAAATAGGATATGATATGAACAGAAATGACATGAACAGAAAGTTCATAGAAAAAAGTATAAAAGATTCTTAACGTTTATGCTAAATCTAATAGTAATTGAAATGCAAATTAGAACCAATTTGAGATATTTCTCACTTTTAAGATTAGTAAGGAACAAAGAGCTTGATAACAGTGTGTTGAGAAAGGTGTGGACACAGGCACGCTCATACGTGGCAGGTGAGTGTAAATTAGTACAACCTCCATGGAGGGCAACGTTGCCAAATCCAGCCAAATCACAAATATATGTGTGTTGTGGCCCAGCAACTCTACTTCCAGAAATACATTTCCAGAAATATCTTCCAAAGATATACTCACACATGGGAAATGATACATATACAGACTTATTTATGACAGCCGTGCTTGTAATAGTAAAAGACTGGAAACATGTCTATCATTTAAGAAGAGTAATTACGTAAATAAACGATAGTATGTCCCTACAATAGAACCCTATGCTTTTTTAGGTATGAAAAACAATGAGAAGGGGACTTCCCTGGTGGTCCAGAATCTGCCTTCCAATGCAAGGGAGGTGGGTTCGATCCCTGGTCAGGGAACTAAGATCCCACGTGCCGTGGGGTGACCAAGCCCACACAACACAGCTACTGAGCTCGCGCGCTTCAACTAGAGAGTCCGCATGCCCCGAAGCCTGTGTGCCACAATTAGAGAAAAGCCACAAGCACAACTAGAGAGAAGCAGTTGTGCCACAACAAAAGATCCTGCATACCTCAACGAAGATCCTGCGTGCCGCAACTAGGACCCAACGCAGCCACAAATAAACAAATTTAAAAAAAAAAGAATGAGAAGGTTCTTCGTGTGCTGATATTAGGAGACTGCCAACATATATTGATACGTGGAAAAAGAGCATAACACGGAATACACATATATGCTAGCATTTGTTTAAATGCTAAATAAGCTTAAAATCTCTGGATGTGCACACAAGAAACAAGTGACATGGATTGCCTTTGGTGACTAGCAGTCATAGCCTAGGGGAAGACTCTTCATTCTATGTCCATATGTGAATTCTGAACAGTGCTCCTGAGGAATACAAAAGGTTTGAATAAATGAAAAGGCGCAAACCCTATTTTCATGAGTTAATTTTGTAAAAATGTCAATTTCTCCCTAAATTGTTCTATGAATTCAGAATGATTCCCAATTTTAAAACCATCTTTTTAATCTAGCTGTCATTCTAATGTTCATCTATTGTATGAAGGAAAGGAAAATTCTGAAAATGAAGAGTAAAGAGAGAGGACTAGCCTAAGACATGCAAACATATCATAAAGCTGCCATCATTAAACCACTGAGACACTGACCCCTGCAAATGAGTAAATGGAACTGAACAGAGCCAGAAATATAACCAAACACACCCAGGAGTTTAGTAGCATATTAAAGGTGCTGCTTCACATCACTGGAGGAAAGATGGATTTATTCAATAGATGGTGTTGGGATGACTATGTGGCTATCTGAGAAACTGATTCTTAATGCACCAATGCTTTAGAAGTGAAAATTAAACATAGAAGTATTAGAAAAAAACCATGAAGAAACTATCATCTCACAGTGGAAAAGGCATGATATAAAATCCAGAGTTTAATTCACTTCGTTATACAGCAGAAACTAACACAACATTGTAAAGCAATTATACTCCAATAAAGATGTTAAAAAAAAATCCAGAGTTTATTTCAAAACAAAACAACGAAACCCTGCTAATTTCACCCGAGTTTAAGAGAAAAGACAGTCTGCCCCTGGGCCAGGGCCCGCAGTGGGCAGAGAGAGATGGTGAAGTTGGCACACGGCACTAACTCAAGCGACCATGGGCACCATGCAGAAATCTCATGGGTGTGCATTACAGCTGTTCATAAGTTTGGAAACAACCAAAATGCCCAGCAATAGGTGACTATTAAGAAGAAAAGTTTGGTATGATTCCAAACTGGAGTTCTTTGCAGCCAGTAAAAAATAATGATTTAGAAAATTATTCAGTGAAATGGGGCAAACTCAAGGCGGTGTTACGAAGTGAAAACTCGTTGAAGAATATGGAATGACCCATTTTGGAGGAAGAGGGAAAGATACGTATGATTAGAAAAAAAAAAAAAAAGACTAGAAAGAAATGCACCGGCATGTTTGCAAGGGTTGTTACCTCTGGAGACTGGGGTTACTGGGGCTTCATTGCCCGCCTTGTGCTTTTCCAGGTTTCCCCAAACTTAATACATGTGATTATTTCTACAGTTAGAAGGCCCTAAGGTTTGAAATCTGAATGACGGAGAAGGTGGTGTGAGTCACGTAACTAGGACTCGAGAGGGGAGACGGCCAGTCCAGACTTGGACGTAACCGCTCTGATGGCCTGTGGACACCCAAGGAGGGAGCCAGCTGCAAGTGAGGCCTGGACTCTAGTGAAGCCTGTGTCGTGTTTAGCTCTGTGGACATGACACAAGCCTTGAAGTAGTCAAGGGCAAGGTGGGGAAGGAACAGCTGAAGGGCACAGCTGTAAACCCTGCTGTTAGTCAGGGTCCACAGGGCAGCCACAGATGAGGCCTGAACCCCCAGGGCCTCCCAAGGCTGGAGAGGAGCAGAGCAATGACAGTGTTCCAGATTTTTCACCTCCTGTCTGAGCAACCTCACAGAGGACTGTGGCCTCCCAGCTGGAAAGGACAGTGGTGAGTGGGCTCAGCTAGCATGTCCTTGGGGGCAGAGAGGGGCCAAGCAGTGAAGCAAAAGTTACCAACCTGGGAGGAGAAGGTTTGTGTGCCCACCTTGTTTGAGCTGAACCTTTCCATAAAGGAGAGAAAAAGGCCAAAGAAAAAGTAAGAAGTAGTTTTGCTCCCCCACGTTCTTCAAAGAAATAATTTGATGTGGAAGAACTGGCTTCTGAGTCACAAGGAAACCTTTTCCCCAAGGATTGGGATCAGAAACAATGGGGAAAGGAATTATTAAAACCATCAGTTCACAACAAGCTCAGGAAGAAGCTGAATAAACTTTTGAACAATTTGTCTCATCCTGCTATAAAAAGAGGAAATTTCGGAAAGTTAAGAACCATCACGTGTGTACAGTTACACGCCCTTTCATTCCACTGACACGGTCTCGAATCACGAGAGAAACAAGAATGTCTTCACTCCTTCCCAAAGGCCTATGCGCAAGAAAACAAAGCCCTCAGCCCCTCACCTCTCATAGTGGGGGCAGTGCACCGGCAGTGTGGGCGCTGGCTGGACACGCAGCCCTCTGGGCCCACAGACCTGCTGCCCAGAACCTGCATTTCAGCAGTCTGTCTCCCTCAGGCCCGAGCACACTGATTTTGAAAAGCGTGGTTTAACAGATGCTCTCTGTGCAAAATGAAAAGCACCCTGCAACAAGGTGTTTTCAAAAGCCACCCTTCCCACTTCCTCTCACCCCCACTTCACCAGCGCCTCAAACCCCAGCTGAAAGGCCCCATTCTTGTCCCATGGAATAGATCCTATTTAATCTAGAAAAGGAGGAAACACGCTCGGCCATCAGGAAGCAATAGCGTTAACTTAGGGGCCAAAAACAACACTGCAGACGGAGAACAATGCAAGAGGCGGCATGGGGAGGATCAAGGCAGCTTAGCTGGGCAGTTTTGGTCCCTAAGTCAGAAAGGAGGCCCGAGTGCAAATTACATGTGGAGGGTGGACTGGGCAGTGTTTCTATAAAAATAGAAATAATGGTTTAAGAACTTATCTGAGGATTTTCAGATATTAAAAATAAGTTTCCTTCCAGACAGAGAGACTGGCCTCACATGAGGCACTGGTTTCTCACTCTATTGTTCAGCTCAAATTATCCCAAAGTACCTAGCAATTTGGCCACAAACCTGGTTTAAGGCCATGGCCTGTAGGCAGGGTGGAACTCTCAAAAAGAAAATGATTTCAGAAGGAAAAAAGTGATTTATGTTCGAAATGATTTTATAAAAAGACTCAAGTTTCCCTTAAGATTAACTTTTAAAAATTGAAAATTAAAAATAATATTTTTTAGTATGCTCCATTCCAAAAATGTATAGTTTCCAGAATTTCACACAAGATTAAAAATGAAGATTAAAACAAGCTAAAGGGAGGATAAAACATGCTACAATGTTTCATAATTGCTACACGTAGCAGCAAATTTAGCTTGGAGTTTCTTAGCAGCCAAAGTAACAACAGAACAAGATCAGTTCAAAATTGATAACAACACAATAAGCAGGAAACTCTGGAAGTCTTTTCTTAGAGATTTGAGAAAATTTCTCCTGTGGGATACTCTGTAAGATAGTTCTGGTACTTCTGACTAAATGCTGTACTTGTACTATGACATCAAGACCTTAGAACAGGGAACTTCCCTGGTGGTCCAGTGGGTAAGACTCCCTGCTCCCACTGCAAGGGGCCCAGGTTCAATCTCTGGTCGGGGAACTAGATCCTGCATGCATGCCTCAACTAAGAGTTCACATGCTGCAACTAAGAAGCCTGAATGCCACAACGAAGATCCTGCATGCTACAACTAAGACCTGGCACAGCCCAAAAATTAATTAATACACACACACACACACACACACACACACACACACACACACACTTTTTTTTTTTTTTTTTTTTGGGGTATGCGGGCCTGTCTCTGTTGTGGCCTCTCCCGTTGCGGAGCACAGGCTCCAGACGCGCAGGCTCAGCGGCCATGGCTCACGGGCCCAGCCGCTCCGCGGCATGTGGGATCTTCCTGGACCAGGGCACGAACTCGTGTCCCCTGCATCGGCAGGCGGACTCTCAACCACTGCGCCACCAGGGAAGCCCCACACACACACTTTTTAAAAAGACCTTAGAACAAAGCTCCAAGTTCAGGTTTAATGCTGACACTCACTGCCTGCAGGAAGTCCACCATCTCTGCTTCACCGACACTGGGGTTACCTCTCCCACCAGATGATTACCCTCTATCTACCACTGACTGCTCCAGCAATGGACAGGTGACCCTATTCTGCCCAATACGCCACAAAGAGAAGTCTACAAGGATAATTCTGAATCAAGTTCTCACTCCCACCAGAGAGCTACAGGAGAAGACCATCTCCTCTCTCTCTAGGTGGGTTGGGTCTGGATGTGGCACTTGGGACTGCTGCAGCCATACTGCAGTCCAAGGATGAAGTCACCTCCAACAGCGACAGTGCTGAAGGATGGAAGAAACCTGGGTCAGTGTTTATCAACCACTCCCAGAACCCTCAAAACTCTAGACTACCTGTTCAGTGAGATAATTGCCTGTCCTTATGAATGAATGAATCCTGTTCATTCCTGTTCATGAATCTTGTTTCCACTAGATTCATTCAGGGTTTTCATTTCTATGGAAACAAAATGTAAAAGCCCAATTTTTAGAGGGCAAATACAAAATTAGAAATGGGAATTTTTGACACACAAGAGAAATCTTGCATAAATAAGACTATTCATCCCAGCATTATCTGAAAGAGCAGAAGACTGGATATAATCTTAAAATACATCGTTAAGTGAGTGGAGACAGATATCCATCATAAATCATTAGTCAAATGCATGCAGTGGAATCTCAAAGAGCCATAAAAAAGGAATGGGATAATCTCCAAAATATACAAAGCAGCTCATGCAGCTCAATGTCAAAAGAACAACCCAATCAAAAACTGGGCCAAAGACCTAAATAGACATTTCTCCAAAGAAGATATACAGACTGCCAACAAACATGTGAGGATGCTCAACATCACTAATCATTAGAGAAATGCAGATCAAAACTACAGTGAGGTATCACCTCACACCCGTCAGAATGGCCATCATCAAAAAATCTACAAACAATAAATGCCATCATCAAAAAATCTACAAACAATAAATGCTAGAGACACTGTGGAGAAAAGGGAATCCTTTTGCACTGTTCGTGGGAATGTAGATTTGATATAGCCACTATGGAGAACAGTATGGAGGTTCCTTAAAAAACTAAAAACAGAACTACCATATGACCCAGCCACCCCACTACTGGGCACATACCCTGAGAAAACCATAATTCAAAAAGTCATGTACCACAGTGTTCACTGCAGCACTATTTACAATAGCCAGGACATGGAAGCAACCCAAGTGTCCATCGACAGATGAATGGATAAAGAAGATGTGGCACATGTATACAATGGGATATTAGTCATAAAAAACGAAATTGAGTTATTTGTAGTGAGGTGGATGGACCTAGAGTCTGTCATACAGAGGGAAGTAAGTCAGAAAGAGAAAAACAAATACCGTATGCTAACACATATATATGAAATCTAAAAAAAAAAAAAAAAAAGGTTCTGAAGAACCTAGGGGCAGGACAGGAATAAAGATGCAGACGTAGAGAATGGACTTGAGGACACAGGGAGGGGGAAGGGTAGGCTGGGACGAAGTGAGAGAGTGGCATGGACATATATACACTACCAAATGTAAAACAGATAGCTAGTGGGAAGCAGCCGCATAGCACAGGGAGATCAGCTTGGTGCTTTGTGACCACCTAGAGGGGTGGGATAGGGAGGGTGGGAGGGAGATGCAAGAGGGAGGGGATATGGTGATATATGTATACGTATAGCTGATTCACTTTGTTATACAGCAGAAACTAACAACAATGTAAAGCAATTATACTCCAATAAAGATGTTTAAAAAAAAAAAAAAGGAATGGGAAAGAAACCAGTATTCACTAAGTGAAAAAAGTGTAGGGCACTGTGTATAGTGTGCTCTAATATGTATTTAAGGGACTTCCCTAGTGGTCCAGTGGGTAAGACTCCATGCTTCCAATGCAGGCGGCCCAGGTTTGATCCCTGGTGGGGGAACTAGATCCTGCACACATGCCACAACTAAAGATCCCGCATGCTGCAACTAAGACTTGGTGCAGCAAAAATAAATAATTAATTTAAAAATAAATAAATATTTTTTTAATAAAAAAATAAAAAGAAATACGGGGACTTCCCTGGTGGCGCAGTGGTTAAGAATCCACCTGCCAATGCAGGGGACATGGGTTCGAGCCCTGGTCCAGGAAGATCCCACATGCCGCAGAGCAACTAAGCCTGTGCACCACAACTACTGAGCCTGCGTGCCACAACTACTGAAGCCCACGTGCCCAGAGCCCATACTCCGCAACAAGAGAAGCCACTGCAATGAGAAGCCCGCGCACCATAACAAAGAGTAGCCCCTGCTCACTGCAACTAGAGAAAGGCCGCGTGCAACAACAAAGACCCAAGGCAGCCAAAAATAAATAAATTTATTTTAAAAAATGTATTTAAAAAGAGAAATATATGTATTTTTTTGCTAATGGTATTAATAATCCATTGCTACATAATAAATTACTCACACTTAGCAACTTAAAAGAACAAACATTCATTATCTCAGTTTCTGTGGGTCAGGAATTTGGGAGTGGCTTAATAGGTGTCTCTCATGGGATTATACTCAAGATGTTGGCTGGTGAGTGATACCAGTGAAAATGGAGTAATAAGGACCTTCAAAAATTATAACCTCCATAAAGGCAATAAGAAAACTGACAAAAATTGTCAGAACAAATTTTTCAGAACTCTGGAAGTTAACCAAAAGATTGCAGCAATCTGAGGAGTTTTAATCAAGGAAGGTATCTAAATCTCAATAACAACAGCGAGCTTTGTGGCAATTTAACTTGTCCTATTTTCATCCCCCTCTCTCCAGCTCCATGACAGCCTTGAAAATCAACAGTCACAAGTGAAAAATAGCAGCCTGGCAGACAACAGAAGAGGTGAATCAGGGTTGGAGCTACTTAAAAGCTTCATTCCCGTAGAACTGTCATTATATGACCTGTCTGGTGGCTCCCTGGAAGACTCTACTTGCAAGGCTGTCTTTATTGATTAGACTTGGAGCTTGCCCAATGTGAAAATCTTTTCCCTGGAGGTGTTGGTAAAAACATTTCAATGCAATTGTTTGATTTTATGGCTGCTGTAGGCAGTGGATAACAATTGGGGCAAACAACAGGCTACCCAAAAAGCTTAAAAGTTAGATCTAGGGAAGGAGATGCCCATAAGGGCTGTGAAAATCTGACATACTCCTCAGAACCTATAAGGTTAAGGTATATGTAGGATTCTGTGCATGCTCAGAAGAGAACTGAGAATGCTGTCACCTCTAGCCGACATTGAGGCTCCTTACAAGGAGGGAGTGAAGTCTAAGGCAGAGTTGTCAAGTGTCTGGCCGAGCGCTGAAGGCATGCCACAACAAGCATACAGAACCCCTTGGCAATGACTGGGTGATTTACTGGTTCCAGATATTAAAGGAAATCTCTGACCAATCATTAGCTGGCCACTAATCTAACTAGGCAGAGACTTCAGTGGCCACACACAAAAAAGAATACAGACCTTACAAAAATAGTTCAGAAAAATCATTAAACAAACACCCCAGCAACTACAAAAACCTCTGAGGATGAGGGAAGAACCCGATTCCCAGAGTTCCCACATTATATCAATTTAAATGTCCAGTTTTCAACAAAATGTTACAAGACATGCAAAGAAATAAAAAGTGTGATCCATATGGGGCAGGGGAAGCTATCAACAGAAACAGTTCCTGAGGAAAACCAAAGACTGACTTTATTTATTTATTTTTTGGCCACACCACATGGCTTGCAGGGATCTTAGTTCCCCGACCAGGGATTGAACCTGGGCCCTCGGCAGTGAAAGCCTGGAGTCCTAACCACTGAACTTCCTGGGAATTCCCCAGACCAAAGACTTTAAATCAGCTATTCAAAATATGTTCAAAGAACTAAAGGAAATACCATCTGAAAAACTAAAGGAAAGTATTAAAAAAATGTATTACCAAAGAGAATATCAATAGAGATAGAAATTATAAATAAAGAACCATATAGAAATTCTAGAGTTGAGAAGTATAATGACTGAAATGAGAAATTCACTAGAGGTGTTCAACAGCAGATTTCAGCAGGTGGAGGAAGGAATCAGTGATCTTGAAGATAGGTAAATTGGGCTTACCAGTCTTGAGGAGTAGAAAGGAGAAAATAAATAAAGAAAACTGAACAAAGCCTCAGAGACCTCTGGGACAGCATCAAGTGTACCAACATACGCATAATGAGAATACTAGAAGGAGAAAAGAAAGACCAGAAAGAATACTTAAAGGAATAATGGCAGAAAATTTCCCAAATTTGATGAAAAACATTTGCCTACAGACCCAAGAAGCTCAATGAACTCCAAGTAGGATAAACTCAAAAGAGAGCCATACCAAGACACATTGTAATCAAACTATTGAAAGCTGGAGACAAGGAGAGAATCTTAAAGGCCACCAGAGAGAAATGGCACATATCATGTGCAAGACATCCTCAATAAGATTAGCAGCTGATTTCTCATCATAAACTGTGGAAGCCAGAAGGCAGTGACATGACATGGCAGTGAGATGTGGATGGGCATCCAATATATAAAGATTTAATGTGGATGATAATAACAACACAAAGGAAGGGAGAAATAGAGCTATATAGGAGCAAAATTTTGTATATTACTGAAATAAAATTAATCTTAACTGTTGAATAGATTATTATAAATTAAGATATCCAGAACAACCACTAAGAAAATAACTCAAAAGATATTTTATAATAAAAGAAATGACAAGGTATTAAAATGGTGCACTAGAGAATATGTACTTAACACAAAGAAGGCAGTCATGGAGAAACAGAGGAATAAAAAAGACATAAGACATACAGGAAACAAATAGCCAAAAGGAAGGCATAAATTCCACCTTTACATTGAGTACACTCAATATAAATGGATTAAACACTCAATTAAGGTGGAGATTGTCATAAGGGATTTTTAAAAAACAATCAAACCTTACGCTATCTACAAGAGACACACTCTAGATTCAGACACAAATAGGTTGAAACTAAAAGGAGAGAAGACAATATACCATTCAGACAGTAACTGAAAGAGAACTGAAGTGGCTATACTAATATCAGACAAAATACACTTTAAAACAAAAATTGTTACTAGGGACAAAGAAGGACATTTTATCATGATAAAAGGGACAATCTCTCAAGAAGATATAACAATCATAAACATATGTACCTAATAACAGAACACCAAAATACATGAAGCAAAAACTGACAGAACTGAAGGGAGAATTAGACAATTTAACAATAATTGCTGGAGTCTTCAATACTCCACTTTCAATTATGGATAAAATGAGTAGACAGAAGATCAACAAGGAAACAGACGATTTGAACAACACTATAAGGCAACCACTTAGAATGCATCTATAGAACACTGCATCCAACAACAGAAGTATACACATTCCTCTCTATTATACATGGAACATTCTTCAGGATATGCCATATGATAGGCCATGATGTAAGTCTGAATAAGTTTAAAAGAATTGAACTCATACAAAGTATTTTCTCTGACCAAAATGGAATGAAACTAGAAATCAATAACAGGAAAATTTGGAAATTCACAAATATGTGGAAATTAATACAATCTTAAATCACCAATAGATCAATGAATAAGTCACAAGAGAAATTAGAAAATACTTTGAGATGAATGAAAATGAAAACGTAAGAGGCTAAAATTTATGGAATGGAGTGAAAGTAGTGCTTACAGAAAAATTTACAGCTGTAAATCATACAATAAAAAAGAAGACAACTCATATCAATAGGTTCTTAATACGTTAGTGTTTGGGTTGGCCAAAAAGTTTATTCAGATGTTATGGGAAAACCCCGATGAACTTTTTGGCCAACCCAATAAAAGAAGTGCAAACTAACCAAAGCAAACATTAGGAAAGAAATAATAAAGATTATAGCAGAAGTAAATGCAATAAAAATAGGAAAACTATAGAGAAAAATCAACAAGACCAGAAGTTGATTCTTTGAAAGAAGAACAAGTTGAAAAACTTCAGGCTAGACTGACAAAAAAGAGAAAAGACGTAAACTGTTAAAATCATGAATGAAAGATGCGGGGGAGGGGGTGTGTGTGGTCACACTGCTACCAACCTTACAGAAATAAGAAGTTTTATAAGAGAATACTATGAATAACTATATAACAACACATTAGATAACCAGGTGAAATGTACAAATTCCTAGAAAGACACAAATTAATGAAACTGACTCAGTAAAAAATAGAAAAGTTGAATAGACCTACAATAAGCAGAGATAGAATGAGTGATCAAAAAGTTTCCCACAAAGAAAAACTCAGGACCAGATGGCTTCACCCCTGAATTCTACCAAACACCTAAAAAAGAATTAACACCAATCCCTCTCAAATTCTTCCTAGAAACAGAAGAGGAAGGAACACTTCCAAACTCATTTTGTGAGATATTACCCTGATACCAAAACCAAAGATATCACAAGAGAACTATAAACCAGTATCATTTATGAATATAAATGTAAAAACCCTCTACTAAAAAACAGCAAACTGAATGCAGCAACATACAAAAAAGTGATATTTATCTCAGGAATGCAAGATTGGTCCAATGTAGGAAAATCATTGTAAAACATTTTATTGATAGAATAAAGAATAACTACATGATTGTCTCAATAAGCACAGAAAAAGCATTTGCCAAAATTCAACACTCTCTTATGATAAAAACACTAATAAACTAGGAATAGAAGGGAACTTCCTCAACCTGATAAAGGGCATCACAAAAAACCCACAGCTGACATCATGCTTAATGGTGAAATACTGGAAACTCTCTCCCTAAGATCAAAGATATCTGCTCTCACTACTTCTATTCAACACTGTTCTGAGGCAATGTACTGGAGGTACTCACTAGGACAAATAGGCAAAAAAAGAAAAAAGAAAGAAAGAAAAGGCCTACAGATTGGAAAGGAAAAATTATGTCTATTTGCAGATAATATAATCTTGTATATAGAAAATCCTAAGGAATACACACACACAAAAACCCATTAGAGCTAGGGTTGGGGCTCAGAGCAGGCCACCACAAGTTATGTCACACGGCATATTGATTTTTTGAATTAAAACTACTTAAGAAACAGCTAGCGGAAAAAATGATATAAAAAATACTCTGACCTATTTCCCCCTGAAAGGGGGGGAGGAAATCTCCCATGTGTTAAGTATCCTATCCTCCCTATACCAAGAAGATAGATAGCATCCTTATCATCAGAGCTAGAGAATTCAAGGCTAAGAAAGCTGTATAAACAAATTTTGCTACTTCTTTATTACTCTGCAACCCCAAGCACAAGACCCTTTTTTAAATTTTCACAAATAATTGTTTCTTTGTTTAAAAATGATATATAAACAGCCTGCTTTGGTCACTTTGAGGGTCCCATTTCTATGAGACCTCCACGTGTACAAATTATTTTTTTTTTCCTCCTGTTAATCTGTTTTGTGTCAACTTAATTATTATACCAGCCTGAAGAACTCAAGAGGGGTAGGGGGGAAATGTCCTTCTCTCCAACAGTAGCAAGGTTGCAAGATACAATTTCAATAATATAAAAATCAAGTGTAGGGACTTCCCTGGTGGTCCACTGCCTAAGACTCTGTGCTCCCAATGCAGGGGGCCCAGGTTCGAACCCTGGTCAGGGAACTATATCTCACATGCGGCAACTAAGAGTTCACATGTTGCAACTAAAAGATCCCGCATGCTGCAAATAAGACCTAGTGCAGCCAAAAAGAAAAAAAGAAAAAAGGTAAAGTCTATTGCTATAGAATCAAAAAATGAAGTTAAGGAACTATATTCAATATCTTATAATAAACTATAACGGGAAAGAATCGAAAAAAAGAATATATATACACACACATATATATGTACAACCGAATCACTTTGCTGTACGCCCGAAACTAACACAATATTGTAAATCAACTATACTTCAATTTTAAAAAATGAAATTAAGAAAATTCCATTTATAATAGCATCAAAAAGAATAAAATTACTTAGGAATAAAGAAGTACAAGGCTTGTATACTGAAAACTACAAAATATCACTGAAATAAATAAGTTGAAAAATATCCCATGTTCATGCATTGGAAGACTTAGGCACACAGTAGTCCCTGTTAAGGGTTGAACTGTGTCCTCCCCAAAACGATACGTTCACATCTTAGTGCCTCAGGATGTGACCTTATTTGTAATACGGTCATTTGTAAATGTAATTAGTTAAGATGAGGTCATACTGGAATAGGGTGTGCCCCTAAATCAATATGGTTGGTGTCCTTATAAAAAGATGCCAGGAAAAGACAAGAAAGGATTCACCTATAGGTTTCAGAGGAAGCATGGCGCTGAAGACACCTTGATTTCAGACTTCTAACCTCCAGAACTGTAAGACAATAAATTTCTATTGTTTTAAGCCACCCAGTTTGTGGTTTTTACTATGGCAGCCCTAGGAAACTAATAAAGTCCACAAAGTGATTTATGGATTCAATGCAATCCCTTTTAAAGGCCCAACTGCTTTTTTTTTTTTTTTTTGCAATAATTGACAAGCTGATCCTAAAAATTCATATGGAAATACTGAAGACCTGAATAACCAAAACAATCTTGAAAAATAACGAAGTTGGAATACACACAGTTCCTGATTTTAAAACTTTCTATAAAGCTACAGTAATCAAGACTGTGTAATACTGGCGTAAGGATAGGCAGAAGTTAATGGAATAGAATTCAGAGTCCAGAAATAAACCCTTACATTTATGATTAACTGATTTCCTACAAGGGTGCCAAGACCTTTCAATGGGGAAAAGAACAGTCTTCAACAAATGGGGCTGGGATAACTGTATATCTACACACAAAAGAATGAAGTTGGACCCACTACCTCACACAACATACAACAATTAACACAAAACAGGTCAAGAACCTAAACATGTGAACTAAAACTACAAAACTTTTAGATGAAAGCATAGGTGTAAATCATAGTGACCTTGGATTAGGCAATGTTTTCTTAGATATGATACTTAAAGCATAAGCAACCAAAGGAAAAAAAAACAGATAAATTGGATTTCATCAAAACTTAGAACTCTGTGCTTCAAAGGACACTATCAGAAATGTGAAAAAACAACTGATAGAACGAGAGAAAGTATTTGCAAATCATGTATCTGATAAGGTCGTAGAAATCAGAATATATAAAGAATTCTTACAACTCAACAATAAAAGATAAATAATCCAGTTTTTAGATGAGCAAAGGATTTGAATAGACATTTCTTCAAAGAATATATACAAATGGTCAATAAGAACATGAGCAGATGCTCAACATCCTTAACCACCAGAGAAATGCAAAACAAAACTACAATAAGATACCACTTCACACATATTAGGATGGCGTCATCAAAAAAGGCAGTTAATAACAAGTTTTGGTGAGAATGTGGAGGAACTGGAATCCCCATACATTGCTGGTTGGAATGTAAAATGGCACAGCTACTTTGGAAAACAGTTTTGCAATTTTTCAAAAAGTTAAACATCAAGTTACCATGTGACCCCAACAATTGCAATCCTAGGTAATATACCCAAGTGAAATGAAAACATATGTTCACACAAAAATTTTTATACATTTCATAGCAGTATTCACAATAACTAAAAAATGGAAACAACCCAAATGTTCATAAACTGATGAATATATAAACAAAATGTGGTACTATCCATACACTGGAATATTATCCAGCCATACAAAGGAATGAAGTACAACATGGATGAACCTTGAAAACATTATGCTAAGTGAAGGAAGCCAGACACAAAAGGCCATATATTATACAATTCCATTTATATGAAACTTCCAGGCAAATCCATAGAAATTAAGAGTAGATTAGTGGTTGCCATGGGCTGGGGGGTGGGGAAATGGGGAGTGAATTGGTATGAGGCTTCTTTTGTAGGTACTGAACATGTTCTGAAGTTATACAGCAGTGAGAGTTGCACAATTTTGTGAATATACTAAAAACCACTGTATTTATACTTCAAAAGGGAAAATTACATGGTATATGAATTATATCTCAATTTTTAAAAATAAGATGTTGGGACTTCCCTGGCGGTCCAGTGGTTGGGATCCCATGCTTCCACTGCTGGGGGGGACACGGGTTTGATCCCTGGTTGGGAAACTAAGATCTTATAAGCTGCACGGCGTGGCCAAAAAAATAAAATAAAATAGAAACCTGGGAACTTTTTAAAAAGAAAAAAAAAAAGGTGTTATCCAGGCTGCAGTCATCTGAAAGCTTCACTGGGGCTGGAGGGTCTGTCTACTTCCAAGATGAGTTTCTTACATTGCTGTTACCGGGAGGCCTCAGTTCCTCAGTGTCTTTGCAACATGGCAGCTGGCTTGCCGCAGAGCAATTGATCCAAGAAAGAGCAAGGAGGAGGTCACAAAATAGATTGATGACTTAGTCTTGGATGTTACACACCATCACTTCTGTCATGTTCTATTAGTTATAAGGGAGTCACTAAGTCCAGCCCATAACCAAGAGGAGGGATGAAACCTACACCTCTTGAAGGGAGGGGGCTTTAATAATGTGTGGACACACTTTAAAACCCATCACATATACATGTAACATATCTAGGACACAAAAGAAACTGACAACAGGACTCCATGTGCAGAGGGGGAACTAGAAAGCTGGAGGACATGAGTTGGATGGAGATTGCTCACTGTAAGCTCACTTTTATCTTTTGAATTGTGAACCATGTGACGTGCTGCCTGTTCAAATAATTAAAAACAATCTTAAAAATTAAAAAAAATTCATTTTCTTTTAAGAAGGAAAATAACTTGCTTTGCTAGCTGAATTTGTTAGGTTGAAGTCCTAAATCAAATTGCACTTTTATAAATAAAAATACATTTTTATGTATTTATATTCAACTATCCATGCATACATACACATTTTCTCACTCCCTAGCTCCTAATAGCCAAGGTTTAACAGAAGAAAAAACTGGAGGGCTTCCCTGGTGGCGCAGTGGTTAACAATCTGCCTGCCAATGCAGGGGACACGGGTTTGAGCCCTGGTCTGGGAAGATCCCACATGCCGCAGAGCAACTAAGCCTGTGAGACACAACTACTGAGCCTGCGCATCTGGAGAGGCCGCGACAGTGAGAGGCCCGTGCACCGTGATGAAGAATGGCCCCCACTCGCCGCAACTGGAAAAAGCCCTTGCACAGAAACGAAGACCCAACACAGCCAAAAATAAATATAACAACAACAAAAACTGGAATCCTTCTTTGGGTTCTAAAATTGGATAACCTAGATGAAACGGACAAATTCCTAGAAACACACAAATTACCTAAATTGACTGAAGAAACAGAAAATCTCACTAGACCTATAACAAGTAAAAACATTGAATCAGTAATCAAAAATTTCCCAGCAAAGAAAAGTCGAGGACCACATGGATTCACTGGTAAATTCTACCAAAAATTTAAAGAACAGTTAACACCAGTCCTTCTCAAACTCTTCAAAGAAATAAACTAGGAGAACACTTTCCATCTCGTTCTATGGGGTCAGCATTTCCCTAATACCAAAGCCATATTAAGACCATCACAAAAAAGAAAATTGGAAATCAATCCGTTATGAATATCAATGCAAAGATCCTCAACAAAATACTAGTAAACCAAACTAAACACATTAAAAGGATTATATACCATGACAAAGTGGAATTTATAATAGAAATGCAAGGGTTCAACATAAGAGAAAAATGAATGTAATATATCACAGTAGTAGAAGAAAAAAACAACATACTGTCATCTCAATTGATACAGAAAAGGCATTTACAAAAGCCAACACTCTTTCACTATAAAAACTCTCAGAAAAACTAGGAATAGAGGGAAGATTCCTCAACATGATAAAGGGCATTTATGGAAAAAACCACAGCTAACATTATGCTTCACAATGAGAGACTGAAAGCTTTTTACTTGTAATTTCATGAATGAGACAAGAATGCCTGCTTTCACCACTGCTATTTAACACTGTACTAGAAATTCTAGCAGAGCAATTAAACAAGAAAAGAAATAAAAGGCATCCAAATTGGGAATGAAGAAGTAAAACTATCTGCAGGTGACATGATCCTACACATGGAAAATCCCAAGGAATGTACAAGAAAGTTACTAGAGTGAATCAACAAATTCAGCAAAATTGCAAAAATCAGTTGTTTCTATATATCAATGATGAATAATTAGAAAACTGAGACATCAATTCAATTTACAATAATATCTATGTGTGGGTTTTCCACACCAAGCAATTCGCCAGTTCTCTGTAGACACCAACTGGGTGCCCTACAACTTAGTGACACTCACTACCAACTGGGTGCCCTACAACTTAGTGACACTCACTACCCAGAGTTAGCACAGACCCCACAGATTAAAATCTCAATCCCCCTACTTCAGAGGCTAGTCACAAGTTTTGAGTCCCCAGGTTACCCATAATTCTGTCTGATTTGGCTACAAACTGGGGGTTCCCATGACCCCATCTCAGGTTCAGTAATTTGCTATAACAGCTCACAGAACTTGGAGGAAAACTTTACTATTACTGGTTTATTATAAAGGATACAAATGAACAGCCAGACCAAGAGGTACATAGGGTGAGGTCTGGAAGGAGCCTCAGCACAGGATTTTCTGTCCCCAAGGAGTTTGGGATGTGCCACCCTCCCAGCACACATTCACCAACCTGGAAGCTCTCCAAACCCCATCACTTAAAGAGTTTTTATGGAGGTTCAAATATGTAGACGTGATGGATTAAATCATTGGCTATTGGTGATTAATTCAATTTCCAGCCCCCTCCCCTCCACAGAGGTCAGGGGGTGGGGCTAAAAAGTTCCAATCCTCTATTCACATGGTTGGTTCCTCTAGCAACTAGCCCCCACCCTGAAGCGATCTACAGCCCACCAAGAGTCACCCCATTAGCATAAACTCAGGTATGGTTGAAAGGGGCTTATTATGAATAACACTCAGGAAAGGGTTTTAGAAGATTTTATGCCAAGAACTGGGGAGAAAGACCAAATATATATTTCTTATTATACCACAATAGCACAACCTAAAAGAATAAAATGCCTGGGAATAAACTTAAGCAAGGAGTGAAAGGCTTGTTCCCTGAAAATTACAAAATATTCCTCTAAGAAATTAAAGAAGATCTAAATAAGTGGAAAGACATCCCATGCTCATAGACTGGAAGACTTAATACTGTCGGGATGTCAATACTACCCAAAGCCATCTACAAAATTCAGAGTAACTCCTATTAAAATTCCAGTGGGCTTTTTTTGCAGAAATGGAAAAGCTGATTCTCAAATTCAGTGCATGGAGTCCATGTAATAGGCTGAACTGTATTCCCCAAAATTCATATGCAGAAGCCTGAACCTCCAGTACCTCAGAATGTGACTGTATTTGCAGACAGGGCCTTTAAAGAGGTAATTATGTTACAGTGAGTCTGTTAGGGTGGGCCCTAGTCTAATCTGACCGGTGTCCTTATTAGATGAGGAAATTTGGATACAGAGCGACCAGGGCTATGCATGCACAGAGAAGAGCAGGTGAGGACACAGCAAGAAGACAGCCAGCTCCAAGGCAAGAAGAGAGGCCTCGGGAGAAATCAAACCTGCTTACATCTTGATCTTGGACTTCTAGCCTCCAGAACTGTAAGAAAATAAATCTCTGTTTAAGTCTGTGGCATTCTGTATGGCAGCACTAGCAAACTTACACAGCCCAGGTAGACAAAAAAAAAAAAAAAATCTTAAAAAAGAACAAAGTGGAAGGACCCACACTTCGTAGCTCACTACAAAGCTACAGTAATCAAAACGCTGTGGACTGACAGAAGGACAGACTTATAGACCAATGGAATAGAACTGAGAGTTCAGAAACAAACCCATACATTTATGGCTAACTGATTTTTGACAGGGGTCTCAAGTCCAATCAATGGGAAAGGAACAGTCTCTTTAACAGATGATGCTGGGACAACAGGACTTCCATATGCAAGAGAATGAAGTTGGACCCCTACCTCATACCATATATAAAAATTAACACAAAATGTATCAAAGGATTAAATATAAGGGCTAAAACCATAAAATTCTTGAAAGAAAACACAGGAGTAATTCTTCATGCCTATGGATTTGGCAAAGGATTCTTAGATATGACACCAAAAGCATAAGCAATAAAAGAAAAAATAACACACTGAACTCCGTCAAAAGTTAAAACTTTTGTGTATCAAAGGACATTATCAACAGAGAGAAAAGACAATCCACAGAATGAGGAAAAATATTTGCAAATCATATCTAATAAAGAATTAATATCCAGAATATACAAAGAACTCCTACAATTCAGTAACACCCAATTTAAAAACTGACAAAGAACTTGAACAGACATTTCTTCATAGAAGATGTACATATGGCCAATAAACACCTAAAAAGATGCTCAATATCACTAATCATTATGGAAATGCAAATCAAAACTACAATGAGATACCACTTCACACTCACGAGGATGGCTATTATCAAAAGAACAAAATCAAAACCAAGAAAAACCCCAGAAAGTAACAAGTTTTGGCAAGGATGTGGAGAAACTTGTACACTGCTGGTAGGAATGTAAAATAGCACAGTTGCTGTGGAAAATAGTACGGCATTTCCTTAAAAAATTAAACATAGATTTACCACATGAACTAGCAATTCCAGTTCTTGGAAATACTCAAAATAACTGAAAGCAGGGATTTAAACAGATATCTGTACACCCATGTTCATAGCAGCATTCTGCACAACAACCAAAAAGCAGAAGCAACCAAAATGTCCACCAAAATATGAATGGATAAACAAAATGTGATATGGGGAATAGGGAGTTATTGTTTACCGAGTACACGGTTTTTGTTGGGGATGAGGAAAAAGTTTTAGATAGTGATGATGGTTACCATAACACTGTAAACATATTTATTGTCTCTTATTATACAATTATGACTGGTTAAAATAACAAATATTATATGTCAAAAAAAACTTTACCGCAGTTAAATACAACTACCAAAATTCATGGAACTGATGATGGTTAACTCTATGAGAGTGAGTAAAATTCACTGCTAACAGTACTGGTTCAATAATTGAAATTTAGGTATTTTCTACAGAATACGTATTAATGAGTAACATAATGAATAACACAGGTTTTAAACACTTTACATCTCTGCAAGTTTTGAGTCTGTCCAAATAAGCCCTTTCTGCTCTGCATGTATTTCTACCAAAATCAGCTGTAACATTAGCTCAGCCAATTCCCACTTCAGGTTATACTGAATCAGTGATTGCTCATCTTTAAAATTATTCTCACCTGTAGCTGTTCTATGCAGATTATTCTAGAGGCTAATTCTTTAGACTCTTCAAGGTTGGCATTGACCCTTGCATAACAGCTGAGCAGTATTGGTTAACACTTTGACTCATCAAGAACCAAGGAAAACCATTCAAAATCATTTGCCTTGTTTTGAATTGACTACTGATATTGCTCCCAATGTTCTCAACCCTTTAAGCAACGCATCTCACCCCTTTAAGCAACCATTCTCACCCAAAGGCTAATAGTTTTAAGTAAGTTTACTTACTCTGCACACGTTTCTTCCAGAGACATTAACTCACCATTGGTAAACAGCTTCCCTTGCCTACCGAATGAATGGGTTACTCAAACCTTAAAAACATAACGTTTAAAGCCCAGTTTTCTCTTTTTCTTTTTTTTGATGACACAATTGAATATATATTGTTTAAAATGAAAACAGGCGAGTTCACAAATTACTTCTGGACACTGAAAAATGAACTCTGGTTGCTTTTCTTCTGGGCAGCACCTAAACTCTGGCTTTGCAACATTTCAGGTACATTACAGTCTTCTGAGAGTGGCCCAGAACTTCAGAACCCCTGGGGTGGCCAGAATGCCTCTGGCTTCTTCTGCATCCCGCAAAGGGCTCTCTATGTACTCCTCCTTCAGCCATTGGCGGAAGTGATGGACCCGGTGCTCCTCAAACTCCTGGAGCTGCCTCTGGAAGCCCAGGTTGGGGTTTGCACAGGACCTCCCTGCACGCACAGTGCACAGGGCATCTTCCCAGCCGAAGTCGGTTGACCGTCATGATGTATGCAACCACCAGAGTCACGCTCCTGGAGACGCCCGGCAGGGAGTGAACAAGGCAGCCCTCACCTCGCAGGTGGCACTCGTGGATGAATTTAATACTTTCTTTGAAATGTCTTGTCAGGTTTTGAGATGGTGAATCCGCTGCTGGTATGCACAGGTATTTAACCCCCTCCAATGTTGGCCTGGCGCTGTCGTGCAGAGACAGAATGTGTGTCACCTTGTTCTTCTCTGGCATCTTTGAAGTTGCCGATATACAGGCCAGACAGGATCTTGCTCATCCCATTCCCCATGGCGGCCGCGCGGTCTAGCGCTCGGGGGCGCAGCGGCAGGCGCACTGAGGGCATGGGGGAGCAGCGGGCTGGCGGGCAGGCAGGGGGCACTGCGCGCCCGCAGCGTAAACAGCAACATGAACCGGCGGCGCCCAGGCCTCTCTGTCCGCTGCGCTCCTGTCCCCCGCGATCCCCGCGATCCCCGGCCGCCGGTCCGCGGCACAGGCGCCCCTGCGGGAAGGGGCTCGCGGCGCCTGCCGCCTCCCGGAGCGAGCCCAGCAGCTGCCACGCCGGCCCCTGCCACACCGGCCCCCGGGACTTGTAGACACGGTTCCTAGGGGCCCGGCCGGGGCGCAGGGATTATGTCTCCCGGGGGCCGGGGTGCAGGGACATGACTCCTGGGAGCGGGTCCCTCCAGGATTATGGCTCCTGGGGGGCCCGGGCCCAGGGCACACGCGCACCCCCACCCCGGCCGCCGTCGCCCTGCGCGTTCCGAGACGGGGCGGGGTGTCTCTTTTTTCTTTAACGTTAAGTATGCACTAATAATTTTTAAAAAATTAAATGTCACGATATGGTGATAGGTATGGCCCTCATAACACTATTGAGTTATAAATGTATAACTGCAATCCGTCCTGCAAAGTGATAACACTGCTTCGTACTGTCTCTGTGGCAACTACTTAATTCAGCCAGTGCCTCAGGAAAACAGCCATCTACAATTTGTAAACAAATGAATGTGGCTGCACCCCAATGAAACTCTGTATGTAGACACTGATTTGAATTTCATATAGTTTCCACAGGCCACAGTATTCTCCTCTTGTTGTTGCTATTGTTTTAAAGCATTTAGAAATGTGAAAAACCATTCTTAGTTCATGGCTTACCCATAAACAGGCAGCTGCGCATAGTTTGCTGACCCCTGCAGCTGAAAAAGAGAAAATGAGCTTTACTCACATTCCTCACAATTGAATCCGTGTTTTTTTCCAGTATCTAATGAGGAAAGTAAAAGTAAAGTAAAAAGCAAGTTACACCTCCAAGTGCTAGTTCTTTGAAACTATGGATAAAATAAACATCTGACAAGTTTAATTTAGAAAACAAAACAAACATAACATTTAAAGTGACACATAACGGAGTTTTCCTAATTATGAGAAAACTATAATTAATTATATACTAATAAAATTAAAAATACTAACAACATAAGCAATACAGAGAATATGAATTTACAGATAGAGGGGAAAATTTGTGCTTCAACTGTTAAGAGCAACAACCTGGGTTTTGATTTGGATTCTATAGAGAGGCTCTGCACCTTTCACTGCCTTGGAGCTATTTTACAACTCTGTAAGTTGTAGATACCTGATAATACAAATAATTCTTATCTATAGACAAATGCAAATAAATAAATTCTGTTGGGTAGAGGTTCAGCTGACTTCCCTCCTGTGGAAGAAGTCAGTCTCGTGTCCATTTATAAATTCATTTCAACGTTCTTTTACTCCAAATTTGTCCTTGACTTCTCCTTTGAACTGACTGTAACATCTTAGTTCTCTGAGTTTTTAAAAATGCTTACTTAACATGTGTTCATTTTATATCCATCTGTATGAGAGCCATTTCACTTTGTTGAAAGTTATACTTTAAGACAACTAAGGGCAACATAGAAAAAAAAGAAGATAATTACCTCCAAAACTTTCCTGGGGCCTTTCAAATCTTGAAGAAGCAGAGTCTGTGACACAGAAGGCAGAAGACTCTCTCGTCTATTTTATGCGAAGAGCATTATCTGACCCCAAACATGGGAGACTGAACCGTGGGCCAGCCAGTGCTAGTTGCTAGGCTGGCAGTTTCCAAACCAGCTGGGATTGGAACTGCCAGCAAGTACCTGTGAAAACACCCACGCAGGCCCCACCCACCTCCTGAACACACAAATCACAGCCCAAATCAGGGGCAGGGCCTGGCCACCTGCTTTTAACAAGCTCCACAGGAAGTTCTAATGAGCACAGGTCTTATTTTACAGATGAAAAGAACTAAGGCCTAGAGAAGCTCCACGACACTGAAGGAGGATAAACAGCTTCTTCGTGCAGCCCAAGTCGGCTCCCTCCTCCTCCCCTGACCCTTCCCATCCCTCATCTTAAGTTATCTAGAGCACAGGGCCTAGAGGTAGAGGAGCCAGGCAGATGTGGAATAGCAATGACACTGCCTCCTAGTAGGCGAGCGTGGAAAACATCACAGCAAACGGCCTTGTTGCTGGTTTGGCATTTTGTTAATTTTCTCACCCATTGGTAATTTTAACCCAGCTCTAATTTCTCCCCCCATACAGAAAGCCCACCCCTTTCCTCATCGACACCAAAAACCAAGAGGAAAGGCTTCTTTATATGGAGCTGTATTTAGAAGGCAAGAGTATTTGCTGAGAATGCCCGACTCCACATCAAAAAATGGAAAGAAAAAGTTTTAAGAGAAAGCTCTTCCTTACTGTACAATACTAATAAATATAAAGGTAATAATGGAGTTAAAATATTAATAGATGCTATTAACTAGTGAGTGAAAAGTTGAAGAACAGGATATTTAGCCTCGAAATACCTCCTTATAACTTACAGTGGAGAAACTTGACAGATGCCCCTTAATCCAAGTGCTCAAAGTAAACATCACTAAAACTCACCAAGTATTCTGTGCCTCCCAATATGATGCATCAAGTACACAGCATCTCTTCTGTGGTACACATCTTCCTTGACTTATGATGGGGTTATGTTGCAATAAACCCATCGTAGATTGAAAATACCCTAAGTCACAAATACATTTAATACACAACCTACTGAACATCATAGCTTAGCTGAGGCTACTTTTAATGTTCTAACACATTAGCCTACAATTAGGCAAAATCATCTAACACAAAGCCCATTTTATAATAAAAGTATTGGGTATCTCACGTATTGAATGCTATACTGAAAGTGAAACAATGTTTGTATGGGTACAAAAAAAGAGTTGTGTATTGTTGGGTTTACCTTTGAGATCACATAGCTGACTAGGGTCTGTGGCTCACTGCCACCGCCCAGAATCACGAGCCCGACCACACATCACTAGCCTGGGAAAAGATCAAAATTCCGTATTTGAAGTACTTTCTACTGAATAATACCACTTTCACACCATCCTAAAATCAAAAAATCTTAAATCGAACCATTTTAAGTCACGGACCATCTGTATCCCTACAGAAAAAAGCTCAATTAAATCTAATTGTGAGCCGACATCAAACCCAAACTGAAGGACATTCTACAAAATCAGCCAATACTTTTCAAAGACAGACATGGAAAGAAGGCTGAAGGACATGAGAACTAGATGTAGTAATTCTGGGTTGGATTCTGAACCAGGGAAGAAAACTATGGAAGATATTATTGGGAAAATTGGCAAGATTTTACAATGGACTATGGATTAGGTAACAGTATGATATCAATGTTAGACTTCCCGATTATGATCATTGATCGGCTGTTATGCTTGTTCTTAGCAAACTGACAATAAAATATTTGGAACAAAAGGGCCCATCTCTAACTTGATCCTAATGAATCAGAAAAAAAAAGTGTGTATAGAGACAGAATTAAAGCAATTGGGGCAAAATGTGAGGTGAGGTCGGGTAAGAGTATTTTAAAGTTCTTTGTGCTATATATTCTTGCAACTTTTCAAGTTTGAAATTGTATCAAAATTGTTACAATTTTTGTACTGCTACAATACACATTTTTAGGATGTTTGCTGCACGCATCTGCCTCACAGAACCAGATGTGCAAGGATCAATGGAGAGCCAGACTGACCTAGGTCCTGCCACTACCTTGCAGAGATCTTGACATGCTCATGTACATAAACAGGCCCAGCTCAGCCCAGGACAGTCAAGCAGAGGAGCCTGTGCTGCAAGCTGTCCTCCCACTGCTCAGCAGGGACCAGCCCAACCCAGCACTCTCCACAACATAGAGTTGAACCCACAGCCTCAGCAGCTCCCCAAGCTCAGATCCACCCACCCGGGATCCACCCAGTGAGCTCAGCCTCCCTTGAACTGACACATCCCCTTGTGTTTCACTGATCCTCCCCCACACATCCATTCACACTCATTCAATCTCCTATGCTCCAGGTACTGGCCTCCACACCCATCCTATCTCCCACCCACAGAAAGCCCAACCCTCACACACATGAGGAGCGTTACCCTTTCAAGACCCGGCAGGTTCATTAACCCAAACTGCATGTACTCAGAGGAGGCTGAAGCAGGGCCTACAGGGTGAGGAGGGAAAGGCATCTCCTGACTTTTGTCTGAAGCCAGAGTGCGTGCTCAGGGCCTGGGAGGACCAAGAAGGGTAGAGCTGGCAACCAAAGAAGTGATGCAGGTGTCCAAGCTCAGGCCTCCTAATACATCCGTAATCTGTATGGGCGCTGCCCACAGGCCACTTACAGATGCGTCACACTGCAGACTGCTCTTCTTCAGGATACTTCTCCCTTGAGAAAGAATTCCTGCCCTTAGCTCCACTGGCACCCAACCCCACAGATGACACAGGCACAGTTGTTGTCCGAGGTTTATTGAAAATATTACAGCACAGCAGAAAGATTCAAACGGCTCCACGTGGTGTTTTGAAATTCATCCCAACTGTAGGCTGAGTGACCTGCAGGTTGGACAGACTGCCAAAGTCCTGGAACAATAAAAAGGGGCTTAGTGTGGCTGTACTGGTGAGATCTGTGTCCAGAGCCCCGGCACCACCATTAGGCTATGCTTCTGTCAGCCTCCACAACCTTGGGGTCAGATTGGTGGGACCCTGCAGAAAACCAAGAGAGCCTTCTCCTCCCCACCCCAGAGCAATAAACTCTGTAGGGAGTCTACCTGCAATCTGAAGGATCCTCCACAGTCAGCCATGAAGGAGCTGTCCTGTGCACTTTAAGACGTTTGACAGCATTCCTGGACTCTATCCACTAATGTCTGCTAGTATCCCCCAACTGTGACAACCAAAAATGTCTCCAGATATTACCAAATGTTCCCTGTGGGGTGCAAAATCTGTCCCTTTGAGAATCACTACTCTAAGGCATATACAGTGCCACTTCATTTCCAAGACCAGCCCTCAGGTAGGAGGCATCACTTATGCAATCAACATTTGTGAAGGGCCTGGGTAGAATAGTGGTAGGACAAGGTCAGGGCCTGCCTTTAAGGTGGCTCAATCTAAGTGCAAAGAACCCAAGAGCATGTGTATAGCTGATTCACTTTGTTATAAATAGAAACTAACACACTACTATAAAGCAACTGTACTCCAATAAAGATGTTTAAAAAAAAAAAAAGAACCCAAGGGCCCACCATATAACCAGAATTTAATTCCTCATTTTATCCTCAAAAACCAATTTTACAGTTGAAATTAAAAAGATGCATTCCAGAGTAGTATTTCAGGACAAAATGATCTGTAGCAGGCGTTAGCTGTACTGGTTATGTTTTTCTGAGACCAGGTGGTAGTATATGGGTGTTCACTCTATTCATTATCTTTCTGAACATCTTAGACGTTTCATGATCATAAAAAGGAAAAATAAAGTTGCTCTAAATCACCAACTGCCTCCTGGACTTTGAAGCTCATGCTTTCACCAAACTACTAAAGTACTAAGATATGTCACAGAAGAGACACTTATCAGATTGTACTGAAGATAGCTGAACTACCCAAGTAGTGCCCAGTTAGCAACTGGAAATGAGACCACAGCTCATTGAGTGATTAGCATACAGATACAGAAGTAAGGAGGCAGACTGAAAAGAGAACTAAGGATGGAACCAAGGGGGTAAATGTGAGAAGCCAGCCACAAAATCGAGACGAGAACAGAAGGAACTGAGAGAAGGGGTGTTCTGGAAGTCCTGGAAGAACAGCCACTGGATTTGGGAGTTATCCTCGTGTGGAGAGCAAACTGAACCTTCAATAACTAGCTAAACCCACTTTGGAAGCAGTCTAGGTTAGTGGTTAGAAGGGTGGATGGCTTCCCATCCCTGCCACCTACTAACCTTGAAGTTACCATTTCATCATCTATAAAATGTAAATAACAGGATGTGCCTCATGGGACATACTGAGGAAAAGGGAAACGCCATACAGAAAGAAACACTGAGATTACTTGATATATTTTAAAGACTCAGTAAGTGTTACCTAGAAGTATTACCCATAGTAGAAAGCTACTGATGGATGGTGACCAGGGAAGCCCTACTTTAGGAAATCAGCAAACACTTACCAAGAGCTTCAGCATTTCCTTAGTGTCAGGATCTACTTCAATGATTTCCTGATCCAGGGCTGAGACCTATAAGGAACGAGGCAGGCCCCAAATAGCAATGAGTTCTCTCTCACCTTCCCTGCCTTTTCTCTAAGATTCTTAAATGAGGAACAAAAAAAGGGGGTGGGGGACGGGGATGGGTGGCATAGAGAGGATACAGTAGGATCCCACGAATCCAGTATTTAGAAAACCTTAAGACTGGGTTTATACTGCAGAAATACTATGCCAGGGCAAATAATCAAACCAGAAGACATTAAGTCACCAAACAAACATCATTAAAAGGCTCTCATGTATAAAACAGAATGGACTTACATGATCCCAACAGGGCAGAACAGAACCTAACACACAGGCAAGTAAATTATAGGCACCTACAGCTGGTCAAAGGGTATGTGAAGACTCAGCTACGGTCGCTTTGAAAACCAGGTACCTGAAACGGTTCTCAGGAACCTGCTTTATCTTTCAGGATGAACAAGAGGTCCAGAATAAGACCCAGAAAGTTTACCTCAGGCACGTAATTATCTCTCCTCTCTCTCTCCTCCTCCTGCAGCTTGATGGAGATACCTCTCACTGGGCCTCTCTGAATCCGCTTCATCAGATGTGTGACATAGCTACAAAGAACAGATGCCCAAGAACACACATTGGCTCCCACTGGTACCCAGAACGTCTGGATGTGTATTTTAGTTCTCTTCCCGCAGTGAGAAGGGAGAGGATTCACCTTGGGGGCCCTGACTCTGAACCTCCTACATACACAAAACCTCCACACGCAGCTCCACTTACCTAGGCATGCCTGTCCCTTTGGTGTCGCACATCCTCTCTATTCAAATTCGCTTTCAAAGCTATCAAGTACTCCCAACAAACCTTCACGACCCCTCCTCCCAACCTTCATTTCCTTTACTTCGAATTCCAATTTACATAAGTTAGCATTAAATCACGTATGCCCTTACTTAACGTTAGTCTTCCAGAGGTCGACTGTTGCTAAACCTCGTCCAAGCGCCACCGCCAGTCAAACCGCCAAATACAACGCGAACATAAGACAACCCCACCAAGAAACCCGGCAAAGGCACACCTCCAGCGCTCTTCTCGGAGCAGCGGGAGACTAGTGCTAACCCAGCTCCCACGACCCACCCGCGGGGCCACGACTCTCCGACTCCCAGCAGGCCCTGGAGGCCGAGCGCCGGCTGAACTCACCCTGCGATCTTGTTGCGGAGCTTCTTGCTGGGAATGATGGCGATCTCCTCGCACACGCGCTTGTTGGTGTGAAAGTCGTTGCCCAGGCGCGTGTAATACTTCTCAATGATGACCCGGGCCGCCTTCTTCACGGTTTTGGTGCGAACGCGGCCCTGCAAGTGGAGAACACAGGGTCACTCGCGACTCAGGAACCCCCTCCGGGGAACAGCACGGCGTCACGCCCTGACCGGAGCGGGGTTCGTGGGTTGGGTCTGAGCCCAGGAGGGGGAGAAGGCCGGCCGGGCAGTGCTGGAGCGCGGGGTCAACGCGGAAGCCAGCGGCCCACGGAGGCTTCGGCCTCACAGGGTACTGCGCCCCTCCTCGTGGGCTGGGGGCCGCGCAAAGCGGCGGATGGAGGACGATTGCGGGGGGTACCAGCTTGGAAACAAAAACACCTACCATGTCGGCGGGTCCTTGGTAAAAGAGGAAACAGGAAGCACGAGAGGCCTATAAAGCGCAGGCCAGAAAGCCGCTTCCGCCTAGTCTGAAATGCGCTGAGCCGACTGTAAGCGCAGCACAGCGACCCCTAGAGGGGCGGGGCGGAATGGAACGGAAGTATGGCCAATCGCCATCCAGTGGGCGTAGCGAGTGGCTGACCCGCCCCGCCCCGCCCCGCCCCAACTAGGGTGGTCTTACGCAGGTTTCTCTACACCCTTCTTCAGTGGTTAGGTCGCCCATTAAGTGCCCTAGACTAAGAGCGGCGGCGCATCTCTCCCACACATGATGCGGAGAGGGATGAAGGCTTAAGAGCCATCAGGAAGGCGGGAGCGCGGAGAAGTGAGGAAGTAGGGGATGGCGCCGTGCACAGGATCCCCACCCAATCCATGGGTCACAGACTTGTGTCTAGCCTGGTGGAGACACAGGTACAACTGGGAAAGAATTATCTCACTTCTTCCGAGTCGTTGCTCAAACGTCACCTTATCAGAGGAACTTTCCCTCCAATTTATACAAAGTAACACTGCTATTATCCTTTTTTTTTTTTTAGCATTGCTATCCTTTTAAAGTTGCTCCAGTATTTCTTAGCACGTCACAGTGACTTGTCTCAATTTTCTCAGCTAGGGATGAGTTCCATGGCAGTATTTGCCTTGAACAGTGCCCAGCACAAAGCAAGTTCTCAAATGTTTAAGTGAAGGGCCCAGTTCACCTGTAGCGCTCCCAGCTGAGGCACTCTCTCCAACCACCACCGTCATAAGGCTGTTCCTGCTGCACCCATCCGCAAACCAGGTCCTTCTGAGGCCACCAGCACAGGCTACCCCTGGTGGCCTCATTAGCCTCGGGGGTGCCCTGCTCCTTATCTCCAACTTCGCTTAAGTGGGTTCCAAGTCCCCGCCTGACTTAAAGAAAGACTGGGCTGCCCAGTTTGGATGAGTTAAGGGGCACCAGGCTGTGCTTCATCCCCCAACTCAACTCCTGGTCACCTTGGACAGTCCAGTCAGTCTCTGAACTGACTGAGAATGGAAGGCTGAAGGACAGGAAGCCCTTGCCCGGAAAGGAGCACCTGGACAAAAGAGGGACCAAAGGGGAGAAGAGATGACTCTCTGAATAGGATAGGACAGGACAGACCAGGACACCAAAAGGAAGAGTCAGACTCTCCTTCAAGAGAGATGCAGTTTACTTTACCTGCACACTTCAAACTATGCTGCTGCCAGTCAGGCCTCAAGGGAAAGATGAGGCCTCTCATTCTTGGCTGAAGGGACTCCCCACCCCCTAAGATAGTGACTTCTTGCACCTCTCACGGAACGGATGCTTCAGTGTGCAGGGCTCCCTCCACCGCAGACTACAATGGAATCTTCCAAAGATCACTCCAGCAGCTGGGCCCAGGAACAACCTACCTGAAACAATCATCAGCAGACCCTTTCAAAAATCCTGGCATCCCGCCTGTGAGAAAGAGTCCAGATGATAGTCTGAAGAACAGCAAAAATTTACTCCCACTCAGTAAAGAACTGGGTCAGCACAGCTGACTCCAAGAGATAGGAAGCCTCCCAAGAAGAAGAATCAGCTCTGAGGCTTACAGGAGAAGCTGAGAACAAGTGGCTCGTGCCGACCTCTGGGGAGCTATGCCTCCAGTTCCTCCAAGCTGAGTCTAGGATTTTGAAAAGAGGAACCCCAAGAAGTTTACTTGTGAGGGCTTTTTACATACCTAGACTAGAGGTACCCACTTACTAGAGAGGCACCTCCGAGGTGCATTTGACCACGGAAGTGACCAAGAAGGACTTACGGGGCAAGTCCCCACATGGCCCCACTATCAACCTGGGCTGGAATCTCATCACAGAAGATCCAAGGAAATGTGGGTTTTTACTCTGGAATCTTGGTGTCCCACTGCCCCCTTTTTCCCACAGCTCAGACACAGAGACAAAACCAGAACTCTGCTGCAACGTGTTTATTATGTGCCAAAAAAACTACACCACAGCTTACTCCACACATCTGTAGGAGAGTGCAGTCTTGCCTGCATATACTACAATGAGGTAGAGACTTCACACACAGCTTCACAAAACCCACAGAGTAGCTGGGATATGCAACAATGCAACGTCAGCTCAGCAGGAGGGAGGAGGGGGGGTTATGACACTGGTTCTTTGGCACACAGCTTCCCAAAGAGGGGCAAGTCGTTTTTTTTTAAAAAAAAAAAGGAAGAAAAGAAAAAGTCAAGTTTTCAAATTCCAGTAGCATTTCAGTCAACTGCAACTGTTGCTTCATACATTTCTCAAATGAAAGAAATAAGGGAAGGGTACTTGTCCCCTCTGAGAGAAAGGGCTCCTGTGAGCCTTCATCTGCCCCCACCAAAAAGCAGCCCTTTTTAGCTCAGTTACAAAAGAAAAAAGTCCTGTGACTTTGTGATTAAAAACTTCTATCAACCCTCCCCCCCCAAGTAAGTGCAACTTAAGAAGGTGCAATAAACCATTTAAAACTATATACAGCAGCCACTCAAACACCGTTTATCCGGTCCAGTTTCAAATCCAAAAAAATTTTTTTTTCTTGGTTGCAAATGCCTTGATTTGCAACTGTGAGAAACAGTGACCAGCAGTCCCCAGACACAAATTTGCTATAATGTTAAAAGCTGCCAGGAAAGAAAAAAAAAAATCTCTTGTTCCAAACGACTTAAAAACTGTTTTAAGGAGTGTAAAAAGGAACCGGTAAAAACCCTCGAGCGTAAAATATGAAATATGATTTTGGTTTAAATGAAGAGCAAAGTCTCCTTGTTGTTTACAGTAAAAAACACCAGCTGAACACTCAGTTTATGCCGTTCAGGTGGGGGTTAAATAAATGGAAAGGCACTGTATGGCAACTGCAAGAATGAAACCAATGAGACCTGCACATCATCACCATCAGTATTGCAAGGAATGTAAAAAAGCGCTTTTAATAAATAAACCTAGATGTAGGCATCGTGTCAATACCTTCCGGACACGTAGTTCTTTTTTGCTTTTTCATCGGCAAAATGAGTAACTAAAATCTGGGAAAACTACAGAGTCGCTTGGAGGGTGAGCCTAAGGGTCCTTGCCCTGGTACACCCCCTGAAAACAAAATCCGACAAAACTCATTGTGCATTAATTAGTGCAGAAACAAAGACAGATTCAGCAAGTGCAAAGGTGACTACGATTTTCCCTTGTCCTCGGGAAGCCAGCTCCCCGGTGGCCAGTGGCAGCAGGGTAGTGCAGGCTACTGCCTGACCTGCCAGCCTCAGGCGCCACAGGCCACTGGGCAAGGCCAGCTCCTCTAGCTGGAATCTCGGTTCTTCTGGTTCCGCATCAGGGGGCTGTGATGGCGCAGGCCCTCCATGCTGTGCCGCCAGTGCCAGCAGCTCCGGCAGAAGTACTTGAAGCACACCTGGGTGGAGCGGAGAAAAACAGAGAGAAGCCAGGCCTGTGTCAGCACCAGCCAGGGGGGCAGCTGCATGAGCTGCCTGCTCTGCCCAAGAGCAAGTGGGGGATTCCTGATGGCCTCTGTGGGGTTAGAAGAGATGGTCCTGGGGATCCCTCTCATCCCCAACAGAGGCCTGACCAAACCATGGCAAATCCACTGCCTGTTTCTATGGGTGCCCAGACTTAATCCAGGATGCTGGGCTCCTACTGTGTAGAGACTGTGCCAGCTTCCCTCATCTCCTCTTAGCACCACAGCTGCTCTTCCAGTCCCCTGCCCTTCCCACCTCCTATGGAGCAGCTGTAGCACACGCCTGCTAACATGGGAGAACATTTAAAGACAGTGACTCCAGATCCTAATGCCGGGCAGCACGGCTCCCTCGTCACACTAAGTGAGGAGAGGTCACTGGGCACTATCTCAGTCCCAGGCCCACACTCCCGCTGGCTGTGTAAGCCCCGGCGAGCCACTAAACTTCTGAGCCATTATCTAAAAATGGGGATCATCTGTGGAAGATACACACACACAAAAGCCTGCTAGAAGAGGCTATTCAGAGATACACTTATTCTCCGGCTTTACCCAGCAACCCAAACTTACTTCATATCCTCATTTTGCAGCCTCAGTTTAACTACTGTCTACCCAGAGACTCCAAACCTGACTGACAGCACCGCTGCAAAAATAACTAAGTATGGATGCACTGCTGGTATTCGAACACGTCCCAAACTTGTCTTGTTGCCAGCGACACTGGCACTACTTGGAAACTTGTCAGAACCAAGGCATCTCAGGCCACACTCCAAACCTACTAAATCAGAATCTGCATTTACACAAGATCCTTAGGTGATGCGTATATACGTTAGACTATGAGAAGCACTGCCCAAATACATCCAGATCTGTGCTCCACCACCCAGAAACACTCAACAAAAACTGCCATGCTGCTTTCTGCCTGCTTCTGACAACTGGGTACAAACCAGGTACAAATATCAAAACAGTCCAGAGGTTCAGAAGTAAAAAAAGCAAGCTTCCATGCATAGGGGAAAATCAATCTAGAGGGCCTTAGACTTAGAACAACAGTGCCTGGCTCACAGTACTGCTGACCACGCCCAGCAGGTTCCTATCATCCTCAAAAATCACCATTACCAATAGTGCCACACTGAAAACCAACATCCCAGGCAAGGAGAAGGCCAAAGTATCAAGACTCAACGAGCTTTCCCAGCAGTTTTGGGTCAAGTGTGTCTCTGGTCTGATCATCAGCAAACATTACTGCTGCCTCTTCTATGCTCTTAAGACAACCGCGAGGCACCTGAGGACTCCAACATTCCACGTGACAAATGAGACATGACAATCTTTAACTGAAGGCAGGGATTTTATAAACATCTCAAGTGCCCAGGGGACTCACCTGATCGCGACAGAAAAAAGGACCAGGCTGAGAACTGCAGATATGACACAGAGAATCTTCTAAGTAGGGGTCAATCTGAACCTGCACAAAGCGAAACAGGATAATGAAGTGGCTGCTTCTCACCAGGAGGCCAAATGGGCCAGAAGAGAAGGGCATGTCACGGGCCATCCACATGAATACAGGGGGTTTCCTGTTTTAATGGGGGCCCAGAGAGAACTATAGGCAGAGAGCACAGAGATCCTTGATGGCAGGTGCCCAAACTGCAGAAGCTGCCGGGCTGGCTCTACAAAGTGTGCACAACCACACACACTACTGCCCAGTCTTCTCGGCAAACCGGACCACGTGGCACTCTATCATCCAGCAACAAGTAAGCAATCCGAAAATGCAGGTCAGGCTGGAGAACAGAAGTCAGGCTGCCTTGCAAAGCTGGCCAAATAACACAGCACAGGAAGGCACCCCACATGTTGAGGAGGCTCAACAGTCCCAAGCTCCCATCCCCCCGAGTCGACCAAGACCAAGCCCCTCCCAAACCCAAACCTCACCTCAAGTGTGTCCTCAGAAGCTTGGCTCATTCCCCAAAGCATATCCAGCACAGGGACAGCTTCCGTCTCAGGCCTGCCCTGGGTAGTGGCTGGCCCAAACCCCTCTTGGATGGCCCAGAGTGAGGGTACAGACCAGCCCACTCACCTTCTTGGTGAACTTGGTGGTTTTGATCTCCACAAAAGCAGCACTGACTGCTTTCAGGTAACTACGTTGGTTATTGAAAGTCACGCGACCAGACCCTAGGAAAAACAGGAAAACTTACCTTCCAGCCAAATTCTCCCAAACGCCACTTGTCAACACTCAGGAAACCCTGTTCCTAGATCAGTGCTGTGCTGTCCAATAGAAATATAATGTGGGCTACTTATGTAATTTTAAGTTTTCTAGTAGCCGCATTTAATGAATGTAGTGGAATGAAGAAGAAAAATGTAGTGGACTTAATTTTAATTTATTTTCTTTACCCCAATATATCCAAAATATTATCATTTCAACATGTGGCATTAGGCACACTTCAAGCACTCAAGAGTCACATTTAGCTGGTGGCACTGTACCAGACGGTGTGGCTGTAGACCATGATGGCACAACCCCCTCAGGAATGGGGGGAGGACTTGCTGACCACAAGGGGGAGGGAAGAGACTCCTCCGTGTAAGCAGATGCACAGGCACGGTTACAAGGGTTCAGAGTGGAAAGCAAGATGCAGATAGTACACCTCTCTGAAGGCAGGCCCAGCAGTCAAGGCCCTCCTGGCCTGGAGGTACTCCAGAGCCTAGCAGGGGAGCCGGAAGCAGCCTCATCCTGCCAAGTGCCGCCTCTGCCCCTGCAGCCTCTGAAGTCCCTGTTCTCAATCTGCGGTGCAGCACTGAAAGGCACAAGATGCTCCTTCCTGACCAGATTCTGTGTGGGTGGGCAGACGAAGCATGTGGGAAGGTGGATTAGCCATGTGTTGATCAGGAAGCTGAGGCTCTGCTCCACCTCCAAACCCCACCACTAAGATTATTCTACCACGACTGGGAAACTGCCCTCCTTTCCCAGTGGGGCTGACCAAAACCCAGTGGTTAGGCCCCCCGACTCCCCTACACTAGGACAGCATAGGCCACGACCATACTCTGTTGGCTGAGTCACCCAGAGTCTTCCTTCAGCCTCACGTGGTCTCTGACCCTAGACAAGGCCGCTTTTCAAGGCCTCTTAACAAAGGAAACCAAGCAAGTTCAGGGAAGTCCTGGCCTTTTAATGAAATATTACCTGTTGTCTGTCTCAGACTGGTTTGGCTGTGAACTCTGAGCTTCCAACCAAAGTTCCTGTTTCATTTTCACCTCCTATCAATTTTTCTCCCCTTCAAGGGAAGTGGTGGGAGAAGGATGGGTACAGAGGGGTCAGTACTGGTGGCTTATCTAGAAAAAGATGCTATACTGCTGGTATATGCTGATCTGCAGGTCTGAGTCAGGTCTCCCCCTCCACTCCCATAGGGAAGTATCACAATCTTGGTCTACATCCCAGGGGCCACCCAGCTTTCCCACACAGAAGTGGGACACTTACCAATGGGATACTTGTGCTTATCTGTGTCAATCCCAGCATACACCACACCACCAAATAGGTCGTTCAGAATGGCTGCCAGGGCCTCGGCATTGAGCATCCCGTGCAGAGCACCAACAAATACCGTCCTGCTGGGGTCAAGTCTCTGAGATGGGCTCTGAACAAAGTTGCTGTCGGCCAAGACCCAGGGGATCACTTGTACCTAAAAACCACCCAAAGGTATATCAGTCCTGGTAGGGAGCCAGAAAAAGGCTCTCGTATGGAGAGGCACACGCTCTGGAGATGCTAAGCTGAGCCCCATACAGTCCCAGGCACACAGGTACTCAGCAAGCCACCCTCACCCCAACACAACTAGACTTGAATTTTACTGAGTCCATGAGTCCAAAATGGTTTTTTTAAAAAATGGATGAGTAGTAGTCTACCCATTCTGAAGAGTAAGCAAAATAGTCCCAAACTGTCATACCCAGGAACCTAGCACTGTTACAACCTTCAACCATGTGGTTCCAACAAAGGACCATGGACACTGATGAACAGACAGCATGGTCTAGGGTCCTTGGGACAGGAAGGATTCACAGAGAATGACAGGATAGGAGCTTGAAGGACAGAGGGTGGGGATGCTGAAGGTATCTGTATGAGATGGTTACTGGCCCCATGTACTCACTAGAGGGCTTGTGACAGGAGCAGCGGGAGTAACTGGAGAGAGGTAGTGTGAGAAGTCACACACAGGAGAACACTGAGGTTCTGCAGAGCAGAGTGACACTAGGGCAGGAATTGACCATGTCCTCTGCTTCCAAATCCTGAGCCTAGAACAAAATCTGGCATAGCAGACAGAAGGCTCCAGAATGAAGTGAGTTGACAGATGATCAGTAAGTGTTTTTGGAAGATTAATCTGTGAAGATTTTTTTTTTTTTTTTAAAAAAAAAAAAAAGGTCTCAAAGCAGGAAGAGATCTGAGGCATAAACCAGCAAGGAGGCAGAACAGTAGTTCACAGGACAGCTGATGAAGACCTGGAGAAGGCTGGTGGTACTGGGCAAAAAACAGGCCAAGATCAAGAAGATTCTTCAACAGGAGAATCTGCAGAATTCAGACTGCCTGGGCATGGTGGGAAAACAAGAATCAGGTCTGATGGGTTCTAGACCTAGATAAGCTTGAGATGAGAGAGCCTGGGAGAAGTTACCAGGGGGAGCCAATTTCATTGGAAGATGCAAAAGCCCATCTTGCTTTTTCCATTACCATGAGAAAGTATCACAATCTTGGTTCACATCCCAACAGCCACCACGCTTTCCAAGCTTTCTTAAAAGTAAGAGTTTAAAAAAAAAAAAAAAAAAGTAAGAGTTTATAATTATAGGCCATGCCAAAGAAAGGCCCCACAGGAAGGTGGGGCTCAAGTAGGACATGAGACTAGAGAGGTGAGTCTGGTCTAAAGGTAAGAGCAGAGCCACACAAGTGAGTAACCTGTCTGACTATGGGGAAGAAGAGAGGGGGGAATCAAGTACCTACTACTCTGGTGTGGAGGGGGAAACACAAAGGAAATAGAGGGTCAGAGAGATATGAGAACCAGAGCTGCCTACAGCCCATGCATCAAAGGAAGCTATTCAAACACTGTGCGATGCGGTGACAAGGGACTAGGAGCAGGAAGGTGTCTGCAGGGCACTGAGGAGGGTGAGGGCCTGTGGTGCTGCAATGGCAGCCTCTCACTGTGAAAGCAGGGGATAGGGAAGAAGGAGCATGTTGTTAAGTCCCAGAGCATCATAAGTTGTGATAACTACATGAGCTCCACACAGCAAGAAAGAAGGCAGGGAAACTGTGGGCACCGTGCGCAGCCAGAGGACAAAATGTGAACTAACACCAGGAAACATCGTAAAACAAAGAGCCAGCTTTGTGACATGCATCATTTATTTTAAATCCAATGTGACTATCTCAATAAAACAGGCATTTTCTCCATTACCCTACAGATTTTAGTAGACTTTACTTTCTAGAGCAGCTTCCAGTTCACAGCAAAACTGAGCTGAAAATGTGGGGTTCCTATATAACCGCCCCCCCGCATCCATACACGAACAGCCTCCCCCACTCTCAACACCCCTCACAGGACCGGCACACCTGCTGCAATCAGGAAACCTACCCTGACACATCAGTATTGTCCAAAATCCACGGTTTACATTAGGGTTCACACTCGGGGTCTGTTTTACCACTGTAGCTCTATGGGTTTTGGGCAAATGTATAATGGCATGTATCTACCATTACAGTATCACAGAGAGTATCTTCACCATCCTCAAAATCCTCTGTGCTTCGCCTATTCATCCCCTCTACCCTCATAACCCCTGGCAACTGCTAATCTTAAAAGAGGCATTTCAATTTTCCATTTTATAGATGAGGAAATGAAGTTTCATGATATGAAATATCTCATCCAATATCACAAAAGTAATGTACTCTGGAACCAAATTTTAAAAAATAACACTGATTCCTGAGTTCAAAAGTTCCTTTGACAAGTGGTTCTCAAACACCACCCACTAGCACCACTGGGGAACTTGGTGAAAGTGGAGATTCTTTTTTTTTTTTTTTTTTTTTTTTTGCGGTATGCGGGCCTCTCACTGTTGTGGCCTCTCTTGTTGCGGAGCACAGGCTCCAGACGCACAGGCTCAGCAGCCGTGGCTCACGGGCCCAGCCACTCCGCGGCATGTGGGATCTTCCCGGACCGGGGCACGAACCCCAATGCGTCCCCTCCATCGGCAGGCGGATTCTCAACCACTGCGCCACCAGGGAAGTCCTAAAGTGGAGATTCTTAAACTCCACCCAAACTGACTTAGTAAGCCTGAGATAGGGTCCAAGAATATGCAATGAGGCTCCCAGGCAGGATGGCTCTATGCTAGAGACTCACGACGCTGAGGTTGATACCAGAGACGGCCTAAGGAGAGAGAACCAGATGGAGGAAACTAGATAGTAATAAAGCCCTGAATGGCAGTGAAGAAGTCATCCATGGATAGATGTGGGCTAAAGAGGGGTCTACCCACCACAGATTAGGAGGTGAGAAGGCACATCCTGAGAGCAGGACTAGGGAGAAACAACTGTAGATTTTCAGTTAAGTCCAAGCAGAGAAAGCTGCTAATTTCAATTTCATTTCTAAGACAAGAGGTTTGGTACAGAAGCACTGGCTAGAATAGAAGGAGATCTGGGAGACAGTTTGATTTCCATGGGCAGAAGCACATACGTACCATTATGGCCCAAAGGTGCGGGGTGGGGGGTTAATGCAGCTGAGAGTGTTCTGTTGTATTCAACGTGGGGCAAGAAGAGCAGCCCTCTTGCCTCAGTAGGGATACTTGTCTGCAGCCTGTGTATCCACCCACCCCATGAAATCCACTGCCTCATATGCCAATCACCCGATCCAGAAAGGACGCTGTGCCAACTCACCTCCTTGCAGCGCATCCTCCGGCTGGACATCTTGAAGTAATATTCACTCAGGCCATCTGGGCTCAGCGGGTCATGAGAGCAAGCCTGAAGCAAGGCCCGGACAGACTTCTCTAGTTCGAAGACCAGATATACATACCCTATATCCAATGGAAGGAGAAACTGCATTAACATCCCTCAGGTGGCTACTCCTCAGCCTTGGTTTTGCAGCAGGGAGTTTCTTCCGAGAAAGATGCCTTATGGGTGAGACACGTTTTTGTCCTACTCCTGAAAGTCTTGTTGAATGGAAGCATTTGCTATGCTGGACAACCAGGCCAACGGAGGGAGAAGCACACCATCTCCCACCCTAGTAAGGGAAGGGATTGGCAAAGTAGGACAGAGGATCCCATCATTACCACATAGATCTTTATCCCACAACACAAAGCATGTTCAGGTCAGCAAGCCTGGCTTTCCTGGGGGCAGGAGCCATGACAGGTCTGGGGCCAGGGGATGGAGATATTCCTTTAAAAGCCTAGTTAGACCACTGGTTCAGTTCATCGGAACACTTTCAGTGAAGATGGGGCAGAGTGAAAATAGCACTTGCTCCTTTCTACAGGGAAGGGATCTCATTTCAGACCAGTGAGAAATCAGATGCTTGGTCCTCATTCCTGCTAACTCCAAAGGGAGCTCAGAATTAGGTCAGGCAACAACGTAACTGGGAAGGAAAGGCAAGTAAAGGAAAGCTTTTCAAACGCCTCATTTTGAGAGGTCAGGAACGGCTGGGGTTCAGGTGTGGAGGGAAGTGCACAAGGCCGTTTCACAGGGAGCTCCAACTGCAGTGTGAGTTTGGACAGATGGAACATTGGCTCAGAAGAAACAGAAGGATGTGTGAGGTTGAGAAGGAGTGCCGAGAGCTGAAAGTTCTGTGCTGTGGAGTGCCCAAACCTCGTTATCATCATGCAGCTGTGACACCCCAGCGTCCCTCAGGTGCAATTACATACTAGGGAGGGAAAAAAAGCTCCTACCATGTCTTTATTACCTTTAGGCATATTACCTTTGGGAGGACACCGGGGGTGCTTGCCATCCTTACCAGGCCACTCCACACTCAAAGAGCCAAAAACACGGAAGGTGTTAACCAATCCAGCTGCAAAGAGATGAAAAGAATGACAGAAACGGAGACACCATCCTCCCGAGGAAGGCACAGGGCCACTGGTATTCTCTTGGGCTCATCCTCCTTGACAGACAACTGAGAATTGACCTTGGGTCTCAGGTGACAACTGTACGCAACAGACACAGAAGCACTGTAGGAGTCTGTGAAGTGCACCTTTCCCATTCACAGTTGCTCCTGTGATACCCTGTGCCCAGGCAGAGGTTCAGTTCTTGGCCTCAAGTCCAAGTTTCTTGCTCCTGAAAGACATGCCCCACCTTCAACACTTGAAGCAGAAGGTCTCAGAGCTCACCTTCCGTAATATCCCAAGGGACACCTCCTAGGAACACCTTGCAAGAGTAGATGGGGTTCTTGTAGTTCCGGGGAGGAAGCTGGCCACTCCAGGTACAGGTGGCTTCATTCACAGCTTTGGCAGAAGACAAAGAGAAACAGGAGTCAAAGAATTAACAAAGTCACTGCCCTTCTCTGTGGTGAACTTTTATCCAGGAAGAAGGAGAGAGGCCACAGTCCTAGTCTGGCTGCCTGGGAGAACATCCATGACTACTCTGAAAAGCAAGAAAACTTACACCTCACCAAACCAGTCAGCCCAGTATGATAACCCTAATTCACTAGTTCTGCCTCCACTAAAACTGAGAGGAATAGCAAACCAGATGTGTGGGGTAAAAATGATCACAACTCAAGCTATTTTCATACATATAACATATAACCAGAAAGCAGTTTTATCTAGCCATTGCTTATAATACTAATTAATTTAAATTTGTGATTATAGGCACACCTCAGAGATACTGCAGGGTTTTGCTCCAAATCACCACAATAAAATGAATATTGCAATAAAGCTAGTCACACAAATCTTCTGGTTTCCCAGTGCATATAAAACTTACATTTACACTATACTGTAGTCTATTAAGTGTGCAATAGCATTATGTCTAAAAAAACAACGTACCTACCTTAATGTAAAAATACTTTATGGCTAAAAAACGCTAACCATCATCTGACAACACAGGGTTGCTACAAACCTCCAATTTGTATATAAAAAAACCAAAATGCAGTATCGATAGATTGGGAGTTTGGGATTGACATGTACACATTGCTATATTTAAAATAGATAACCAACAAGGACCTACTGTATAGCACAGGGGACTCTGCTCAGTATTCTGTAATAACCTAAATGGGAAAAGAATTTGAAAAAGAATAGATACATGTGCATGTATAATGGAATCACTTTGCTGTACACCTGAAACTAACACAACATTGTAAATCAACTACACTCCAAAATAAAATAGAAATTTTTTTTAAAATGCAGTATTTGTGAAGTGCAATAAAGTGAAGCTCAATAAAACAAGGTATGCCTGTACTTGAAAGTAAACAGGACAATTTTTCATACAACATCCTAAATGCCTACTGGTCCAAATGGACCTTCTCCCCAAATGTTCAAATAAGGAACGTTATACTGTTTCCCTGAACTCATCACTCACAGAAGTTAGGACACTGCCAATAAAAACCAGCACCAGCAACCCAAGATAAGAATGTCACAACTGTTCCATGTCAGAATAATTCCCCATCATTTCCAAAGCTATCGTTATGGTACCTAAAGAGACACCACCGGGCCTTCTATCGTATCAGTCTTTAATCCTGTCCCCACTCAGTCCGTGCCCTTCCAGATCAGAGACTGACCTTAGTGGGAACTGGCTAGTCCTCGCCTATTTTACTCTCCTCCTCCAGCACTGGAGCAGACAGCTAATGAAATGAACCACCATTTTCATTCAGGACAATAACATGGAAGGTCATTCTCTAAAAGGCACAGGCCCAATGTCTTGCTACAGCAAGAAATTAGGCACCATCGGCAGTATTTTGCAAACAAAAACAGAAGTCGATATAATGGCCTCATCCAAAAGCACAGTAAAGTCATTTCACAGGAAAACAATGGCAACAGAGAAAGTACAAACACAGATTGCCGAAACCATTAAAATAGGGCAGGAGCACTGCTAGGGAGAATGAGATCAGGTCTAGCTCTGTGAGTAGAAAGACAGACATATTGAAACCTATGGAAACAAAGGGAATGGAGAAACTGAACATTCATTTAATCAATTCCAGAACCTTACAACAGTGGTCAGTGAGCATCTCCCTGAAGCACTAGTAAACAATGACATATACAGCTCATTTGCTTCCAAGTACTGGTATAAGATGAACAGATTTAATGATGGATTTAAGGTAACTTAAACAACAGAATCTAAGGGTTCCTGAGAGACCAGTACACCTGGGGACATCCCTTACCTTGGAGGTTGACAAATGGACCACCCCCTCTCCCCCCGCAGTGCATCCCTGTGTATACCAATCAGAAAGCCCTGGGGAAGAAAGCTCCAGCGTGGGTTGTGCGTGACATGTCTTTGAATTAGAAAGGGGGAGGGAGACAAAATTCTAGGCACCATTTCCAGGGTTTCTCTTGAACATATGCACCTGTGAAAAGAATCAAACGCGAGAGCAGTGCACAATCTCCACAGAAGAGCAAAAGTCAGAGATGCATCCAACCCCTAATAGGCACAACCCAGTGTGCCAGATTATCTATTGTTCCTCTCTGCTCAGCCTCAAAAAAGTTACCAAGTGTGTCCGCATTAGCACTCACTCCTCAGAAGAGACCACTCTGTGCAGAAGCCGACTTCACCATGCAGTCAAGTCCTCTTGTGGACAGTTCCCCAGTCACTTTTACTCACTGCCCGAGAACGAGGCCCCAGGCCCCCCCAGCAGGCCCACAGCCACACTCACCTGCAGCTTGCCTGTGTAGCCTGGCCTCTCTCTCTATGCTGAAGGGGTCTTTGGGGGCTTCAAGGAGGTCCCAGGACGGCCACACAGAAGCTCCTGGCCATCTCTTTGATGCGCTGGTTGGGGAGGGCGTGACTGCAGCCAGAGCAGCTTGCTCTTGGTCCAGCCGGGACCCAACCCCCATCTTTAAAGGGTCCCTGGGACCACCCCCCGTCAGAGACAGGAAGGGCAGGGGAGGAGAAATTCGGAGGCTTGACTAGGGAAGAAAAAAGGAAGATACAGGTTTTTAAAGGACAGTTGTTACAAAAGTAATAATCACACTATAGAAATTATGAAAAATACCAATATTTGATATATTTTCGTTTAGACTTTCTTCCTATGCGTTCTTAAGATTAGCTGTCCTTATACCATAATTTAAACAAATTCTTTTCTCCCCAGTTCAGTCTTTTTCTCCACATTGCCAGTCTTCATAACCATTTTTAATTAATTTATGATATTCTATTTAGGGAACAAGCTACACTTCACTGACCTATTCCCCCTACTGTTAAGCATTTAGATACTTTGCAAGTTTTCAGGATTATAAATAAAAGCTTTAAACTTTATTTTAAAAACATTTAAATAAAATGTAGCTTCTTCATATTTTGTGTGTTCTCTGGTCAGATTCCTAGACGTAGAATGCCAAAATGCTTTCTATGAAGGTTCTGTGTTCTATTAGAAATGTATGAGAACACAGGTTTCTAAAAACAACAAGCTTGTGTCAAGGCTCTATATTCTACTAATTTAAGTGGGTAGAAATGATACCACATTATCAAAAAATAAACTAAAATAATCACTCAATAGAATATTTCCTGTAAGTTCAAATACTGCCTCTATTTCCTCTTCTGTGACTTGTCTGTTCATACCCCTTCATCAATTAACCTTTGGGGTGGGAATCAGAGAAAAGTCCTTTAAACAAAATCCCAAAATATTAAAGCTGGTTATGAGGCAAATTTCCAAGACTGAGGCCCATATGAAGTAATGAAAAGAATTATAAAAAAAAAAAAAATATATATATATATATATATATATATATATATATATATAAGCATCCCATCGAATCCCATTTTATAGGGGAGTAAAAACTGCAGCCCAGAGAATCAAAGGAGCCCTGCTTGTAGTTACCTTTCTGGAAACACATCCTGAACAGATAAAACCAGGGAGTAGTGGGGACACCAATGCCAGCTTTCATATCCTAGGACAGACTGGCGGGAGGCAAGGTGGGCCCTAAGAGGTCATGCTATGAATGGGACGTGGCAACAACCAGCGTTGCCAGTCTTGGATACGGAAGAGAAGGGGGAAGGAAAATAGCCATTATATTCACTGAACAGTCAGCTCAGTGGCTTTGGTAGTAGAGAAGCAGGCTCAGAAGGCACCTTAAACTGAATTTTACTTTAGGATGATTTCTCCCTGCCATTCCTATATATTTACTTCTAATATCCCCTATTCCTCATCTATCGTAATCCACTTTCCAACTCCCTTTAGCACGAGTGCCACACATGTCACACGTGGCTGTATATGCAGAGCAGGAGATGCAAAGATTAACTCTGAGACATTATTTCATGGATTCGTCATGGCCTCTGAAAAAGAGCTGGAGTCAGATCTGGATTAAAACCCTAGCCCCACTGATTACTAACTTGTGATTCTTAAAATCATCAGTTAAAATATTTGAGGTATCATACATAAAGGTACATAAATGATATTGTTTAAAGGCTAAGAAAACACCAATGGAGGTCAAGAAACAGAACACTGCCAGGACTCCCATATTTATTTTTGAAACTAACTTTCCCAACGGCTCTTGGAGTAACCCGTAGAGTCCTCAGGTCAGGTCCTGAAATGTACTGCTCAATGCGTATAATGGGTATACGAGGCACCCTCTATTCTGTCGAGGATGGAAAGTTCTATACATGTCTCCACACCTCCCATCATGCCACCTCGCAGCCTGCATTCTAGTGGACATGCATCCCACCTCCAGCTCACGTGCTCTCCCCGAGCCACTCTGCAGCAAGTTACATACAATCAAATCTGAGAGATGATCTGATCCAGAGCTGAAGCCACTGGTGTCTGAGTCAGAGGGGCTGCTAGAACGAGAGTCCAGGATGGGCCGGGTGTCCAGGCGGGATCCTCTAACGGAGGGTGCTGGAAACTTGTCCACCAAGTCAGATCCAAGGGGGTCCAGAGGCAGGAAGCTCAAGGGGGGTTTCCCCAGGACACTGCCCAATGGATTGTGGAGCATGCTCAATACTAGGGAGAAAAAAAAGGGAGGAAATAAAAAGGAAGTCTCATGACCTCTTAGTTTGCTTTCCAGCCAAGAGCCCTTGCCTTTCCCTCCCACAGCCACCCAGCAAGATGGACCAAGCCACGACCACCGAAAGCATGACAGAGCCGCAGTTAAGAGTGTAAAGAGCAGACAGACACCCAGGGTCCATGAATGGAAGGGACAGGATGGCATTCTGAAGACCCAAGTTCCTGCTGCAACAGAAGCAGCAAAACTACTGCTCTCTGCCACCCAGGCTTGCGGGTCAGGGCCAGCATCTGGGAACCTGTACCACTGGGGACCCTGGTTACAACTGCTATTAATGTCTGGACACACATGCCCGTGTCGCCATAGGAGATGCCTTCAGCACAATTAGGAAGCCCAAACCATACTCCTTCCTTCCTGTGTTTATTAGAGGAACTCCCACCTTTCTAACACTACATAGCTAAAATACAGAACTTCATGGCACACCCCAGAAGTCTGGTAGAGCATAAGCATACCATCTCATCTAAGAGATTCCTTTATGCAAAATTCTAGCATATGCAGATTCTCTTCTATGCACCCTTGGACTTCACACATTTAGGATGGAAGCAGAGTGATGTTGTGGTTAAGCCGGCTCTGGCTTACGACAATCTTGGGGTGAAACCCTGGGTCTGACGCACCTTTACATGGCTGCATGCTCTGGGAAGCTCTCTTGAGTCTCCATTTTCTCATGGCATCTTGGGTGGAATACCAACTATTTCATAACATTGTCAGGAGGGTTCAATAATTAAGACAGCAGATGGAAAGTGCTCGGCACAGCAGTACCCAGTGCACAATATTTAAATATTAAACATCAAAAAAGAGTGAAGCAGAGGCCAGGAAAGATAAGAGAGGTAAAGTGGACAGCAAGGGAGAGCAGCATTTTCCCGCACTTGGCCTTGGGGAAATAAGGAATCCAAAGCAAAGCAAAACACCCTTTTATCCATGAGGAGGCGGTGGAAGAGGGCTTTGGCCATGGAGCTACGGTGGCACCAAAGCTAGGTAAGAAAGAAGCCGTATTAATCTGATTTTGTTTTTTCATCTGGAGAAAGGGGAAAACATCCCCCTCAAAAAGGCTGTGAGGTGAAACCAAAATAATGCGTTTACATATGAAAGTGCTCAATAAACGGTGGCTGTGACTGGCTCTACCTCACAATTACTCACCAGTACCTGAGTGAGACACAGGTCACCAAAGCTGGTTTTCTTTCAGGGTCCAAGTCAGCCTGAAAGTCAGCCTGAATGTCTGGCTGGGGCTGTGGTGAGCCTCCTGAGGCAGGAATAAACCCCTCTAAGCATGGAATCAAAGTGAGAGCATTCTTTCAGGGTATTCATGACAGAGGGTATGTGCAAGATCAGACCGACCTGCTCTCCGTTGGCCAACCACTTCCCTCTCAGCTCAAAATAAGGTAGGGGTATCAACTTTTTTTTTAATGCAGGGAATAGTGTGGATGTGTTTATTTTATTGTGTTTACTTAGCCTTGATTTTTTGTTGTTGTTGTTGTTATACGCGGGCCTCTCACTGCCGTGGCCTCTCCCGTTGTGGAGCACAGGCTCCGGACGTGCAGGTTCAGCGGCCATGGCTCACGGGCCCAGCCGCTCCGCGGCGTGTGGGATCTTCCCGGACCGGGGCACGAACCCGTGTCCCCTGCATCGGCAGGCGGACTCCCAACCACTGCGCCACCAGGGAAGCCCTAGCCTTGATTTTTAAAGAAACTGTCCTACTGTTCTCCAAAGTAGATGTACCATTTTACCCTCCCACCAGCATTGATGAATTTCAGTCCCTCCACACGCTGGCCAACACTCGGTAGGGTTGGTTTTTTAAATCTAGCCAGTCTAACATGTATGTGTGCTGGGGAGGGGGGAGCTTTACCATCTTCAGCAAGGAGTTTATTACTTAGTTTATGACTTCCTTTCTTAAGGAAACATTCTTTTAAAACTAGGACTTTCAAAGCAGTTTCCCAAGCACAGGCACTGAATATGCACAGGTGTGTTGAAACTAAGTGTCCCTTAACGCTTAGATTCTGACACCCATCAGAAATACTTTTGTCAAATTTCTCAAATACTCCTGACAAACCCCTACATCAATGAAACACCGAGCCCAAGCCCCTGGAATTCATGCCCTGAGAGGGTAGAAGATGTGAAGATTTATTCCAGGCTCCTACTTGGTGCTGCAAGACGTGTCAAAAAAAAAAAAAAAAAGCACTGTGAAAACTAACATATCACATGTATTGGTCTTAAAAGTGGTACCATTGCCCTAAGAGGGCCTCATCTTTCTTCACATTTTACAGAAACAAGGTTAGGGCGGTGAATGATGAGGTAACAATCACATCATAGAGAGCTTCGAAAACCAAATTAGGGTGTTTAGATTTTATCCTGAAGGTAAGTGGGAGATACTGGGGAGCTGCCATGGGGACAGCCAAGGAGGCTGAGCAGGGACACTGGGGAGGACAGTGCCGGTACCCAGTGCCCGGCTGGGACTGAGTATTAAATCAGACTTGGGTGACTCTCTCCAGCAACGTCGGGAACCTGGGTGGATACTGCACCCACACAGGGCTGAGGGTTTTTCCCAAAGAGGGTGTGAAGGAGGAAATGAGACAACAGGGTTGATGGCACCAGCAACAGAGATGAAGAAGGGGTCATGCATTACAGGTGAAAGACAGGAGAGAGTCAAGATGCTGGAAGCAAATGGAGAAGCAGCAATGGCCATGTGCTGACAGCTACCAGAGGAGGGGAGGGGCAGACAGGAGAAACAGGAAGAGGGGAACAGTGAAGTCCGAAGTCCTGAGGACGGTGCGGTCCAGGGTGTGCGACCACAGGTGGTTGAGGTGGACTGCGTGGAGGCTAAAATACTGGATAGGTCATTCACGTGGACGTTAAAGGGACCCACAGTGACAAGTGGGCCTGGGGTTAAAACAAACAAAAAACACATATTGAGATCTTCAGAAAAGGGAAAGGACTGGGGAATTGGTAAGAAGAACAAAAAGAATGACCCTGAGGTAGATAAGGCTAGGAGAACATGCAGCCTCCACTTGAGAAAGTGACATCCTGAAGGAAAAAACCTTCAGCGGAGGCAGAAGTTGGCAGGAGCGTTCGCCAGAGACAAACAAGATAAAGGGCAGTTTGTTAATCCTAGGAAGGGTGGCACAGCAGAGCTCCAAGAGTTGTCAGGGAAACACAGCATTAAGCAGGATGCAGAAAAACACTCAAGGAGATGGCTGGCCCAAATGACTTGTGTCAAGGAGGATAAATATGGGCCACAGTAACTACATCTTTACCCAAGATTTTAAAAGTGTATCTGAAAGAGTCAAAAAGCAGTATGGGTGCCAGTGTAGACCACCTTTCTCATTTACAACAACCTGTATTCATGACTGTGTTGATACATCTGTTCTAACACCCACAAATCCATCTACCTCAACTAACCTACAATTTTTTTTTTGACATGCCCACAAAGGTATCCTGAGGCTTTGTCAAATTCCTGTGTCAAAGCTAGCGATTATGTCTGTAACACTCCTCTAATCTGATAATAAGCCTGTCTAAAAAGAAAACGGCATGACAACCCACAATGGCCACTAATGAACTCCACTTCCTTAAGTGCCCAGAGTTCATGGTCAATCATCTGTTCTCCAGTCTGGACAGGTGCAGTCAAGCTCCGACCATTCACTAATAGCAGCTTCCACATGCTGCACATCTAGTATATGCCAGATACCGTGTCAGAAGCACTTTAGGTAAATAATCTTCCCTGCCTCCTAAGAAGTGGGTATTATTACCCCATCTTAACAAAAGGAAACCAAGGCTTAAAGGGCAAGTGTTTGTAGTGAGTTTGTCAGCTAATTAATGACAGAGTGGGACCCAATTCTTTCTGATTCCTTGCTTTATCCTTGGTAACACACCATTCCCTACTTTTTTTTCTTTTAAATACTCAGGACTTTACATCTTCTTGTCTTCATGTTCTTGACACCTCTCTTGTGTTCAAATTCCTGTAAGACCATCAACTACAGACAAGCCATCTCGGGTTCCAGAGGTCAATACCTTGGGATCTAAATCATCCAGCTCTTAAAACTTCTCTAGGACCTTGCTGCTCCAGGAACTCATTAAAAATGTATCTTGGGCCCCACTCCAGACCTACTGAATCAGAACCTGCATTTTAACAAGATCCCCAGGAGATTTGTATGCACATTAAAGTCTGAGAGGCACTAATCTAGAAAAATCTGAGGCTTGCTACTTCAAGCTTCTAATCAGTCCCCTTACCACACCCCAGAACCTTTCGTATGTAATTATTTCCTTGACTTAAGAAACTGTAGGTTATTCAAATACAGCTCTTACAGCACGATGGCAACTAATACACAGGAGGAAAAAAGAACACAAGGTGGCTATGTAGGACATTTCCCAAAGAGTCTGATCTCTGAAACATGCCCCCCAACCCCCCCGACCCCACCGGCGTGGGGAGGGGGTGCTGGAGGAGAGGAGAGAGGGAAAGAGACCTAACCAGGAACAAATAATTAATATTAAAAAAAATTGGCATGGACTGTGATAATAATTTCAGGAAAAGTGACAGCCAGAAAGAAGCTGAACATTGTGAAAAACATTCAAGACAAGAACTCTGTAAGCTTATATCAAGCAAATACAAAGAGAGCGTGGGCCTACTGCCTGAGGCAGACAACTGCTAAGAGACAAAGGAGAGAAAAGTGCTATTAAGGACACTATTGGGTCACCAGAGAAAACTGGAATATGAACAACAGTTTAATGAGAGTATTATATCAATTTTAAGTTGACTGAAGTTCATAGCTTTTGCTGTACATGAATGTACGTCAGAACATTATTCTTTATGGTACAGAAAGAAATTATATAGAGAGATATACATATAGAGAGAGAACTGCAAATGATAAACCAAATGAGGTAAATGTCAACAACAGGAGAATCTGGATAAATGAAATACAAGTAACCTTTGTATAATTTTTATTTTGTATTTGTGACTTCTGTAAGTTTGAAATTTCCAAACAAAAAAACTTTTTTATGACCGAAGGAAAACCAGTCAATGCCCATTTGACTTTCTTCACCTTTTTCAAGGCGACTGATCCGACCAGAAAACAGAAATCAAGCACAACCAATAGGGACTAGAATCCCAGGGGAAAAAATGGTAACTGAGTACCTTTGGAGTCTCTACCTGTAAGAGAAATCATCTTCTTTTAAACAAGCTTTTTAAAGCATCAGAAACACTTGCATAGATATTTGCAGACACACAGAGGTACAAAGTTCTGCCTTCTCAACCAAGCACACCAAGGGCCATCCTTACCACCCGACTCCAGCAGTAATTAGCTCAACACCTGGCAGAAAGCAGGTGATCAACGCTTGCTGAATATGAATAGTACTGAAAGAAAGGGAGTATCAGATCCCTAGGAGCCAGTATGCTCACTGAGGCTACTCCCCTTCTATCAAGGTTATTCAATTTAAGGACACAGTGCTGACTGAGATGCAATTCAGAATTAGAGGGAAAAAAACCTTAGTTCATCCCAGCCCAGCCCATCACCAAAACAAAGGTTGAAAGGAAAGCACTGTTACTTCCCATACCAAATTTGTGACAATATTCCTTCCACTAGTTTCAAATACTTTCTTCAAAGAGAACTAAACATATATAGATACAGGCTGAAGAGAGTCACTCTCCCTGGGATCCTCACAACCACTGAAATATACTTCTACATTCAAATACAAGGAGCAGGGAAGAGTATCCACTGAACACTAATTCCAACCACACAGGAAAACGGGAAAGGGGCAGTGCTGTCAGACAAAACATGAAACATCAGAGTGTACCAGAATTAACACACCTGGGTCACATCAGCACCTCCACATCAGTTTCCTGCAAATATTAAATTGGAAGAGGCCAAGAATACAGGAGTTTGACTAGAAGATACAGGGAAGACAAGAAAACCTGTATCAAGAGGCCAAGGATTTTCTAGGTGGTTTGATAGTTTCTTCAACCCACAGAAGGAGCCAAGTTCTGGAAACTGTCACTCATGGTCAGATGCCCTACAGTGACCTGACTGTCCCTCTATATAGCCCAACCTCACAAAGGACCTGGCTATGTCGTTCTTTGAGTATCTACAGATCAAAGGGAGGAAAGCAGCAGAGACAGTGGGCTTCTTGGGAAGGTGGGACCTCGTTTCAAGAGACAGAGCCTGTCTTGCTCCCAGCTCAGCCCATGAGACTATATTCCCCTATATAAGGCTGCTGAGTAAGGAGCACTGATTCTCACCAGCTGGGAATCAGGAGGGAAGGAGCAATCACTTCTTCCTAACTTGAAGTATAAAGTATACCTCCTGGGAAGACACACTCTTCAAGCCATATAACCCAAAATCCAGTGGAAGTGACAGGTTCCTTATGCTGTAGGCCAGTGACCGATCTCAAACTACACTCCCCGTCATGCGGCACAGAACTTCATCAAAGTCAGATGTCGAGTATTAACCTAGACAGACTAAGCAGATAGAGAAGTCCGCTAAGCAGACAGAGAAGTCCCATAGTCCCTTTCAATGGTGGCCAAGGCCCTGACCTCTTTGCTCTGCTCCTATCTTGACCTCTACAACTCAGGGATCAAAGGAAGTCTGAGGTTTACCAGGTGCCTCCAGCCCTGGTGGCCAAGTGTACGGCAAATCCTTATCTTCCAAAAGTGACTAAGAAAAACAGTATGCTCTCCCTGGAGCACAGGCACCCATCCCCACTCACATGCCGGCAGGAATCCGCATCAGCTACAGACAGTTCTAACGGAAGTCACGGGGAGAAGAGGACCTGGCAGAGGGTTCCAGCTCATTAATGCTACCTCAGAGGGTACAAGAGACCAAATCAGCAGTAATATTTTTAGACTGATTGTTAACTTTCTCCACTTTCACCCTTCTGTGCCAGCTCCTGTGGGTTTTACAGCTGAGTCACTGCTGGAATTTTCTGAAGCCTTCCCCACGAGTACAAAGGCACCCAAGAGCGATGGCGGCAGCAGCAATGGCAGCAGGAGTCAGGCACCGGATGCCTGCACTGCAAGACACTGAGCTTGAGCTCAGCTCAAGGAGAGCCCAGGCCTGAGACATCATAGTCTGTCTAACAGGAGTAATCACGGGAAAAACCCAGACCAGGAGCCATTATTTCCAGCCCGAGACACAAGGCTGCACCTGGAACCCTTCTTCCCTATCCCAACCCTTGGTCCTGGGCTGCCTGCTCAAAATCTACCTAAAGGCATAAGAGGAGCACTCATTGCAGGTATAACGATGCTCTTTGCCTATGACCCCAACCCTGCAACTCTACAACACACCCCAACTCAGGCGGTGATCCTGCGAGTCTGAACTCCCTCCACCAACTCTGGATCCCACAGGTCCAAGGTGGTACCCGACATAGCCTTTCTCCCCGATCTTGATCACTGGACAAGTTTCATTAACCTGAAGAAATGACATGCTCAAGTCCCATGTAAGGTCAGCAATACTCGGTCCCTGGACCCAACCACCTCAACTTCTTTCTCACCTAGGAGGTACCACATTGTCACACTGCTCCTCAGGCCCTCCCTCCTCTCTGCACTAAAAGCTATTCTCCTCAGTAGACTACCTGACTCCGTGACAGAATTCATGCTCTGGTGTATGAAAAAAACTTTCTGTAAATGCATCATCATGCCCTAAAAGCTATGAGGGCTCAGAGATACTGATCACTGAACCATCTGTCCGTCCAGATGATCAACACAAGTAGGAAGCCGAAGAGAAAGAGAATTTGTCTGAACTCTGTAGTTCAAACTTACCCGGAATTAACTCAGCACTCATCATTCACTCAGTAACTACTTACTAAAAAGACAGGAGCCAGGCTCTGTGCTACATACTGGGAATATAAGCAGTGAAGACTTGGACAGCTGAGGTAGATTTGCAGGAGAACTTGTTTGGGCCCAGAAGTCCATGTTCCACAGAGAAGGAACCCAACCCTACTTTGAACGTTGCCTCAGAAAGGTTATTTGGAAGTAGAGCAGCAGCAGAAGCAAAATGCTGAAGACTCCCCTCTCATCCCAGGCTGATTCAGCCTGCAGACCAATGGGGAGCCTGTTAAGTGACAAAGCACAGGGAACATACTCTTCACTGGTTAGGGCAGAAATCAAAGAGGGTGAACAGGTTAATCTCCAAGGGACTTCTAAGGAGAGTGGGAGGAAACAGGACATGTCCTCTGACATCCTTAGACTGAGCGTCTGGTCTGCCCACTGGGCTTCTGCACAAGGCCTTCATTAGGAGTCCTTGTTTCCAGGTCCCCTAAAGTAGGCTCTCAGTCTACCCCACTTCCTGCTGAGTAATGCTGCATGCAAAAGAGTCACCGGGGGAAGGCAGGAACACAAATGCATCGGGGGGCACAGCTGATGAGCTGAGACTCAGGGTGAGGAGGGAGTCAGAACTGTCTCGTGCCCAAGCCTTGAGGGACCCTCGGCAAAGGAAAACATCATGGCTGAACAGCCCTGGAGTTGTATATACAGAGATACCTTCCCGGAAGTGTTCTTGCTCAGCATGTTAGGGTTCTGCCCACAGGAACACAGGTGTGATAGGAAGCCTAAGAGGCTTGGAATCAAAGAAACCCAGGCTCGAATTCTGGTCGTTGTTTCACTTTTAGCACTTCACGAGCTCTGTGAGCATTATTTCCTCATCTTTCAGATAGGAACAATAATAGTACCCATTTCACAGGACTGTGAAAGCATTAAATCATGTGATATACTTCACATAGGAAGTAGTCGATAAATGGTGATTAGTCACTCTCTCCCCCATCCCAGGACATTGAGGATATAGCTTTCATAGCCCTCCTGTTCCATTACAAGACTTAGGACACTGCAAGCAAGACAAAGGTAGCCCCAGACACATGTCACTGGGGTCGCCTCTAACATTCATCTTGCCCTGATGGGAAGGAAGGCCTCCTTTCCCAGCGTGAAATGAGGCCTTAGGGGTAGGCAGAGTCTAGAAGGGAGGGACCTCACAGAGTACCACACCCAAACCAATGCTGGCCTTACAGGCACAACTCTCGAAAACAGATTACACCCCAGGGTCTTCCTGCAGGCCTCCCAGGCCAATGAAATCCATGTGGCAGAAGGACCTTAGCCCCTGGAGACAGGTCTCCATGTACCAGTCTCATGCTGAGAATCCAATGAAATGTTGCCCCAATGCCAAAAAAATCCTTAAGGGAGAAAATGAAAGCCCCCAAGCACAGCAACTATCATGCTGCATTTGGTATTCGTTCTCATCTATTTCCCCTCGATAGTTAAGGGGATTTTTAAAGGCAATAATTTTATTCGTTGATGTCTCTTCAGTGCCTGGCACACAGCCAGTGCTCAAGTATTTGTTCAATGAATTTAGCCAAGATTTTTCAGGCAAGAGCCCTGCTACCTCCAACCTTGCCCCCTACACATTGCTGAAAACTTAAAGAGTTGTGGAAAATGGTCAGATGTAAACGCATAGCCACATGGGGCAATATATCCCCCAGGAGGGCCAAGGAAGAAGCTTGCACCAGGTGCTCCATGCAGAGACAGCAAGCTACCAGGCTGTCTGCAATGATGACTCCCAGACCGTCCAGAGCTGTTGAAATACCTCCTCCCTCCCTGAAGAAACTGAGCTAGTTGGTCTTCAGATGGGGAGGCAGTGTAGGCACTGGAATGTGGGCTGCGTGTTCCTGCATTGCTGGCAAGGGTGCAGCTGGCTGGTGGGAGGGCTGCGTCCTACTCCAGGAGGCGGCACCCTCATGTGGGCTTTCCAAGAAGGCCCAGAGCTCAGAGAAAGGAGAGAGATGGCCATCACCACAGCTCCCAAGGATAACGTGGGCATCAGGGATGGCTGGGCCCTCAACCCTCGGAAAGGAAGACATACACACACTAACCCTGCCCTTGGCTAAGTCACACCTCTGGGGCAACTCTCTGGGTTCCCATGAATGCCAGGGCCACAGATTACAGCCCCGCCCTGATCCAAAAAATCATGTAGTATTTATTACCTAAGTGCTTGAGACAGAACATGGAGAAGTAAATCCATCCCCACTTCAGAGACAAATAACTACAAACAGGCCTTTCAGGTGGTGGGGAAACTGAGGAAATTATGGCTGGGCCCAAGCTATTTTTTTTTTTTTTTAACAGCCTAATTTCAGAATGACTTTCAAGGCCCTCTCCAAGCCCCAAGCTGGCCCCTCCTGCATTTCTATTTGTTATAATACATTTCAGAAGGACCCCTGCAGCTAAGAGAAACCAGAGCCAAAGAAGGGCCACACCCAATGTGATACCAGTGAGAGACACTGTTTTGGTCAAACACTGATCACCACAGACACGTGCCTGCCTCCTGGGTGGGCTCCCCTGTCTTTTGCTCAGATACAGCAGTGAGGGTGGGGACAAGGTCAGCTTCACAGCTGACCCACCCCCCACCACCCCGCCGGCTGGCTTCGGAATACCACATAAAAGAAACTACCACTATCTCCAAGCCAAGATCTCCAAGGCATAGGATACCAAACAGTGACACCACACTTCCCAGCCCAGGGAAAAACCTGAGTCAGCTAAAGGCTGGTACTTCAAGAAATTCTACCTCAACTCAGAGGTAGTTACTTAAGGTGAAGCTCTTCCCCACCTGCAGCCAAATTAAAAAAATCCACCCTCTACCCCCCAATCAGATGGGATTTACCAAAAAACCGGGCATTAAAATGCCAACAGACACAACAGTCCCAGGCTCTGCAAAGCATTCTAAAAAAAGACCTGCGCCAAACAGGGTGGAGGCCAGAGATATCAACAAGACAGCACCTTGCTGCCATGACTGCCAGCTTCTGGAGATGGGAGGCAAGGAAGGATGGCAGGCTCTGTGAACCCCACTGTCAGCACCAACAGCAAATGGCCGCCCCCACCCCCCCCTTTCCATCTTTTTAAAGTACCTGCTGCCAATATTCTTTTTATTAAGGTATAATTTACATAAGGCGCAATACATAGATTTTTATGTATAGTTACAGTATTTCTTAAGTTCACATTTCTTCCTGAAAACTCCAAGCCTTGCATCTGGCCAACCCTCCCCCTTGAACCACGGGAGGGAAATAAACGGGCAATGGGAAGGTCTGAGCAGAATCAGCTCAAGGGGTTGCCAAGAAGCCCCTTCAACTTGTCCCCATCGAATCCTTCCAAGATGTCAAGGGATCCTAAAGAGGAGTGGTTCTTCCTTCATCTACTTGGTCACCCTTAACACAAAGAAAGAAAAAAAAAAAAGCCTCCGCAGCTGAGAGTTACTCCACCCCACTTACCCTGCTTACCCCTTTCCAGGATCAATGCTCTAAACCTTATGTTAAGCCAATTCCAATATCCCAGTAATACCCAGCCTCACTTACGGTTAAAATTCTTCCCTTGCCATGATTCAGGGACCACCCATCCTTCACACATAGCTCCCTAGTTTTAAAAGCCACTGAGAAATAGAATCTGGACATCCAGTAATCAGCCCCTTAAGTCCCCTCCCCCACCTAAAAGTGTTTTGCTTCATCATCTCCAAGACAGGCCTGGGCACTAGGGGGTTAGCTGGATCTTTTCTGCCTAAGACTGTCACCTTGTGGACCCTTCTCGGGGCCACCTCAGGTACAGACTAACAACTCCAGGGAATTTATCAGGGTAAGTGGAAAAGCCATGCCTGCTTTTACAAGCAACCATCTGTCCTGCCACACTCACAGCCAGCATTTCCATCTTTTGCAAAACAGCTCCATGTTGTATGGGGGGGGGGGGGGTGATGTAAAGGTGAACAGAACAACTGTTGCTGTGGATATCTTCACTCACTACCCCACATACACCACCACCACCACCATCCCCCAAGCCAACTCATTTTCTGGCACTCACCTGAGTGTGTGCTGCTCTGGGCTGAAGAATCTGAGTCCTGGGTGCTCCAGGGTCGGTCCCAGCCTGTGAGACTGAGGGACTGCAGGCCAAGGCACAAGTCATTTGCATCTGGGAGGCCACGGGAAGAATCTTGCGCAGAGGTGGGGAAAAGCATCCTGCTTGTAACTGTTTCTTCAGAGTCCTGGAAGTCTGCTTTGGACAGGAGGACAGCAGAACCCCAGAGTTAAGGGCTGTTTTCCCCAGTATTATCAACAATAAATAATATTAATAATAGTTTCCTTAGGCTCAAGGACCAGACATCCAAGCTGGCTGGATGCTGCAGCCGCTGCCTCTGCACTTTTGGGGGTATTAGAGCAAGAGCAGTTGCCATACAGCCCCCCTCCCCACATACACACCCCTATCCCGTCTGCATTACAGACTGGGCCGGCATGTGATCAGGCTGCTGATGCTTCCCGCTGCCAGTGACATCAGCCGGCTGAGCTGTGCAAGAGAGCGGCATCATCCCTCACAGAACGGGGGAGGAGCAGGAGGGGACGACAGGGAGGAGACTTGCCTCCCAGGGAAAAGACAGCACAACAGCTACTTGGAACAGTCCGGGTGCAGTGCCGCTAAGTCAGGGTTGCGAGGCAGCGCCCTCCGGTCTACAGCAATAGTGGCCAAGCGGCCCTCAGGCACGACTGAAGTCCTCTCTGCCGACAGCAAAGCCAAAGCAGCAGACTGCCTGCTTGTGTAGCTCTGCCCTCCTGCCCCTCCCTTTCCCTCCCTCTGCTCTCCACCCCCCAAACCCAAAAACACTCTAGTCCTGGACTCTCTCCAGCTGCTTGCTCAAGCCCTGGTTTTGCAGCCCGATGCAAAGCTTCACAATTCTGCTAGCAAAAATCTGTGTGCTCCAAGTGGCCCCTGAGCAGTACCCTGACACAGCAGTGTTTACCACTGAGGATGGGACAACCTTCAGAAAAACACTGTGCGCTCGGACCCTGGGGAACAACACTTGGTGCTCCAGGCTTGTCAGGAGCAGCTGATCAGAGAAAGGGGGTCAGCTTCGGCAGGGGGAGGGGGAGTCACTGGGCAACCCACATGCCAGAGTAAGATCTGTCCTGACTAGGATACTCCCTGTTCCCAAGTTCCCTCACCCCAAAAAGGATGGGCATCAATCACGAGCAGATACAGCAGGACCAGCTCCTCCCTCCTGCAAGTGTAGGTACAGACTGAGGAAACACTCCCAAAACAGTGTCTGACAGACCAAAATAAGAGAAACCGTCTCAGAAGCAGGACTATGCCTTATCAGAAACCCCATGTGCAGGAGTTCACATCACCTGGCTCTGTCAGTACTGTTTCTCTTGCTTTTCCAGAAGCACTCAGGATACACTGGCCAGCTGTAAGGATCACTGATGCCTCTGGTTGCCCAGGCCCCCTCTCAGGGGTGCTGCCCAGGACCAAAGCCCGATTTCGGTGACCACTCACAGCTCCAGCACCAAGTCCAGCTCTGCCCAGAGCTTCTGGAAACTGCCATTTCCTGTCTGCCAACATACTCTCCTGCATCAGTCCTTTTCCAACATGCCCTCCAGTCACAAGGCTTCTTCCTCAGAAAGGAGGGTAAAGTGAAGGTCCCAGCTTCAGCAAGCAGGCTGCTCGCACCTAGACCAGGTAGGCAGCACTCCACCCTGCTTGTTTGCCCATGTTACAAGAAGAAGTAACCAGATACGGGAAGCATGCCCACCTGGGACCGCCCAGGACAGGGTTACGAAGTGGGCAGAGTGGAGGATAATGCTGTTATCCACAGGAACAGCTGGCCAGAGCCTCCTGAGTATACCCTTCTGTCCACAGGCACTCAGGCATAGCCTAGAGGGGGAAAATGGCCAGTCTGTGGGAGGGACTCCTCCCCTTGGTTTTTTTTTTTTTTTTTAAGAGCTTTGCTGCTGTGTCATCCATCCACATTATTCCTGTCTGGCTGTAGATACTCTGCTTGCTCCCTGTCTGTGTCTATCAAAGCCTTCTTCACCACTGCACAGGCTGAGCAAGAACTCACCCACGCTGGTGTTGCCCCCACCCCAGACCACTCCCTCCTGCTTCTCTGTCCACCCTTCCCCTAAGCTAAGGATATACTTTAAAAATAATCCATATGTATTAATTATAAAAACACAATGCTTCCTTTGGAAAATCCATATTTAAGTACCTATTCCCCACCTACACCAGCTATCCACGTAGTCCCTTCCATCACAATGTGAGCACACCTACAACTAGAAGCAATCGGCCCTCCCTTCCCCATCTAAAATCAGGGCATTTGTGGATATGGGCACCCTCATGCCCCAGGCAGAGGGAATCTAATCAACTGTACTCTTGCTACCCAAACTACAGTGTGGCAGACCAGCAATATCAGCATCACTAGGTGCTTGTTATAAACACAGAATCTCAGACTCCACTTGAGACCTATGGAATTGATCTACATTTTAACAAGACTCCCAGTTGATATTAATGCACATAAAAGTTTGAGTAGCACTGATCTATACAACTACCACGAACTTCCAAACCCAAGCAGAAAGACCCCGGGCCTGAGCAGCACATCAGTTTAAGTCCATTTAGAAACAAATGGCTATAAGCATCTAGGAGCCTGGACATCTAAATACAGTGTAACTCTCTCCCTTTAATCCCAGCATTCCCACTAAGACATCACCTTTTTATCTTTATCCAGACATTCTCCATTCCACTGTTTCTTTTAGGTAAAGGCTTGCACTACCACTGTAGGATTCTTTCACTAGTTCCTCAAATTAATAGAAGACCCTGTTAACCCCTTGGTGTGGCAGGCTGGGAAAAATTAAGTCGCTTTAAAAGTCTGATAGAGCTTGCTTTACTCACCAGGTCTGCCACCGTGTGATCTCGGTCAAGTTACTAAACCTTTCTGAGCATCTTTTCATCTGTAAAGTGGCCACAGCAGCTACCTTTCAGGTGTTTTGCAAGGATTACATAAAGCATTTGGTACAGTGTCTGGCACAAAGTATTTTATCAGTATGTTGCTTTTAGTAGGTGACCATATAAGTTATCATCCAAACGAAGGCACTTTTGAGAGAGAAAGGGGGCAAATATTAATCATCATACCAGGACAGCAAGCTTGAACAGAGACAGTCCTAGGTGAACGGGTAGGCATGATCACTCTTATCTGCGGCCATTTGTCTTCAAAAACATTTTACCCCCAAAAGCCTCTTTTCTAATGGCTTCCTGATCCCAGCTCTCCAAACGTGCCCGTTCTGTTCTACCTCTTCAATCTACATTGACAGAAAGTCTAAGAAGTTAACTGTCAACACAGGATAACATTCAGTTAAGTTGAAAGGTCCGAAACACAAAGCCTGATTTTACTAAGTAAAGCCCATCTTTGCTTCTCAAACTCACACCTGATGCTGGACAGGAACTTGACCCTTTTTATTGGAGGATATTCTTTATAACCTTTAGCCAAGCACAAACTAGACACTCCGAAGATACCAAAAACTGGGAACGAGCACATGATGAAGTGAGACTTCTCCTTCTAAGGCTATCTATTTGAATAATGTCTCAGCTTAAATGCTTTCTACATCAACCCTAACCCTACAAGTTTCTCTATCAATACCTACACAACATTTCCGATTTAAGTTTCTTAATTTGATTCAAAAATTTAAAAGCATCTCCCTTTGAAAATATCAGTTATCTTCTTTATAGTTAATCTCTCAAACTTCTTAGCAACTGGACAACTCATGGAAACAAGTAAACTGACCCAAAGTCCAAAGTTTGCCACAGTCTAAAATACAGTAACCCCTGGCAGACTCAAAATGCAGAGGTGACCCAGGGGCTTTGGCTCTAGGGCTCAGAGTAGTATAGCCTCAACTCTAATCATTTCCATCCTCAGCAATAAGAACATGTCTGTCCTCTGATGACTCCTCTGCCAACAAAACTTAGCACGAAGCTGCTCAGGGTTCTCTGCAGCTATCATTCTTGAGCATCTGCCAAGTAGGGAAGTGAAACAAGAAAAGGGCAGTGAGCCCCCATTTATGAAACCATTAAGTCAGGTTCCATTGTATAAAGGTAGATGGTGACTGCAAGAAGTCTGTTGAGGCCCCTGGGAAACCAGAGATGGCTTCACACAGCAGATGCATCAAGAGCTGATCCTCGGCAGAAAGGGACCTGGTTCGGAGGAGGTAATAGGGGAGAAGGTAATAAGCAACGTGTGTTTGGGCTAGCCAAGCCAGGAAGAACTGAGGCTGGAATATCAAACTGATGCTCAGGCATGCAGTGAAAAATCTCTGTACACTCTTAAACAAGAAATAATGTGGTAAAGGGCCCAAGATGAACCAGAGATCCAAGCTAGGGAGGCCAGCCAGGGAGGTAAGGGATGAGAGGAAAGAGAAGGAAGAAGACGGCAGAACATCTGGATAAGGAGGGAAGAGGAGGAGCTGGGGAGCAGGGTAATATGTTAAATGACATAAAGCAGACTACAAAGTTGCATCTATATCATGATTACATAACTGTGTGAAAATTTTGTATGTTGACAGATGATGCTGGTAAAGGAATACATAAAAATACAAACAGTTTATGTGTGAGGGTAGCAGGCTGCTAGTGGATTTATTGTCCTTTAGTTATTGCACAAACTGTACAACGAAAGCTGTCTTCTCCTTTCTTTCTCTTTAGACGTTCAACAAGCGCACTATTACAATTTGTACAGCAACCACACTTGAAATCTTTTACAAAATCTCAACTTCATCCCCAAATTCCAGTCCCTGGGAATAGCAAAGGACACTGAATCACTTGTCCCCATTAAATTTCTTTTAAATAACTGACCTTACGGTCTGTTGAGGCTACTTAAATCAACGATATACGGTTCCTGAAGTTTTAAAAAGCCCATAAAGTAGCATTTCTAAGAATGTATTTCTAAAAAGACTGTTTGAAAGACTATTCCCCTGCCCCCACACCACCAACTCAAGAAAACAGAAATGATTCTAAAAATCCATTTTGACAATCTAAAGAGAAAGAGCCAACATGCAAGAAGTCAGACATCTGCCACGATCATGTCAACTGTTGTGTGCACTGGGGCCCTTAACCACTCACACCAGGGGGACTGAACGTTTCCCTAAAGCAGTTACTTCTGACTTTCATGGGCATAGGAATGACTTGGGAATCTTTACAACACTGACTCTAACTCAGTGGGTGTGGGTCAGGTCCCAGAATCTGCATTCTTAACCTACTCCCAAAGTGATATCTTACACTACTGGTTTGCTGAGCACACTTTGAGCATTAAGAGTTTAAAATGGTCTTCCTACCCCAGACTCTCTCTTCCAGGTAATTCATCCCATTCTTACACAACACCCCCTCTTCATGGTGTTCATTCTCCTAAAAAAGTGCCTTCAACGGCTCCCTGTAGCCTCTCAGATCAAAGCCAATCTCCAGGCTTACCAACTTTCTCTCACACTATTCATCAAACTTTAAAGGCTGAACTTGAGCCAATCACAACTCCCTGGAAGTTCACACTCTTAAGAGAACCATGTACTGTTAACCTGTGTGTTAATAACAGTAGTTCAGAAGAGAGGGAATGCATGATGCCTAGGATGTTCAAAGAAAGCTTCCTTATAATTTCAGCTATACTTTAACCACATTACAGATTAAGGTATGAGAGAATATTAGGTTTACTTTGTACTTCCCACCATAAAAATATGATCATTGGCTCATTTTAGTCTCAACCACATTAATGATCTTCAAATGAATTCTGTAATTTATTTCAAAGCAATTTCTATAATGTTTCTGAAAATAAATATTAACAATGTTTAGATTTTAAAATGGCATATACCATGTTTACATACTGGAAAATTCAATTTTTTTTTTTTTTTTTTTTTTTTTGGCGGTACGTGGGCCTCTCACTGTTGTGGCCTCTCCCGTTGCGGAGCACAGGCTCCGGACGCGCAGGCTCAGCGGCCATGGCTCACGGGCCCAGCCGCTGCATGGCACGTGGGATCTTCCCGGACCGGGGCACGAACCTGTGTCCCCTGCATCGGCAGGCAGACTCTCAACCACTGCGCCACCAGGGAAGCCCTCAATGTTATTAAAAAGTCATTTCCCACCAAATTGATCCACATACTCAATGCAACCCCAGTAATATACACGCCTTCAAGCAATCCAGTGAGGACATTTCTAACAAATGGTGCTGGAACAGCCAAATACCCATATGCGGGGGGGGGGGGGGGGGGGGCGGAAATGAACCTTGACCCCCTACCTCACACCATTTACAAACATTAATTTAATATTAATCAGAGAGACCTAAAAGTAAAAGTTTTAACTTTTTAAAGCTTCTGTAAGAAAATACAGACTATCTTTCTGACCTCGGGTGGGGGGGCCAGGGGGATGCATAGCAATGTTTCTTACGGAGGACACAGAGAGCAACGATCATTACAGAAAGTTTTGATACGCTGGACTTAGCAAAATTAAAAATGTCTGCTCATCAAGACACCATTAAGAAAATAATTAAGTAACCTACAAAATGGTAGAAAGTATCTGCAACCATACCTGACAAATGGCTAGTATGTGGAGTGTATAAGAAATATTAACAATTCAAAAGTAAAAGAAAAAAAAATTTTTTAAAAGGGCAGACAAATCTTCAAAAGGCATTTCACACAAAAATACAGAACTGGACAATAAGCACTAGAAAAAATGCTCAGTATCATTAGTCATCAAAGAAATGCAAATTAAACCACAATGAGAAACTACTACATACCCACCAGATGGCTAAAATTAAAAAGACTGCTCCACAATTTGCCATCATTTGGTGTTGCCGATCAGAACTTCCATATATTATTTTATGATGGTACAATCACTTTTGAAAAAGCTCTGCCAATTTCTTATACAATTACACATATACTATCCTATGACCCAGAAATTCTACTCCTAGGTATTGAACTAAGAGGAATGCAAGTGTATGTCTACAAAAAGACCTGTACGTGAATGGTGACAGCAACTTTATGCATAATCACCCAAACCTGGAATGAATCCAAGTGACCATTAACAGAAGAATAAAATGTGGTGTATACATACATATACTAGAAATCACTCAGCAATAAAAAAGAATAGACTATTGATACATACACCAACATGGATGAATCTCAATTACACTGAGCGAAATAAATATGACAAAATGTTGACTGCAGCGTCTAGGTGATGGGTATTATGGGTGTTCACTTTATAATTCATTCATGTTTTCTGTATGCTTGAAAATGTTCAAAGTAAAATGTTGGGGGAAAATGAAGTTAGACTTTTTCTGACTAAAAGCAGTAATTGGTTTGATGATAAAAACCAACTACCAACTTCATTAAATTAGATTTTATGGTTGACATTTTCCATAAACAGAACGAGTTAAGATCTACAGACCCAAGGTTTTTGACAAAACATAAAGCAAGCGATAAGATAAAAAGTATTTTAAGGGAATTCCCTGGCGGTCCAGTGGTCAGGACTCCACACTTTCACTGCCGAGGGCCTGGGTTCAATCCCTGGTCAGGGAACTAAGATCCCGCAAGCCACACGGCACAGCCAAAAAAAAAAAAAAAAAAAAAAAAAAAGCATTTAAAACCACTGTATTCGTAAGGGCATATTTTTTAACTTAAGAGCATTTTAATTTTCTCAATCCTTCAGGTAATGAGTTAAACAGGTCTCTAAGTGAAAGAAAAACATAGTCATCTGAAATCTCCATAAGCATTCTTGGTATACTGCCAAAAAACTGAGAAATTCAATGACTGATGCCTCAGGTAACAAATCTTTTCACAACTTAGATGGTTTCCAGTTCCTTCTTTTCAACAAATATGAAGGAGTGAATGGAACTGCTGGCAAGTAAATGACTAAAAATAATGATAGATGACTGATTTTTTGCATACAAGTCAAGGAGTTCAAACAACTGAATGACACTGCTCTATAACAATACCTTCATTTCCCATCTACTTATTTATGTGAACAAGTATACTCAGTAGGGCACAGATCTATAAAAACAGAAAAGAGGAGTGTATTTGGTGTTGAAAATGCTGAGTCATTCTGGCAATAAGTGAGTCATCCAAAATTACATGAGTTATAAAAATGCCCCATTTCTCTCATTAAAAAGCATTTCCAATAAACAAAGTCTTAATCAATTGTCCTAGCAATCAATGGCCACAGCAATCCAAAACACTTATAGCCTTTTAGTCACAGGAAATAATTTAAATTTTCAATTTATGTAGTTTTTGTTGCAGAGAAGTATAACACGTGATCAACAGAAGACTAAACTGTAAAACATTTCATTAGTATAATGTTCTGTGGGAGAAGTAGACTAGAAATACAAGTAAAGGAGAAAAGGAATAATGAGAAATTTCCCACTTTAATTAGTTAAAGAGCTTTAACTTTAATTAAAGAGCTAATTTACAGTTTTTTAAACAGATGATATGGATAAAAATCTCTACAAATATTGATTCCACTGGACACATTTTTCGATGAAATTTTAGATACCAAGTTAAATGTGCAAGGAGTACACTGTGTTTTTTAAAATGTTTTTTATTGTGGTAAAATATATCTAACATAAAATTTTACCATTATAACCATTTTAAAGTGTTCCATTTAGAGGCATTAAGTACATTCACATTTTTGTGCACCTATTACCACTAACCATTGCCACAACTTTTTCATCTCAAATTAAAACTCTGTACCCATTAAATACTAACTCCTCACTAACTCCCCAGTCTCTGGTAGCCATTTTCTGCCTCTGAATTCCATTATTTCAGGTACCTCCAAGAAGTGAAGTCATGCAATATTTGTCTATTGCGTCTGGCGTATTTCGCTTAGCAGAGTATCTTCAAGGTTTATCCATACTATAGCATGTATCAAATTTCCCTTCCTTTTTAAGGATGAATAATATTCCACTGGATGTATGTACCACATTTTGTTTATCCATTTATCTGTCCATGGACATTTGGGCCATTTCTTTCCACCTTTTGGCTACTGTGAATGAATAGTACTGCTGTGAATATCAGTGTACAAATATGTGTTCCCGCCCTGAGTTCACTTCTTTTACATACATATACTTAGAAGTGGAACTGCTGGACCATACAGTAATTCTATGTTTAATATTTTTTTAGGAACCACTGTATTATTTACCACAGCATCTATATACCATTTTGCATTCTGCAAAGCGTAAGCGTTTCAATTTCTCTATATCCTTGCCAACACTTGTTATTTTCTGGTTTGTTTGGGCTTTTTTTTTGCGGGGGGGGGGGGGGCGGGGGGACAATGACCATCCTAATGCGTGTGAACTGGATCTCACTGTGGGGTACATTGTTTTTTAAAAATTGGATAGATACAAATGTTTGAAGACTGCTGCTGCTTAGTCCACGAAACCCCAAGATCATGTTTTTAAAAATTTCCAACACCTCAGGTTTTTGTTGAACTGTTTTTCCTTCTATATCATCCAAGTGGTCCTAATGGCAAATGCCATCTTCTTGCTGGATTCTGCATCACTGATTACAGTGATGGTCCATAGATGCGCATCTGACCCAACCTGGGTCATAATAACTCATCCCTATGACTACAGAGACCAGTCCTGGTATGGGCATAACTCAAGCCAAGCTAATTGAGACTTCTTCCCTAAGATTTTTCTAACTGGGTATTGGAAAGAAAGAATCATTTCCTGACTTCATGATGCCAGAGGATGTGAACACAGCCCCTTCCTTAGATAACAGAAAATTATGCAAAAGGAGAAAATGAAACTCACACTGGAAGAGAGGCAGCAAAGAGATACAACCTCAACAAAATTTCTTCCTGTTCTGTGAGCTATATACCAACAGCCTTCCAACACTTCCCACGGTTTGCTAAAGTTAATTCTAATTAGGTGTTTGATCATTTGCAAATAAGAGTGTTCTGTATAATTCAAGCCCTTCAGCAAGGACTGACCAAACAAGTAATTACTACAGGCAGGATGAGCATCTCTGGGCAAAAGCCCCTGATGCCAGCACCAGATGAGAGAGTCAGCAAGAAAGGAGCTAAAAAGACCACCTGGTTAAATCTTCTTCTTCGTCTTTTTTTTTAGAAACTAGTGAGCAAACAAGGATCAGATAGGGCCAAAGCAAGAAAGCTACTAAGTGGTAGAAGTGGGATCCAAATCCAGGGACCAACCTGCTTTCCTGCCTCTCCCCTGCTCCAGGGCACTTTCTCAGGTCCAGGTCTACACTCATACTACCCCAAATCAGACTTGCTTTATCAGTAAATTATTAATGGATTCCGTTTTCTCCAGCTAGGTCCCTATGGAGCTCTGTTCTAAACCTATCCCATCCTACCAGGAGTTCAACTCTCAATACTAGCTCCTCCCCCTTCTTATCATCCTTTCCCCTAAGCACCCACTTATTCAGTAAAATGTCAATTTCACATTCTGGTGTTTCCAAGATTCCACTGCCATGTACATACATAGTTTTTGAAGGTGACAATTTCTTCCCCATGGAGAACAAAAACGAAAACTGCAGATTTAAGTCTAGCTCCACCTCATCTATGGCTCTGGTGTGGGAGTTCCTGAAGCAGAATGTTTTGAAGACTCTGTGGTACAGAGTCCTGGAATACAACATGCTGTCCAGGTGGTGGATGTCCCCAAGTTGTAAATAAAACTAGCATAATCTAAACACAACAAAATGTTACTATGCCTGATGCTATACTGGTTCAAATTTTGGGATCTGCATAAGTTCCTTGAACATTACACCAAACTGAAGACCCATTACAGTGCCAATCATAACAGATCTAGAGAATACAAAAGTTAATGATTTAGAAAGAACTGGGTGCTTTCAGATAGTATAGTAAGAGAGTAAACTAATGCAACATTTCTGGAAGCTAATCTAACTAAATGCTTTAAAAGTACTTATCTGATGAAAAAATTTTTGCTTTTAGAGATTTATCCTATGTCCAAATAATCACAGATATAAGCAAAAGTTTAACTTCAGGTACTTCTACTAGTGTTTAAAATAGACACCTATTTAAGCAAACTACCTCCAACAGTTTGAAATTCTTAACTTTTCGTTCCATGAACCATTTGGCAATGTGCTAAAGCCTATGAATGGATACCTTCTAAAAATAATGTTAAATATGTAAAATAGTGATCATAATTTTGTAGTGATGAATGTAAACACCTCAAGATATGTGCAATGACGATAAAGCAATCAGACAAAAATGTCTAATCATCCTACTGATGATTATTCTTATTGCCAAAGAATTAGGTCCTGCTAATGTTATTTTGACTTTTTGTCCACATTTAGAAGGAAATGCTACATTTCAGTTAAACACTGGTGAAAATAAATATCTAAGTTTTTCCCTGCCCAAGATACTCAACTCCCTGAATTCTATCCACAGACTCAGGTTAAAAATCCCATAATGCGTCAATCTTACAAAGTAAAATGCTATGTAACGTTGAAAAAGACATGGGAAGTTAGTGACACAAAAAGATAAAAGAAGAGAAAGAGGCAAATTACTACATAGTGTGTTCAGAAAGCTTTCTCTTTAGTAAATATAAGAAAAATACTGGAGAGATACACTAAAATGTTAACAGTAGTTGTACCTGGGTAGTGGGATTACCTATGATTTTTTCCCTTCTAATGTATCTGTTTTCTTCAAAATTTTTACAATGAACACATTATGATAAGAAAAAAATACATGTTATTAAGAAGGGTAACTCACACTTAACATCCCCTAAATAAATTTGAAAAATTAAAAATTTCTACAAAGAAAAGTTCACGTAGAGAGATTTTAAATTGGACATTAGGAGTTCAATGACAATATAAAATTAGGATTAAAATTCAATTAAAGTAAAATAAACCACAGAATATTAAAAATAGAAGAGACTTTGGACTCTACTTAGTCTAAGCCCCTCAACTCACAGCAGAAACACCCTCTCTTGGATTGATTCCAGAAGCCTTAATCCTTGACGTTTCCCTCTTCCCCCATTAATTGTACTCATTTCTTTTTCAGTCAAAAAGATGTAAAACATCTACATTCAGAAACTAGAATGCACACACTAAAGTGGGAGTAATCTTACTTGTGATCAAGACATAATCAAGCCTTAGGCTTTTAGTGGCAAAGCCCCGACATTGCAACAGATGGGGATGGTACTATGCAGACCAAGGATATCGGGAAATTAAACATCACATTCCCTACTTCAAAAAGTGAGAAAAAGAGGAGAGTCTGTGGAAAGGCTCTAGAACAATCGCACAAGGTTTATTTATTTTCACGGATTGGAGTCTTAAGGTTGCACACACACACACACACACCCCTCCACTTTCCACTGCAGCTCTTTCACACTTGTACTCCTCAAGTCCAAGTATTGTTCTGTCCCGCTCTCCACAGGTGACTGTGCCTGGAATTGGCTGAGAAAGTAAAAGAACATCAGGTCGGCAGCGCTGACACAGTGAGGAACAGACACTGAGACGCTGGCAGTTTCCAGCTCTCCTTGTTCTCCTCCACTCCACATCCAATTCCTCCACCCTACAACAGGCCCTGAAGACAAAAGCAAGCCCAGGCCCACCACCAGGTGCAGCGGCAACAGCCTTCTACAGACTCTCCACCAGCAACCCTTCAGGCCTGACTCTAGCAGCTAGATGGGCCTGGCTTTCTGGAGTGCCCTGTGGGCCCCAACTGTCCACCTATGCCAGGGCTTCAGGAAGGCTGGTTAGTGCAGCTTCCCTGATCTTCCAAACCCCACTCCTCCCTCAACTGTGTAATGAGTTAAGTCCTATAATAAATCCCTTAGTCCACAACACTCATTGTGGTTCTGCTTCCTGATCAACGTCTGTCGGGACACTGGCACAATGGAAGTCATCCCTACAGTAAATATGGTAGCTGGGAATTTCTCTTAGAGAGCCAAGGACAAGAGCAAACCTGGATTGAAGAGCCCTAGTGAGAACAAAAGGACACCACTCACTGTCCTGTCAATCTAATGCATATTCCTCTGGAATTGTCATGTCCAATTCGGAACCCACTAGCAACAGGAAGCCACTGAGCACTTAAAAAGTAGCTGTTACAAGTGGGAAATGAATTTTAAATTTTAACTGATTGAAATTTAAATTAAAAATCTGGTAATTCTAGTCTGTTACTGGAAAACTTTTAAGTATGGTTCAGAACAACCTGAATACGTGAATCTACATTTTCAACATTATGACACCTAAATACATATCAACTACTTCAGATGAAAATTTATAGTTCAAATCAAGATGAGCTGTGAGTATAAAATATAACGCATATCAGGAAAATAAGCTGTATATCATTTCACAATAAACATGTATACAATCACTATGTTGTACACCTAAAACTAATACAATATTGTACACCAATTATAATCTCAAAATTTTCTAATTTCTGCATTTTGAAGACTTAGTATAAAAAATCAAATCATAAAATACCTCAATAATTTTTTATATAAATCACATTTTAAAATATTTTATATTAAATAGAAAATATATTCTTCAATTGAAGTACAGTTGATGTACAATATTATGTAAGTTATAGGTATACAAACAGTAATTTACAATTTTTAAACGTTATATTCCATTTATAGTTATTATAAAATATGGCTATATTCCATGCTGTACATCCTTGTAGATTATTTTATACATAATAGTTTGTACCTCTTAATTCCCTACCCCTACCTTGTCCCTTCCCTCCCCCACCCCCTGCGCTGGTAACCACTAGTTTGTTCTCTGTATCTGTGAGCCTGTTTCTTTTTTATTAGCAACCTAAGTGTCCATCAGCAGATGAATGGATAAAGAAGATGGGTAGATAGAAACAACAGAATACTCCTCATCCATAAAAAAGAATGAAATTTTGCCACTTGCAACAACATGGATGGACGTGGAGGGTATTGTGTCAAGTGAAGTAAGTCCGACAGAGAAAGATAAATACCGTGATATCACCTTTATGTGAAATCTAAAAAAATAATAAAAAATTGATGAACATAATAAAATATACTATTAAAATTTTAAAATACCATATGGAGAAGGCACTACGTCCATTTTACAAGTATTGATACCAAGGCTCAAAAGAAGTAAAGCAATGTGAGCAAGATGACACAGCTAGCACTCAGTGTAGACGTACACTTTATGTGTTAAAAAAGAAAAAAGATAAAAATCAAGACAACACACAGAGTAAAAAGGAAAAGATCATTTTCACATGCTTGCAGCACTCCTCCATCCTCAATCTTATAGTCTCCTCTGAATTAACAGTTTAAAATATATTCCTCTCATACCATTTTCTATGCATTTGTGAACACCTTTATCAACACTGATAATATCCAACGTTTAAGCTCTGCCAAAATAATAGGTTAAAAAAAATATTTACCTATTAAATGAGAGTCTCATGTGTCAGGCACTAGCTAGGCAACAGGAATATGATAAGTAAGGAAAACCAGCTACAGCTCTTGCCTGTATGGACTGACAATCTAGTGGCGAAGACAATCTAAATAATCATACAAGTGATGAACTATAATGTGAGTGAAGAGCTAGGAAGGAAAGAGAGATGATGATATTAAAGTATTAAGGGGGTTCCTGGCCTAATGGGGGAATGTTGGTTAAGATTTCCTTAAGTATGCTTTTCAAATATCTTGTTAATCTAATTTACAACATCTGATTATTAGACAGTTGAAGCATTTTTTCCAAACAGAAGAAAAAAAACAGCCAGTAGCTATCAATTTCATTTCCTCTGCCCTCTTTTCTTTGAGGATGAGTTCTTATCCAGTGGCCTTTCCTCTACATTAGCAAACTGGTATTATTGTGCTCTGTAAGGATTAAAAAAAAAAAAGAAGAAGAAGAAGAAGAAGATTCTAAAAATATTATGACTACATTTTTCTAAGTACTTGGTAAGACTTAAAGCACTTTAAAACTATGGCACTGTCTGTAGAGGTCTCTGGTTTTAAATATTACCTCCCTTTGGGATTCCCTGGTGGCCCAGTGGTTGAGAGTCCGCCCGCCAATGCAGGGGACACGGGTTCGAGCCCTGGTCTGGGAAGATCCCACATGCCGCGGAGCCACTAAGCCCGTGCGCCACAGCTACTGAGCCTGCGCGTCTGGAGCCTGTGCTCCGCAACGGGAGAGGCCGCGACAGCGAGAGGCCCGCGCACCGCGATGAAGAGTGGCCCCCCGCTCGCCGCAACTAGAGAAAGCCCTCGCACAGAAACGAAGACCCAACACAGCCCAAGATTAATTAATTTAAAAAAATATTACCTCCCTTAAAAAAAAAAACGGGCACATTAAATAAATTTGACCTCTCCCTCTCTGGGTTTTGGTCAGAACAAAAAGTTAATTAAGTTACATTTTGTCTAGGATAGCCAGATTGCTAGTAATAACCAAACTGATCCACATAAGAATAAATAGTACCACTTATAAGTTAGTTTGTACTTTTGTGTTTATGGGGAAAGAATCTAAGGACATATGCTCAAACTGGTTTCACAGCTATTCTAAATTTGGATTCTCCCCTGTACACACACCTTTGTACACAGAGATATAGAACTACACAGGTGTGAATTTAAGATGATTACTATTCCTAGCCATCATTAACATTTCAGAGTTAAAGCTGCCTGTAAGGAATATTTGCCAGTCTAAACCCATTTTAAAGCATTTCCCCCTGGGATTTTATTCATTAGAAATTATATAACAATGAATTAAAAAGCTACATATCTTCTTTTAACTTCACTACAAAGGAAGGAATCACAACTGTCTTTAAGGTAGTCTGATTTTTCAGATTGCCTGTGGAGTTTCCACCCCAACAGAAAAAAAAAAAAGGTCTGGGGGCTTCCCTGGCGGTGCAGTGCTTAAGACTCCCTGCATCCCCTGCAAGGGGCGCAGGTTCGATCCCTGAATCCCTGCAAGCTACATGGCACGGCCATTAAAAAAAAAAAAAAAATGTCAGCAGGAAATTCAACAAGGAAAAAGATACAGGACTTGTAGTGTTTTTCTAAAAACATTTTATTCCACTTTATAAGAAATGGATGGGCTTCCCTGGTGGCGCAGTGGTTGAGAGTCCGCCTGCCGATGCAGGGGACACGGGTTCGTGCCCCGGTCTGGGAAGATCCCACATGTCGCGGAGCGGCTGGGCCCGTGAGCCATGGCCGCTGAGCCTGCGCCTCCGAAGCCTGTGCTCCGCAACGGGAGAGGCCACAACGGTGAGAAGCCCACGTACCGCAAAAAAAAAAAAAAAAAAAAAAGAAATGGAAATTAAAATAAGAATTCTGGTTACCAAACTAGGAAAATTAAAGGTATAATATTCAACGGTGCTCAGTCATTTTGATAATTTCCTTCTCTGCATATATGGTGAGATAAGCATTCTAACCTGCTAGAGGGATCATAAAAAGAGAGCATTTCCATAAATCATCAAAAACGTTAAAAATATTAACTGTTCAACCTAGTAACTTTACTGCTAAAAATCTCTAATTAAATACTCATAAATGCAGAGAAATATCTACCTACAAAGATATCTGTCACAAAGCTATTAATGGTGAAAAACTATTTCTCTCATAATGGAGTAGGAACTTATACATTAAAATTCATATCTCAGTACATGATAAAGAAGAATGCTCAAGTGTTGGGGAAAGAAAATATCAACTGCATGAAAATATCCAGAAATATGTAGAAAGACACTCTAACAGCATCTAAACAACTGAAGTAGACTATAGGTAGTAGGATATATCTGTACTTGAATTTTCCAAATTGTCTATAGCAAATGTAAATAGCAAATAGTCTATTTGCTATTGTCTATAGCAAATATAAATTACAAAAAAGAATTCAGAAAGTGGTTTTAAGAATTTAAAATCTGGGTATGGCTCTCTGACAAAGGAACTCACAATATGGTAAAAAAAAAAAACAACAGGGCTTCCCTGGTGGCGCAGTGGTTGGGAGTCCGCCTGCCAATGCAGGGGACACGGGTTCGTGCCCCGGTCTGGGAAGATCCCACATGCCGCAGAGCGGCTGGGCCCGTGAGCCATGGCCGCTGAGCCTGCGTGTTCGGAAAAATTAAAAAAAAAAAAAAAACAAAAAAACAAAAAAACAAAAAAACAAAAACCACACACAGAACATTTAAATAAAAACAAACCGTCTTCTTTAAAAAAAAGAATTTGGTAAAACTTTTGGGATGCTCTTCGTCTCTTTATGTTTATATCCAGAACAAATGTTAGTAGTCTAGTACTTCTACGATTCTATTAAGAGAATGAGATACAAAGACTTACAGGGAAGTTCAATGCCACATTAAAAGTTACTGATAATAGCATGCACAACTTCGTATTTTCCTTTCTTAAGTGAGAATCATCTCCTTCCTCAAATTCCCCAGCCCCAAGGTGCCTTTTGAAGATTCTTTCATGCACACAAACATGTAAATGCACAGTTTCTTTAAAAAAAACAAAAAAACAAAACAAAAAAAAAAACCCCAGGACTTCCCTGGTGGTCCAGTGGTAAAGAACCTGCCTTCCAATGCAGGAGACGCAGGTTTGATTCCTGGTCGGGAAACTGAGATCCCACAGGCCATGGGGCAACTAAGCCCAAGTGCCACAACTACTGAGCTCACGTGCCTCAACGAGAGAGCCCACATGTCACAAACTACAGAGCCAATACCCTCTGGAGCCCATGTGCCACAACTACAGAGCCCACAGGCCCTGGAGCCCATGCACCACAACTAGAGAGAAAACCTGCACACCACAGCTAGAGAAAAGCCTGTGCGCCACAGAGACTGTGTGTCATAACGGAAGATCCCACACGCCTCAACGAAGATACTGCGTGCTGCAACTAAGACCCAATACAGCTGAAAGAATAAGGAAAATAAATACTAAAAGAAGTATAAAAAATAAAAATTTTAAAATATACACCAAAAGTCAAATATACTATTTCACAATTTTTTCAAATGATGTATTTTGGGTATCTTTCCAGATGTGTACATAGAGATCAACTTTCTTCTTTTGTGACAAGTAGTCCATTTTATGAACATAATAAATATATTCAACTATTTCTCTATTGATGAACATTCAGGTTGTTCCCAGTAGTTACTTCCTCTTCTAAAATAATAGGGCAAAAAATAATTATAGGAGTAATAAGATCTCATGCTTCAGATAACCCAAGATGATACAGGAAATTGTTTCTTTTGTTACTTCCATGTTGGTCTACCTGAAACGCTGTAAATTCCATTTACAGTCTTTTAAAATACTAGACCCTAAGGGCAGGACTTCTGCATTAACTAAATTGGTAATATGATTAGGTGTATGGTAAAACCCATTTGCTCACAGAAGCAAGTTATTCAATTATTATAAGTCATAAAATAATTGCATAATGAGATATCATCTGGAGTATTTTCAATGTATCAAAGGTGGGAGTAGAATTTATAATAATGGTACCCCAATTTCTCAAATCTATTTGTTGGGAAAAATCAAATTTTGGTATCATGTTATTGCCACTCCAAATCAAATAAATCGTATGACTTTGGTCATGTTCTTCAAAAAACTAAATAAATAAATAAAAATAGGGCAATAAACATCTATTTATTTTTGACTTTCTCAGGCAAACACACTTGATAAGTGCAAATACCTCATGATCCAATAGGTTTAAGACATTGGCCAAAACTGCCCTAAGAGTCATACCAGTTTACATTTCCAACTACAGGGACTTCCCTGGTGGTGCAGTGGTTAAGAATCTGCCTGCCATTGCAGGGGACACAGGTTCGAGCCCTGGCCTTGGAAGATCCCAAATGCCGCAGAGCAACTAAGCCCACGCGCCACAACTACTGAGCCTGTGTACCACAACTACTGAAACCCATGCCTAGAGCCCACGTTCCACAACAAGAGAAGCCACCACAATGAGAAGCCCACGCACCAAAACAGAGTAGCCCCCACTCGCCGCAATTAGAGAAAGCCCGCGTGCAGCAACGAAGACCCAACACAGCCAAAAAATAAATAAATTTAAAAATTTTTTCCTACTAAGGACTATTTCTCCACACCCTTGCCAAACTTTACTTTTTATGAATCTGACAGGTAAAAAATAAAATCCCATTGTTTAAATTTGTGATAAGATTCTGAGACTGAATGACAAGGGTCTACCATATCTCCTTAACTTACTTTTACAAAATTCAGCATTATTTCATTTGTTATTTGTTCCCATTTCCCCCAATAGTTCCCATTTCAGAAAATGGATCCACTTAAGTTTGCCAGACAAAATTTGATTCTGCTCTCCTTCACTCCCCACAATTGGCAAGTCTTATTAAACCTACTTCTGAAATTCATACTAAATCTGTCCACTTACCTTGTCTCCACTATTACCATACTAGTCCAAGCCAAACACACTTTTCACCTGGACTACTGCAGCAGTCTCCTAACCGTTCTCTCTGCTTTATCACCTCCCACACCCTTAAAAGCCTTGCCGCCCCTTAAATATACCAAATTCAGGCCCATCCGCCCACTCCAAGGCCTTCCTGTTCCCTCTGCTTGTAACAGTTTTATCCTGGTATTAAACCAGTTTCTCTACATGGCTGGCTCATCGTGCAGGTCTTCAGCTTAAATGTCACCTCCCTCAGACAGAGGCCTTCCCTCAATAATGTGTGGAGAAATAATTTATGTAACCACTAATCCCCTACCCCAGTCATTCCTTATCACGTCCCCTTGTTTAGTTTCTTTCCTATTACTTAGCGTAACCTGAAATATTATTTGTTCCTATTCCCCACCATATTTCTGTAGTTACATATAGTTCACACCTCTTTCATAGGAGCATATCTGTTCACAACTGTATTCACAGCATCTAGAGCAGTTTATTATACGCTGACTAAAAGAACTGTCTCTTCGTGTGTGTTTTAACTTTTTACAGGGTTGTCAGTCTCATTAAATTCATAAGAATACTCTTAATTTAAGAAAGTTAATCCTCTGTTATGTAGTACAAATATCTTTTCTCCTTGATCACATATTCACCCATTAAAAGCATACAATTCAATGGTTTTTAACATTTCCACAGAGTTGTGCAATGATCACAGTTAAATTTAGAACATTCCATCACCCCACAAAGAAACGCATACCCTTTCAGCAGTCACTTCAATTCCCTCCTACCTCTCCCAGCCCTAAGCAACCCATTAATCTCTGTATTTGCCTATTCTGGGCAACTCATATAGGTGGAATGATATAATGTGTGATCCTTCTTAACTAGCTTTTCTCACTTTAGCATATTGTCTAAGGTTCATCCATGCTTTAGTATGAATCAGGTCTTCATTCCTTTTTACTGCCAACTATTCCACTGTATGGATATACCACATTTTGTTATACCACTCATCAACTGACATCTGAATTGTCTCCATGTTTTGGGTACTATGAAAAATATTGTAAACATTCATGTACAAGTCTTGCATGGACACATGCTTTCATTTCTCTTCAGTATACTCCCAGGAACAAATTTCTGGGTCATACAGTAACTCTGTGTTTAACCTTTGGAGTAACTGTCAAACTGTTTTCCAAAGCGGCTATAATATTTCACATTAGCAATGTATGAGAGTACTAGTTTTTCAATAACGGTTATCTTTTTTTTTTTTTCTTACAGCCATCCTACTGGACGTGAAGAAGCTCAACTGTTCAAAGACTAGATAATCTGCGCAAAAAAGGATGACTGCAATGGATCAAGACACATCAAACACACTAAATCCATGAGTCCACAGTGATACTGAAAAACAATTTACTGGTCAGCTTTGAAGAACTCTGGAAAATCAGGTCAATATTATGAAAGAAAATAGAGAATAATCATCAAGCGTTTATCTGCCTTTTCTAAGTGTCCTATTTTTCAGGTTAACCAAACAGTTGATGAAAGTAAGTTTACTTCTATAAAAGTATACCAGCTAATAAATGAAGGCATGAGAATTAGAAAACTGCTATTTGGCAACCCCTAATAAATTAATGCAACTAGGTAGTAATGATCAATAGCTGCTAAGATCAATTTACAGAAGTACCCAATATCACCTATGAAGTATTCTTTCCATTCTGAGGGCAGGCTGGAGTAAACTTATACAGTGCATGCAAACACGCCTTCAGGCAATCTCAAACACAAAACCCATTTTAAAATACAAATTACAACCGGTACTGACCAAATATTTTCAGAAAACCAACAGATTCAATGGGGCCGCAATCTTAACATAAAACCTATACTTGACGAAATAAAGGAAAATAAAGCCAAGAACAAGACTTTAAAATAAATATTGTATTCCCAGAAAGATCCTAGAAGATCCACTGGAGACACTGAAAGTTAAAATGTGATTATGTAAGTAAAGTCAATATGTGGTCTGACTGATAGAAAAGATAGAGCCTGAAAACTTAATAGTAAGGTGGAAAGACAAAGCAGTTTTCCCAGAATTATATTAAGCAGGAGGACAATATATGTTGAAAAATGAAAGAAAACTGCAAAACTACCATTCAACTGGACACTTCCTAAGCTCTTTACATGTACTATCTCACTTCTCTTTATAGCAACTGTTCACAATAGGTACTAGTACCAGAGGACAATTAAGAGTTAAAAAAAATTTAAACCATTCCTGTTTCATCTGCAGTAATGACAAGGTTATTCAAATTAATCTTCTTCCTATAAATAGAAAATCCTGAATTAATAAAAAAGACATCTTAGAAGATAGTGGAAAACCAGTCTAATTCTGGGGAAAAAAGAAAAGCCAAAATCCAGAAGAGAAAGGAAATTACCAGAGCACCAAAATCACTGATCCTATGAATGTATCTGCCCATTCAGCAAAGTTGGGTTTTGGTTCTAAGGCCTGGAGAGGCAAAGGGAGAGAAGATTCAAAGCATGCCCCAGCAGGGAGTCTAATAGGACACTGTATCTATTGAGCTGAGATCCCCAAGATACCTCAAGGTAAAAATGAACCAGAATGAAATCAAGGCCCAAAACCTCTGCCAAGATACTGGAAATTTAAATCTCAAAGGTGGAGTTTGGCAGCAAATGAGGCACAGTTTGGGAAACGAAGTGAACTAGAACATAGCACCAAAATATTCAAAATGAAGGGGAGAAACAACAAAAACAAGAAAATACCAAAGAGAGGATGCGAGAAGGAGAGAATGAGAAAGTAGAATAAATGAAACTAGAATAAATGTTTAATTAGAGTCATAGCAAAAGAAAACAGCAAAATGAAACAGAGGAAATATATGAAGAGATAATGGCTGTAAACTGAGTACCGAAGATACCAATCCATAAAAGAAGATCAAGAACTCATAAGCAAAAAAAAAAAAGGTATCACATGTAGACTAAGAGTGAAATAGCAGAAAAAACACAGGGAAAATTAAAACAAACAGAACAAGAGACAAAGAAGAGATTTCAAAAAAAAGATTAATTTGTCAACAAAACCTTGAAAGCCTGGAGATAAACAACAAATACAGACTGAATGATAAATGCCAAGCCAGAATTCTACAACCAGCAAATATAGCCTAAGAAAGGAAGATGAAATAAAGACATTTTCAGGGAAAATAAAAAAGAATTCATTACCAGTACACTCACACTAAAGATGTTCCTCAGCCAGAAGGAGAATGAACCCACATGAAAGCACAGAGATTCAGAAAAAAAGAACAATGAAAATAGGAAATATGTGAGCAAGACTAAGTAAATAATGATTATATAAAATAACCCCTTCTGGGATTTAAAAAATATATATACAGGGCTTCCCTGGTGGTGCAGTGATTGAGAATCCGCCTGCCGATGCAGGGGACACGGGTCCGTGCCCTGGTCCGGGAAGATCCCACATGCCGCGCAGCAGCTAGGCCCGTGAGCCGTGGCTGCAGAGCCTGCGCGTCCGGAGCCTGTGCTCTGCAACGGGAGAGGCCACAACAGTGAGAGGCCCGCGTACCGCAAAAAAAAAAAAAAAAAATATATATATATATATACACACAATTAAAATGCCTAGTAACGACAACATAAAAACTGTGGGGACAGGGTAACTGGAGTTCTATAAGGTCTTCACATTTTCCAAAGGTGATGAAAGCACTAATTTGTGAGATACTAATAAGTCAAAGATGTGTGCTGTAATCCCTAGGGTACCCACAGAAAGAACAGTAAAAGAATGTTTAATCATACAACAGGGGTCATGCGTGAGCGTCCTGCGCCAGCCTCGCAGGCTTCTTCTGTGCGCGGCATGAAAGCAACAGCCTTTCCCTCGCACCTGACTGGGCCTCTGCGGCGAGGAGGTGCTGCACGAAAGGAAATCTGAGGCACAGAGAAGTTAACTGCCTGGTCCAAGATCACAGAACTAAGCTGTCAGACTTGAGTTGGTGTCCTTCATGCATCACATCTTCCCCATCACTTAAGAAGCCATTGAGATACTTGCATATTTAGCTGTCTCCTACCTGTGGGAGACTTCCGGGAAGATGGTGGAAGAGTAAGACGCGGAGATCACCTTCCTCCCCACAGATACACCAGAAATACATCTACACATGGAACAACTCCTACAGAACACCTATTGAAGGCTGGCAGAAGACCTCAGACCTCCCAAAAGGCAAGAAACCCCCCATGTACCTGGGTAGGGCAAAAGAAAAAAATAAACAGACAAAAGGATAGGGACGGGTCCTGCACCAGCGGGAGGGAGCTGTGAAGGAGGAAAAGTGTCCACACACTAGGAAGCCCCTTCGCGGGCGGAGACTGCGGGTGGCGGAGGAGAGCACAGCAACAGGGATGCGGAGGGCAAAGCGGAGAGATTCCAGCACAGAGGATCAGGGCCCACCGGCACTCACCAGCCGAGAGGCTTGTCAGTTCACCCGCCGGGGCGGGCGGGGCTGGGAGCTGAGGCTCCAGCTTCAGTCGGAAAGCCGGGAGAGGACTGGGGTTGGCGGAGTGAACACAGCCTGAAGGGGTTAGTGCGCCACGGCTAGCCGGGAGGGAGTCCGGGGGAAAGTCTGGACCTGCCGAAGAGGCAAGAGACTTTTTCTTCCCTCTTTATTTCCTGGTGCGCGAGGAGAGGGGATTAAGAACGCTGCTTAGGGGTTTCCCTGGTGGTGCAGTGGTTGAGAATACGCCTGCCAATGCAGCGGACATGAGTTCGTGTCCCGGTCCGGGATGATCCCACATGCTGCGGAGCGGCTGGGCCCGTGAGCCATGGCCGCTGAGCCTGCACGTCCGGAGCCTGTGCTCTGCAACGGGAGAGGCCACAACAGTGAGAGGTCCGTGTACCGCAAAAAGAAAAAAAAAAAAAGAACGCTGCTTAAAGGAGCTCCAGAGACGGGCGCGAGCCGCGGCTAAAAGTGCGGACCCCAGAGACAGACGTGAAACGCTAAGGCCGCTGCTGCCACCACCAAGAAGCCTGTGTGCGAACACAGGTCACTATCCACACCCCCCATTCCGGGGAGCTTGTGCAGCCCGCCACTGCCAGGGTCCCGGGATCCAGGGACAACTTCCCCGGGAGAACGCACGGCGCGCCTCAGGCTGGTCCAACGTCATGCCGGCCTCTGCCGCCGCAGGCCCGCCCCGCACTCCGTGACCCTCCCTACCCACAGCCTGAGTGAGCCAGAGCCTCCGAATCAGCGGCTCCTTTAACCCCGTCCTGTCTGAGCAAAGAACAGACGCCCTCCGGTGACCTACACGCACAGGCGGGGCCAAATCCAAAGCTGAGCCCCTGGGAGCTGCGAGAACAAAGAAGAGAAAAGGAAATCTCTCCCAGCAGCCTCAGAAGCAGTGGATTAAAGCTCCACAATCAACTTGATGAACCCTGCATCTGTGGAATACATGAATGGACAACGAATCATCCCAAATTAAGGAGCCGTGTGGATGAAAGGCTCTTGGTGCTGCAGCCAGGAGTTAGTGCTGTGCCTCTGAGGTGGGGGAGCCAACTTCAGGACACTGGTCCACAAGAGGCCTCCCAGCTGCACATAATAGCAAACGGCGAAAATCTCCCAGAGATCTCCATCTCACCGCCAGCACCCAGCTTCACTCAACGACCAGCAAGCTACAGTGCTGGACATCCTATGCCAAACAACTAGCAAGACAGGAACACAACCACACCCATTAGCAGAGAGGCTGCCCAAAATCATAATAAGTCTACAGATACCCCAAAACACACCACCAGACGTGGACCTGCCCACCAGAAAGACAAGATCCAGCCTCATCCACCAGAACACAGGCACTAGTACCCTCCACCAGGAAGCCTACACAACCCACTGAACCAACCTTAGCCACTGGGGACAGACACTAAAAACAACAGGAACTACAAACCTTCAGCCTGCAAAAAGGAGACCCCAAACACAGTAAGATAAGCAAAATGAGAAGACAGGAAAACACACAGCAGCTAAAAGAGCAAGATAAAAACACACCCCAGACCTAACAAATGAAGAGGAAATAGGCAGTCTACCTGAAAAAGAATTCAGAATAATGATAGTAAAGATGATCCAAAATCTTGGAAATAGAATAGACAAAATGCAAGAAACATTTAACAAGGACCTAGAAGAACTAAAGATGAAACAAACAATGATGAACAACACAATAAATGAAATGAAAAATACTCTAGGTGGGGTCAATAGCAGAATAACTGAGGCAGAAGAACGGATAAGTGACCTGGAAGATAAAATAGAGGAAATAACTAATGCAGAGCAGAATAAAGAAAAAAGAATGAAAAGAACCGAGGACAGTCTCAGAGACCTCTGGGACAACATTACACGCACCAACATTCGAATTATAGGGGTTCCAGAAGAAGAAGAGAAAAAGAAAGGGACTGAGAAAATATTTGAAGAGATTATAGTTGAAAACTTCCCTAATATGGGAAAGGAAATAGTTAATCAAGTCCAGGAAGCACAGAGAGTCCCATACAGGATAAATCCAAGGAGAAATACGCCAAGACACATATTAATCAAACTGTCAAAAATTAAATATAAAGAAAGCATATTAAAAGCAGCAAGGGAAAAACAACAAATAACACACAAGGGAATCCCCATAAGGTTATTAACAGCTGATCTTTCAGCATAAACTCTGCAAGTCAGAAGGGAGTGGCAGGACATATTGAAAGTGATGAAGGAGACAAACCTGCAACCAAGATTACTCTACCCAGCAAGGATCTCATTCAGATTTGATGGAGAAATTAAAACCTTTACAGACAAGCAAAAGCTGAGAGAGTTCAGCACCACCAAACCAGCTCTACAACAACTGCTAAAGGAACTTCTCTAGGCAAGAAACACAAAAGGAAAAGACCTACAATAAGGAACCCAAAACAATTAAGAAAATGGAAATGAAACATACATATCGATAATTACCTTAAATGTAAATGGACTAAATGCTCCCACCAAAAGACACAGATTGGCTGAATGGATACAAAAACAAGACACATATATTTGCTGTCTACAAGAGACCCACTTCAGACCTAGAGACACATACAGACTGAAAGTAAGGGGATGGAAAAAGGTATTTCATGCAAATGGAAACCAAAAGAAAGCTGGAGTAGCAATTCTCATATCAGACAAAATGGACTTTAAAATAAAGACTATTAGAAGAGACAAAGAGGGACACTACATAATGATCAAGGGATCGATCCACGAAGAAGATATAACAATTGTAAATATTTACGCACCCAACATAGGAGCACCTCAATACATAAGGCAAATACTAACAGCCATAAAAGGGGAGATCGACAGCAACACATTCATAGTAGGGGACTTTTAACACCCCACTTTCACCAATGGACAGATCATCCAAAACGAAAATAAATAAGAAAACACAAGCTTTAAATGATACATTAAACAAGATGGACTTAACTGATATTTATAGGACATTCCATCCAAAAACAACAGAATACACATTTTTCTCAAGTGCTCATGGAACATTCTCCAGGATAGATCATATCTTGGGTCACAAATCAAGCCTTGGTAAATTTAAGAAAATTGAAATTGTATCAAGTATCTTTTCCGACCACAACGCTATGAGACTAGATATCAGTTACAGGAAAAGATCTGTAAAAAATACAAACACATGGAGGCTAAACAATACACTACTTAATAACGAAGTGATCACTGAAGAAATCAAAGAGGAAATCAAAAAATACCTAGAAACAAATGACAATGGAAACATGACAACTCAAAATCTATGGGATGCAGCAAAAGCAGTTCTAAGAGGGAAGTTTATAGCAATACAATCCTACCTTAAGAAACAGGAAACATCTCAAATAAACAACCTAACCTTGCACCTAAAGCAATTAGAGAAAGAAGAACAAAAATACCCCAAAGGTAGCAGAAGGAAAGAAATCATAAAAATCAGATCAGAAATAAATGAAAAAGAAATGAAGGAAACGACAGCAAAGATCAATAAAACTAAAACCTGGTTCTTTGAAAGGATAAATAAAATTGACAAACCATTAGCCAGACTCATCAAGAAAAAAAGGGAGAAGACTCAAATCAACAGAATTAGAAGTGAAAAAGGAGAAGTAACTGACACTGCAGAAATACAAAAGATCATGAGAGATTACTACAAGCAACTCTATGCCAATAAAATGGACAACCTGGAAGAAATGGACAAATTCTTAGAAAGGCACAACCTGCCAAGACTGAATCAGGAAGAAACAGAAAATATGAACACACCAATCACAAGCACTGAAATTGAAACTGTGATTAAAAATCTTCCAACAAGCAGAAGCCCAGGACCAGATGGCTTCACAGGCAAATTCTATCAAACATTTAGAGAAGAGCTATCACCTATCCTTCTCAAAGTCTTCCAAAATATAGCAGAGGGAGGAACACTCCCCAACTCATACTATGAGGCCACCATCACCCTGATACCAAAACCAGACAAGGATGTCACAAAGAAAGAAAACTACAGGCCAATATCACTGATGAACATAGATGCAAAAATCCTCAACAAAATACTAGTAAACAGAATCCAACAGCACATTAAACGGATCATACACCATGATCAAGTGGGGTTTATTCCAGGAATGCAAGGATTCTTCAATATACGCAAATCAATCAATGTGATACACCATATTAACAAACTGAAGGAGAAAAACCATATGATCATCTCAATAGATGCAGAGAAAGCTTTTGACAAAATTCAACACCCATTTATGATAAAAACCCTGCAGAAAGTAGGCATAGAGGGAACTTTCCTCAACGTAATAAACGCCATATATGACAAACCCACAGCCAACATCGTCCTCAATGGTGAAAAACTGAAAGCATTTCCACTAAGATCAGGAACAAGACAAGGTTGCCCACTCTCACCACTCTTATTCAACATAGTTTTGGAAGTTTTAGCCACAGCAATCAAAGAAGAAAAGGAAATAAAAGGAATCCAAATTGGAAAAGAAAAAGTAAAGCTGTCACTCTTTGCAGATGACATGATACTATACATAGAGAATCCTAAAGATGCTACCAGAAAACTACCAGAGCTTATCAGTGAATTTGGTAAAGTAGCAGGATACAAAATTAATGCACAGAAATCTCTGGCATTCCTATACACTAAGGATGAAAAATCTGAAAGTGAAATCAAGAAAACACTCCCATTTACCACTGCAACAGAAAGAATAAAATATCTAGGAATAAACCTACCTAAGGAGACAAAAGACCTGTACGCAGAAAATTATAAGACATTGATGAAAGAAATTAAAGATGATACAAATAGATGGAGAGATATACCATGTTCTTGGATTGGAAGAATCAACACTGTGAAAATGACTCTACTACCCAAAGCAATCTACAGATTCAATGCAATCCCTATCAAACTACCACTGGCATTTTTCACAGAACTAGAACAAAAGATTTCACAATTTGTATGGAAACACAAAAGACCCCGAATAGCCAAAGCCATCTTGAGAACGAAAAACTGAGCTGGAGGAATCAGCTCCCTGACTTCAGACTATACTACAAAGCTACAGTAATCAAGACAGTATGGTACTGGCACAAAAACAGAAATATAGATCAATGGAACAGGATAGAAAGCCCAGAGATAAACCCACGCACATATGGTCACCTTATCTTTGATAAAGGAGGCAGGAATGTACAGTGGAGAAAGGACAGCCTCTTCAATAAGTGGTGCTGGGAAAACTGGACAGCTACATGTAAAAGTATGAGATTAGATCACCCCCTAACACCACACACAAAAATAAGCTCAAAATGGATTAAAGACCTAAATGTAAGTCCAGAAACTATCAAACTCTTAGAGGAAAACATAGGCAGGACACTCTATGACATAAATCACAGCAAGGTCCTTTTTGACCCACCTCCTAGAGAAATGGAAATAAAAATAAACAAATGGGACCTAATGAAACTTCAAAGCTTTTGCACAGCAAAGGAAACCATAAACAAGACAAAAAGACAACCCTCAGAATGGGAGAAAATATTTGCAAATGAAGCAACCGACAAAGGATTAATCTCCAAAATTTATAAGCAGCTCATGCAGCTTAATAACAAAAAAACAAACAACCCAATCCAAAAATGGGCAGATGACCTAAATAGACATTTCTCCAAAGAAGATATACAGACTGCCAACAAACACATGAAAGAATGCTCAACATCACTAATCATTAGAGAAATGCAAATCAAACTACAATGAGATATCATCTCACACCAGTCAGAATGGCCATCATCAAAAAATCTAGAAATAATAAATGCTGGAGAGGGTGTGGAGAAAAGGGAACCCTCTTACACTGTTGGTGGGAATGTAAATTGATACAGCCACTGTGGAGAACAGTATGGAGGTTCCTTTAAAAACTACAAATAGAACTACCATATGACCCAGCAATCCCACTACTGGGCATATACCCTGAGAAAACCGTAATTCAAAAAGAGTCATGTACCAAAATGTTCATTGCAGCTGTATTTACAATAGCCCAGAGACGGAAACAACCTAAGAGTCCATCATCGGATGAATGGATAAAGAAGATGTGGCATATATATATACAATGGAATATTACTCAGCCATAAAAAGAAACGAAATTGAGCTATTTGTAATGAGGTGGATAGACCTAGAGTCTGTCATACAGAGTGAAGTAAGTCAGAAAAAGAGAGACAGATACCGTATGCTAACACATATATATGGAATTTAAGAAAAAATAAATGTCATGAAAAACCTAGGGGTGAAACAGGAATAAAGACACAGGCTTACTAGAGAATGGACTTGAGGCTATGGGGAGGGGGAAGGGTAAACTGTGACAAAGCGAGAGAGAGGCATGGACATATATACACTACCAAACGTAAGGTAGATAGCTAATGGGAAGCAGCCGCATAGCACAGGGAGATCAGCTCGGTGCTTTGTGACCGCCTGGAGGGGTGGGATAGGGAGAGTGGGAGGGAGGGAGACGCAAGCGGGAAGAGATATGGGAACATATGTGTATGTATAACTGATTCATTTTGTTGTGAAGCTGAAACTAACATACCATTGTAAAGCAATTATACTCCAATAAAGATGTAAAAAAAAAAAAAATCACACAACAGGAAGGCTAAGTATGAATAAGGAACACTTGATTAATCCAAAAGAAGGCCACACAGAACATGAAGGACAAAGACCCAATAAAGGTGATATACTTAATATTATAAGTATATTAATAGTTCGACTACATGTTTTTTTAAAGAAAACGCAAACTGCAATTAAGACACATATTGGTAGAATTAGTTAAAAATCAAAATTTCAACTATATGCTGCTTTCCAAAGTCGTGTCTTAAAAACAGAAGGTTACTGATAGGTTGAAAAATATGAGAAAAGATACGCCATGCCAAAACTAACCAAAGAAAGCTGGTGTAACTAAACAAATGTCAAACAAAATAATGTTAAGGCAAAAACGTAAGAGATAAAGAAGGGCATTTCATGAGTATAAAGGGACCAATCCACTAGAGGGATAATTCTAAAACTCAACAGTCTATAAAAATCTGTAACAGAAAAAATAATCAACAAACCTCAAATGAGAGATAGCCAAGACTACAATAAAAGCTAGTGATTTTAACACATTTCTCTTGGTAACTGATAGAATAAGATAACCACAAATAAGAATACGCAAGATCAAACATAAAATTAACAAACCTGACCTAACTGACACAAACACAACACTGCATTGAACATGTGGTCAACACACTTTCTCCACAAGTGTACATACAACCTTTAACAAAGCAGGGCATAAAGAAGTCTCAACAAATTCTGAAGACTAAAACCACACGGAAGATTTCCTATGAATATAGTACAATTAAGGTAAAACTCTATTTATAAAAAGACAACAAAAAGTCCCAAATGTTTTGAAGTTAAACCACACACTTCTTCAGTGATCAACAAGACATCCAATGGAATTAAGAAAATATTTTTAACTGAATGGTAAGTAAAAACACATCACAGGTCACAGAATGCACTTAAATCCATGCTTAGAAGGAAAGGTACAGCCTGTGGTGCATGTATTCGAAAGATTACAAATCAATGATCAGGATGATGTCAGTGGAATGGCAGAGCAAGGACCTCTCTCCTCCATAAAAGAAGTGAGAACACCAGCAAAAACTGTCAGACTGAACTTTTTCAGAACTCTGAAAATTAAACAAAGGCTTGCAGTAATCAGGAATATTTAAATCACAAAGTAGCTGAATCCTGGTAAAAACAGTACACTTTCAGTAGCTGAATCCTGGTAAAAACAGTACACTTTCAGGCCTTTTAACTTGCACTACTCCCATCTCCTCTCTAGCTCTGCAGTAACCTTAAAAACCAAGAGCCCACAATCACAGTGAAAATTAGCATCCTGCAAGCCACCAGAAGGGGCAGAACAGGATTGGAGGTCAAGTCCCATCCCCAGAGACTGTCATTACTTGATTTTTGCAGTGGTTCCATGGAAGCTTCCATTTTTCTAGGCTGTCTTTGTCCTGCCTTGGAGCTCACCCAGTATGAACAGCCTTTCTCTAGGGGAAGCCTGTTCAACAATCAAAGGCAAGCATTAAAACATCTGGTGCCTCAGGTAGTAAGTAACAGTTTAGGCAAACAATAGACTACCAAAAAAGCTTAAAAGGAAAAGCTGAGGAATGAGATACACACAGAGGGCTTTAAAAAGTTCAACATATCCCTGTGAAACTGGAAGGCCCTAAGTTCTCACTTCTGATTAACCATGAGCCTCTGCACAAGCAGGGAAGTGAAGGCTGCTCAATAAGCTGTATGGATCAGCATGGAAGGCATGCTGGACCCCTTGGCAAAGGACGGAAGACTTACTGGTTCCAGGCATGTAAGGAAACCTCTGTCCAATCGTTAGCTGACCACTAAGATAACCAAAGAGAGATTATACACTATTGATAGTATTATAAAATAAACGACTAATGAGAGTCTACTGTATAGCACAGGGAACTCTACTCAATGCTCTGTGGTGACTTAAATGGGAAGGAAATCCAAAATAGAGGGGATATATGTATATGTATAACTGATTCGCGTTGCTGTACAGTAGAAACCAACACAACACTCTAAAGCACCTATACCGAAATAAAAATTTTTTTAAGAAGTAAAAAGAAAAACTTTACAGAATTAGTTGAGAAAAGTCACTAAACAACAACAAACAGAAAGAACGAACTCTGGGGAAAAGGGGTAATCTGATTTCCAGACTTGTCATATTAAACTATTTAGTGTCCCCTGTTCAACAAAGTATTTACAAAATATGCAAGGAAAAAAAACCCAAGAAAATATGACCCATTCACAGGGGGAAAAATCAATCAATCAATCAAAAGAAATGACCTCAGATTAAGCATTTCAAGTACTAGACCAAGACTTCAATCAGTTATTTTAACTACGTTTGAGGAGCCAAAGGAAAAAATGTCTAAAAGACTAAAGGGATGCATAGGAACAACGTCTCACCTGTGAAAGGAAAATCAAAATCGAGTCAGTATTACTAAGGGAGCTCTCTAAAATGGAGCCAGGAGGCCACTGAGAAGTGTGACTTACGCATGCCTCAGCCTGGATGGAACCTGGCCTTTTGACCACTTATTGTCTTAACACGGGCATCCAGAACATCTGCTCAGTGTTCCCAGAACTCAAGATCCTTACTGAACGCTTACCCTAAAATAACTCATTACAGCCTATCCCTTAAGGGCAAACATCTCCTTTCTTGTATCAGAGCCAATCATAACTCTTTTTTTTCCCTCTCCGGTACGCGGACCTCTCACTGTTGTGGCCTCTCCCGTCGCGGAGCACAGGCTCTGGACGCGCAGGCTCAGCGGCCATGGCTCACGGGCCCAGCCGCTCCACGGCATGTGGGATCTTCCGGGACCGGGGCACGAACCCGTGTCCCCTTTATCGGCAGGCGGACTCTCAACCACTGCGCCACCAGGGAAGCCCCAATCATAACTCTTGCCAGACTATTCTGACAATCTTGTAGCCCTTGTGGCTTTTGCCATTATAATCCCCTGACTGCTGCTCTTCCCTGAACACTCTTTCAGTTTTACCTAAATCTGTGTCTCCTGAATTGCAATTACTAAGACTCCAAGTAAACTCTGATTTGTAGCCTTCTGGTTTTCGTGGTAGACATGCCAAACAATATCAATGAAGAAAGAGAAATTATAAAAAAGAACCAGTTAGAAATTGTGGCACTGCCAAGTACAGTAACTGAAATGAAAAATTCACTACAGGGTCTCAGGATTTAAACAGGCAGAAGACAGAATCAGTGAACCTGGAGATAAGTCCACTGAGATTATCCAGTCTGAGAAAGAGAAAGAAAGAAAAATGAGCAATCTCAGATACCTCTGGGATACAATCTAGAAGTCCCAAAAGGAGAGGACAGAGAAAACAGGGGAAAGAAGAATATGTGAAGAAAAAAATGACAGAAAATATCCCAAATTTGATGAAAACCATCAATCTATACATCCAAGAAATTAAATGAACTTCAAGTAGGATAAATTCAAGGAGAGCCACAATGAGACACATCATACTCAAACTGCTGAAAGCCAGAGACAAGGAGAATCTTGAAATGTGCAAAAGAAAAGCAACCCATCATATATCCTCAATAAGATTAACAACTGATTTCTCATCAGAAACCATGGAGGCCAGAAGGCAGTAAGATGACACATTCACGGTGTTGAAAGAACAAACTCAACCCAGAATTCTATGGCCAATAAAACATTCCTTTGGAAATGAATAAATTAAGATATTCCCAAATAAAACCTGAGAGAGTTTGCTGCTAGCAAACTTGCCCTACATAAATACTAAAGGTAGTCCTTCAGGTTAAAATGAAAAGATAAACTAGAAAGTTACTTTAATCCACACAAAGTAACAAAGACACCAGAAAAGCCAACTACACAGGTAAATATTAAAGACAGCATAAATGTATCTGTTCATAATTTTTCTATCTTATTAAAAGATAAATGAATACAGCAGTAATTATAAATCTGTGTTGAAGGGCACACAATGCACGTAATGTAATTCATATGACATTAACAGCACAAAAGAGAGAGGGAATGTAGCAATACTGGAGCAAAGTTTTTACATACAGTTGACCCTTGAACAATGCGGAGGTTAACCTTATATAACTTATACTCGGCCCTCCATATCCATGGTTCCTCCACACTGACAGAATTCAACCAACCACAGACTGTGTAATACCGCAGTATATACTACTGAAAAATATCTGCATATAAGTGGTTCCATGCAGTTCAAACCCACATTCAGGGTCAACTGTACTACTGAAATTAAATTGGTATTAATCTGAACTAGACTGTTATGGATTAAGATGCTAGTTGTAATCTCCAGGGCAGCCATTAAGAAAATAACTAAAAATATTCTAAAAGAAAAGACAAGGAAATTAAAATGGTACACTAGAAAATATCGACATAAAAGAGTTAATGAGGAATAGAGAAAGAAAAAACATATGATAAATGGAAAACAAACAGCAAAATGATAGATGTATATCCTACCTTGCCATTAATTACATTAAATGTAGGTAGACTAAACTGTCCAATTAAGAAGTCAGATTTTTAGGGACTTCCCTGGTGGCGCAGTGGTTAAGAATCCGCCTGCCGATGCAGGGAACATGGGTTCAATCCCTGGTCCGGGAAGATCCCACATGGCTCAGAGCAACTGATAAGCCTGTGCGCCACAACTACTGAGACTGTGTTCTAGAGCCCACGAGTCACAACTACTGAGCCCGCATGCCACAACTATTGGAGCCCACGCGCCTAGAGCCCGTGCTCCGCAACCAAAGAAGCCACCACAATGAGAATCCCGCGCACTGCAACAAAGAGCAGCCCCCGCTCGCCACAACTAGAGAAAGCCCACGCACGGCAATGAAGACCCCACGCAGCCAAAAATAAATAAATAAGTCAGATTTTTTAAAATGGATTTTAGAAAACCATGATCTAAATATATGTTGTACAGAAGAGACAAACTTTAGACTCAAAGACACAAATAAGTTAAAAGTAAAAAGATGGAAATATATATATCCTGCAAAGAGTAATCAAAAGACCACTGGAGGGGCTATACTAGTATCAGACAAAATAAACCTTAAGACAAAAATTGTTATTAAAGACAAATAAGGACTTTTTCTAATGATAAAAGGGTCAATCCGTCAAGAAGATATAACAATTATAAACACAGGTGAATCTAAGAACAAAGCACCAAAATATATGAAGTAAAAACTGACAGAATTGATAGGATAGATAGATATTTCAACAGTAATAGTTGGAAACATCAATACCACAATTTCAACAATGAACAGAACAAGAAGACAGAAGATCACCAAGGACACAAGATTTGAACACTATAAACCAACCAGAACAGATACCTATGAAACACTCCATCCAACAACAGCAGCATACATATTTTTAAGTTGATACTGAATATTCTCCAAGACAGATCATATGTAATTCCATAAAACAAGTCTCAACAAATTTGAAAGGTCTCAAATCACACAAAGAATGTTCTCTGAACACAATGCAGTTAGAAATCTGTAACAGAAGGAAAAATGGAAAATTCATGAATGTACAGAAATTAAACAATCAGTGGCTGAAAGAAATCACATGGGAAAAACCAAAATGAGTGAATTGAATAAAAAAATACTAAAATTTATGGCATATAGTGAAGGCAGTACTTGCAAGGAAAGTTATAGTTGTAAGTGCCTATATTAAAAAAAGATCTTGAATAACCCAACATGCCTTAAGGAACTAGAAAAACAGCAACGAAACAAAACAAAGCAAGCAGAAGAAAAGAAGTAACAAAGGTTAAAGCAGAAATAAAATAAAGACCAGAAAAATATAGAGAAAAATCAACAAAACCAAAAGTTAGTTCTTTGAAACATCTGCAAAATTGACAGACCTTAAGCTAGACTGATCATGAAAAAAGATCAAAGACTCAAATTACTAAAATCAGAAATGAAAGTGGGGACATTACTACCAACCTTACAGAAATAAAAAGGGACTACAGAAACTAAAAGAGATTACTATCTCTTGCAAAATTGTATAACTGTAAGTCAAATTAGAAAACCGATGTGAAATAAATTTCTACAAAGACACAAACTACCAAAACTGACACAAGAGGAAACAGGCAATTTGAATACACCTATGGTAAGCGAAGAGCCTGAACAACTTCCCACAAAGAAAAGTCCAGGACCAAATGGCCTTACTGGTGAATTCTTCAAGGCTTAAAAAGAAATTACACCAATTCTTCATAAAATCTTCCCCCCCAAAAAAGGGAAGAGCGAACACTTTACAACTCAGTCATGAGGTCAGTATATCCTGATACCAAAAGTAGATAAAGACATCACCAGAAAAATCAGACCTATATCCCTTATGAATATAAACACAAAAATCCTTCACAAAGTACTAACAAAGCAAATGTAGTAGCACATAAAAAGGATTATACACCATGACCAAATGAGACTTTTCCCAAGAATGCAAGGCTGATTCAACATGTTAACCAACCAGTAAAATATACCATACCAGGACAAAAATTACACAATCATCTCAATCGACCCATAAAAAGTATTATATTTGACAAAACAGAACATTCTTTCCTGATTTAAGGAATTCAATAAACTAGGGACAGAAGGGAACAATCTCAACCTTATAAAGTGCTTCTACCAAAACCCCATATCTAACATTATATTTAATGGTCAAAGACTGAAAGCTTTCCCTTATGACTGGAACAAGACAAGAATGCCTACTCTTGTAATTTTTATTCAAAATTATACTGAAGGTTCTAGTCAAAGCAATTAGGCAGGAAAAACAAATAAAAGACATCTAGATTGGCAAGGAAAAAGTAAAACTCTATTCACAGAAGACATGATCTTGGATATAGAAGGTCCTAAGATATCCACAAAAAAAAACAATTAGAGCTAATAAATGAGTTCAGCAAAGTGGCAGGGTACAACATCAATATTCAAAAATCAATTCTATTTCTATACACTAGCAATGAATAATCTGAAAATTAAATTAAGAAAAAAAATTTCATTTACGACAGCATCGAAAAGAATAAAAAGACTTACACAGTGCAAGACTTACACACTGAAACCTATAAAACACTGTTGAAAGAAATTAAACTTAAAGCTACCTCATGTTTATGCGTTGAAAGACTTACTATTAAAATAGCAACAGTCTCCAAATCGATCTACAGATCAAAGTCGCAACTGCCTTTTCGACAGAAATTAACAAGCTGATCTTAAAATTCATATGGAAATGCAAGTAACCATGAATACCCAAAACCATCTCAGTGTTGGAAGAATCGTATTTCCCAATTTCAAAACTTACCACCAAGCTACAGTAATAAAGACTGTGTGGTACTGGCTTTATCAATGGGATAGAACTGCGAGTTCAGAAATAAATCCTTGTATTTACAGTCGACTGATTTTCTACAAGGATGCCAAGATCATTCAATGGGGAAAGAATATTCTTTTCAACAAACAGTTCTTGGACAACTGAGTATCTACATGCAAAAGAATGAAGTTGGACGCCTACCTTACACCATATACAGAAATTAACAAAAAATGGATCATAAAACTAAGCGTGATAACTAGAAAACTTTTAGAAGAAAACAAAGGGATAAATCTTTGCAACACTGGATCAGGCAATGGTGTCTCAGATATGACACCAAAAATACTAGCAACTAAAGCGGGGCAAAAATAGATGAATAAAGCTTCGTTAAAATTAAAAACTTTTGTGCTACAAAGGAGGACACTATCAAGAAAGCAAAGAGACAACCCACGGAATGAAGAAAATATTTGCAAATCATACATCCCATCAGGGTCTAACATCTAGAATGTATAAAGAACTCATAGCTCAACAGTTAAAAAAAACACCTCATTATAAAATGAGCTAAAGATTTGAAGAGGTATTTGTCCAAAGAAAATATAAAAGAGCCAATAAGCTCAACATCATTAGAGAAATCAAAAAAACAATGGGGGACTCCACTGGTGGCACAGTGGTTAAGAATTCGCCTGCCAATGCAGGTGACACAGGTTCAAGCCCTGGTCCGGGAAGATCCCACATACCTTGGAGCAACTAAGCCCATGTGCCATAACTACTGAGCCTGCGCTCTAGAGCCCATGAGCCACAACTACTGAAGCCCACGCGCTCTAGGGCCCATGCTCTGCAACAAAGAGAAGCCACTGCAGTGAGAAGCCCGAGCACCACAACAAAGATCAAAAAGATAATAAAAAGTACTGATGAGGATATGGAAAAACTCAAACCCTCATACATTGCTGGTGGGAATGTAAAATGGTGCAGCTGCTTTGGAAAACAGTTTGGCAGTTTCTCAAAAAGTTAAACACTGAGATACTACACATGATCCACAAACTCACTCTAGGCATATATCTAAGAAAACTGAAAACATATTTCCATACAAAAACTCCTATATGAATGTTCTTAACCGTGTTTGTTATTCATAATGGTCAAAAGTAGAAACAACCCAAATACCCATCATCTTAATGGATAAAGAAAATATAACATGTCCATATAATGGAATATTATTCAGCCAGAAAAAGGAATGATGTACTGATTCACGGTACAACATGGATGGATCTTGAAAATACTATGCTAAGTGAAAGAAGCCACAAACTTGAAAGACCACATATTACGTCATTCCATACATGAAATATACAGGGTAGGCAAATCCACAGAGACCAAAAGTAAATTAATGGTTGCTAGGCAATGGGGGAACTGCAGATGGGAGTGATGTTTAATGGGTAGGGGTTTTCTTTTTGGTGTGATGAAAATGTTCTGGAACTAGGTAGTGGTGATGGTTTCAGAATTTTGTGAGCACACTAAAACCACTGAATTGTGCATTTTAAAATGGTGGACATGTTATACATGAATTTTATCTAAAATGTCATACTCTAGGCACCTCCACTTCAGGAGGTCAGAAAAAGAACAGTAAATAAAACCCAAAGAAAGCAATAGGAAAAAAAGAAAAAAACTAATGCCATATAAAAGTATGAGAGTGGGGTAAGAAATTCAAAGCCAAAAGTTCATCTTTAAAACAATTAATAAACCTGACAAAGGAAAAAAAGCACAAATTACCAATGTCAAGCATGTCAGTAATTCTACCACCAACAAAAACAGCAATCTACTGAATGGAAGAAAATACCTGCAAGTCACCTATGTGATAAGAGGTTAATATTCAAAATATATAGAAATTTATACAACTCAATAGCAAAAAAATAATAATAATAATTAAATGAAAAAAGAAGCAGAGGATCTGAATACACATCTTCCAAAGAAGATATACAGATGGCCAAGCAGTATACAAAAAGATGCTCTACATGCCACTGATCATCAGGGATATGCAAATCAACACCACAATGAGATTACCACCTTACACTTGTTAGAATGGTTATTATCAAAAACACAAAAAGTAATGAGTGTTGGTGAGGACGTGGAGAAAAGGGAACTCTTGTGCACTGTTGGTGAGAATTTAAATTGGTGTAGCCACTATAGGAAACAGTATGGAGGTTCCTCAAGAAATTAAATCTAGAATTATCATATGATCCAGCAATTCTACTTCTGGGTATTTATCTGAAGAAAACGAAAACACTAACTTGAAAAGATATATGCACCCCCATGTTCACAGCGGCATTATTTACAAGAGCCAAGAAATGTAAACAACCTACGTGTGTTCACGGACAGACGAATGGGTAAATAAAATGTGGGGTGTGTGTGTATACAAGGAATATTATTCAGCTGTAAAAGAAAAGTGAATCTTGCCATTTGTGACAGCATGTACAGAGGGCATTATGCTAAGTGAGATAAGTCAAAGAAAGACAAATACTATATGATCTCACTTACATGTGGAATCTAAAAATGAAAAAACAAAAAAAAGTTACCACCAAGCTCGCAGATACAGAGATAGATTGGTGGTCGTCAGAGGTGGGGTTGGGGGAAGTGGGGAGTGAGTGAAGAAACTCAAAAGGTATAAACTTCCAGTTATAAAATAAATAAGTCAAAGGGATGTAATGTACAGCATGGTGACTACAGTTAATAGTACTGCACTGCGGGCTTCCCTGGTGATACAGTGGTTGAGAATCCGCCTGCCAATGCAAGGGACTCAGGTTGGAGTCCTGGTCCGGGAAGATCCCACATGGTGCGGAGCAACTAAGCCTGTGTGCCACAACTACTGAGACTGTGCTCTGGAGCCCGTGAGCCACAACTACTGAGCCCACGTGCTGCAATTGCTGAAGTGCACCTGGAGCTGGTGCTCCACAGCAAGAGAGGCCACCGCAATGAGAAGCCCGCGCATGACAACAAAGAGTAGCCCCCGCTCTCCACAACTGGAGAAAGCCCATGTGCAACAACAAAGACCCAACACAGCCAAAGATAAATAAAATAAATATTTTTAAAAATTCAATGTTAAAAATATATATATATACTGGGCTTCCCTGGTGGCGCAGTGGTTGAGAGTCCGCCTGCCGATGCAGGGGACGTGGGTTCGCGCCCTGGTCCGGGAGGATCCCGCGTGCCACAGAGCGGCTGGGCCCGTGAGCCATGGCCGCTGGGCCTGCGTGTCCGGAGCCTGTGCTCCGCAACGGGAGAGGCCACAACAGAGAGAGGCCCGTGTACTGCAAAAAAAAAAAAAAAAAAAAAAAAAAAAAAAAAAAACTGTACTGCATATTTGAAAGTTGCTAAAAAAATAAATCTTAAAAGTTGTCATCACAAGAAAAAAAATCTGTAACTATGTAGGTGACATGTTAATTAGACTTACTGTGGTGATCATTTCACAATGTATACAAATATCAAATATTATGTTATACACCTGACTCTAACGTTGTATATGTCAATTATGCCTCAACAAGTAAAAGCAAAAAACAAATATTGGTAACTCTAAAACGTTAAGAGGCAATTATATATAAATTTGTGCCAGTGAACCTGAAATCTGAAATGAAATGGATAAATTCCTAGAAAAACTAAACTTACCAAAACTTAAAAGAAACAAAGAGTATAAATAATTTTATATCTATTAAAAAAATTGAACCCATAATTTAAACCATTCCCTCAAAAACACAAAACAAAAATACTCCAGGCCCAGTTTGCTTCCCCAGTAAATACTACCAAAATTTAAGGAAGAGCACTGTAAATTTTACACAAATTCTTCCAAAGAAAGGAAAAAAAGGAACTTCCCCATTTGTTTCAAGAGGCTAGTATAACCTTGACACCAAGTATATTTTAAGGAAGGAAAATTACAAGCTAATCTCTTATATGCATCAATACAAAAATCCTAAAGACAGCATTTGCAAATCAATTCCAGCAATACGCTAAATAAAATATTTAATGACCAAGTTGGGTTTATTCCAGGAATGCCAAGTTGGTTTTACTTTGGTCTTCTTTTCTGAATGTTATCCCCACATTTTTTTAGAATAAATGAGAGAAGTCAAATGAACAGATGCAGAAAAGCATGAAATCATTTAACACCCAATCATCATTTAAAAAAAACCTTCTCAGCAAACTCTAAAAAGAAATTAATTTCCTTAATCAAATAAAGAATATCTAAAAAACTTCAGCTAATAACACTGGTAATGCTGAAGACTTCCATTCCTGTAAACCCTTCCCCAAGACTAGAAACAAGACACAGATGCTTGTTATTATCACTGCTATTCAACACTCTACTGCATAACCTAAGCCAGTGAAATAAGTAATGGGGGAAAAAGTAGAAGGATTGGAAAAGAAGAACAAAATATTCAAAATTTGCAGACAACATGTTTGTGTATATAGAAAATCCCTAAGAATCTATATAAGTAAACTCTTAGTATTTAAAAGTAAATTTAGCAAAATCACTGAAAGCAATATATAAAAAGATTTTCTATGTAGTAGCAAACAATTAGGACATAAAAATTTTTAAATAATTCCATTTACATTATCCAAAAAAAAAAAATCAAGAAAGCTTCACAAAGACAACACAAGAAATATCCTCATTTTCTCAAAAAAGACAAAGATTTCTGAAATATGGCATGAAAATTCTGTTTAAAAAAATCAATTAATTGGAACAATCTTAAAATGAAGAATTTATCTTCATCAAAAGACAACATCAGAAGACTAAAAAAGAAAAGCCCCAAAAGTGGTCAATATTAGCAATGCATATATCCAACAAAGGTCTCTGCTCCAGAATAAATAATGCCTACAAATCTGATTCACCCAATTGAAAACAGCATCAAGGACCTTGCATAAGCACACTGCAGAACAGTATTTGAGATGGCGAACAAAAACATGAAAATGCTAAAAACCTCAGTAGACATTAGCAAGATACAAATCTAAACCATAATGCGATACACCACTCCATCCACAAGAACAGAAAAAGAGTTATAATTCCAGTACTTGATTGTGGTATAAAGCAGCTGGCACTAACATACCCTGCTGGTGGGAAAGTAAAATAGTACAACCTCTTTGAAGAATCTCAAACTTAGAGAACTTGTGTGCCAGGATTCATGCACAATAATATTCACTACACCACTGTTTAACAGCCCCAAACTAGAAACAACCCAAACGTTGAACATCAAAACTGATAAACTGTTAGGTATTTCAAGACACTGTATACAGCCATCAGTGTTAACCTACAGCTGCATGCAACATGGATGAGTCTCATAACAAGCCAGCCATAAAAGCATACAATATGGAAGAAAGTTCAAATTTTAAATACTTCTTAGGGATATATGCGTGGCGATGAAATATATCAAGAAAAGCACAGAAAGATAATGGTTATATCTGGAGAAAAGGAGATGTTATCACTAGGGAAAACATGGGGAACTTTGGGGGTACTGGTAATGTAGGCAGTAGTTATGTGGGTGTTTACTGTATAATTTATTAGTGTACAATGATTTCAGCAATTTCCTAGATAAATATGCTACACTTGATTTAGAAAAATCAAGCAAACCAGTCTAAAAATGAATCAAACAAAAAAGGATAATCTAAGAAACCAGTGAAAGTTCTAAAGTCTAAATATGTGAGGTATGCATATACACACACACATCAAAACTGCAACTAAAATCCTAGATGTTAGGAAGATTCTGGGAAGATGGAAGAGTAGGAAGCACCAGGAATCTGTCTCCCCAGCTAGACAACAACTGTATTGTACTAACAGAATCTGTATGATATAACTATTTCAGAACTCTGGAGTCTGTTGAAGGATTGCAACTTCCAGGGGAAGAGGGGAGGTAAATTACTGTTAATTTTGGTCAATTTCAGCTCAGCTCTCAGCATAGTAACAGCCATTTATCTCCCACCTGCAGCCACCAGCTCTCCACGTGTCCCTGTAGCAGTTTGCACATAGTTTGTGAGAGTCGGGGTGGGCAAAAGTACTTTGTCCTCCAAATACTGGGGACCTGTGCTCTGATCACTGACTGCTCCTTCTGATCACAAAGGTGCAGACAGAGGTGGGCAGCCATTCTTGCACCTCGTTTTTGCACAACCCAATTCTTGCAAGCCCCTCCCCCTCCAGTTGAAGTGGCTTCCAGAGATTTAAAGGATTGGTGCCATTCCCCTGGCTTTTCCTCCCACTTTCATCCTTTATTTTTCACTTTTTCTCCTCATGGGAGCCAGATATTAAAGACTAGGACATTCTAAAACAACTGCATATATGGGGAAAATCAGAATGTGACTGCCCGTGCCCAGGGAAGGGCTCAGTAAACACCTGAGAGGACACCTCAGTTTATATCTCAGGCTGATCCTCGACAGAGGCAACCTACAATAATCAAATACAAAAAAGCAAAACCCTAACAAAAAAACAGCAAACCACAGGGAAGGAGGAGAATTATTTTCCAGAGCTACCATATTATTAGACTTAAACATCCAGTGTTCAATGAAAAAATCACAAGGCATACAAAGAAATAAGATAGAATGGCCCATTCAAAGGAAAAACAGAGGGCTTCCCTGGTGGCGCAGTGGTTGAGAGTCCGCCTGCCAATGCAGGGGACACGGGTTTGTGCCCCAGTCCGGGAAGATCCCACATGCCGCGGAGCGGCTAAGCCCGTGAGCCATGGCCGCTGAGCCTGCGCTTCCGGAGCCTGTGCTCCACAACGGGAGAGGCCACAACAGTGAGAGGCCCGCATACCACAAAAAAAAAAAAAAAAAGTTAAACAGAAATCAATAAAATTGTCCCTGAAAAAGACCTAATGGCAGATATGCTAGACAAAGAATTTAAAACAATGGTCTTGAAGATACTCAAAGAACTAAAGGAAGATGTAAAGTCAAGAAGACAATGTGTGAAATGGAACAATGGAAATGTCAATAAAGAAATAGAAAACCTAGGGAATTCCCTGGCAGTACAGTGGTTAGGACTCCACCCTTTCACTGCCAATGGCCCAGGTTCAATCCCTGGTCAGGGAACTAAGATCTCACAAGCTACACAGTGCAGCCAAAAAAAAAAAAAAAAGACAGCCTAAAAAAAAAAAGAAATTCTGAAGCTGAAAAATGCAGTAACTGAAATGAAAATTTCACTAAAGGGATTCAAAAGAATATTTGAGCAGGCAGAAGAATTAGTGATCCTGAAGATGGGACAATGAAAATTATAAAGGCTGAAGATCAGAAAGAAAAAAAGATTTAAGATATGTGAACAGAACCTCAGGGACCTGTGGGACACCATAAGTAGACTAACAAATGCATCATGGGAAGCCCAAGAGAAGGAGGGGGGTGGTGGGGAGGGAAGTGGAGAGAATATTTATAGAAATAATGGTTGGAAACTTGTGAGATTTGATTTAAATGAATATAAATACTGAAGGTCAAAATACTCCAAGTGAGGTGAACTCAGAGACTCACATCAAGACGCATTATATGGGCTTCCCTGGTGGCGTGGTGGTTAAGAGTCCGCCTGCCGATGCAGGGGACATGGGTTCGTGCCCCGGTCCAGG